>NC_046192.1:7501644-7806519 GCF_011004875.1 Balearica regulorum gibbericeps | reverse complement strand
AGCAGCTCTTCAAGCATACTTGCAACCTCCTGTTCCTGAGCTGACCTAAGGGCTAACCAACATAATTAACATTGACAGGGTCCTAAATTATGCCTTTTCCCCTCAGTGTGAGGCAGCAGGACCACAGCCAGATTCCGACACATCCCTTACAACACACACGAATCCAGCTGCGCCGCAGTGCTCCATCTCTGCACTGCAGGAACTCCCCCAACCCCTGCATTTACAATTACAAATTACAATTTACTGCTCTGGGTGTTTTACACAGCACAGAGTAGGAAGGAAGACCTCAACAACTGCAACCTTTTCCTCTG
The DNA here is from genome assembly GCF_011004875.1 of Balearica regulorum gibbericeps. NCBI lineage: Eukaryota > Metazoa > Chordata > Aves > Gruiformes > Gruidae > Balearica > Balearica regulorum. Next base: position 7,806,208 of record NC_046192.1, on the reverse strand, counting down.
GCAAAAAGGAATAAAGTATCCCAACCTGCATTCGCTCTCTACCCAAGTAAACTGCCCAGTTTAGTCAACAGCATTACAGATAATATTTACAGAGACAAAACTACAGCCCACAATCTAGCACAGGTCATTTTTCCATTCTGCAGTTTTTCTGACAATGCAAAGCACTGAAGTCTTTTAAGAGGAAAAACCATGTAATTCCACTTTAGAACAGTCTAACTGAAAAGTCTATCAAAACCAGTTCTCCTTTTTTCTCTAGTACTGAAGTTTTAAATCATTTTAGAACCATGACCGTTTGTATAAACAAAGAAGGGAAAAATAAAAACACGTGTGGAGTGATAAATACTACAAGGAAAATACTTCTCAACTCTTTTTCATAGATTCAGTCCCAAACATAAAACAAGAGGGAAACAATGACAATTCCCAATAAAACTTTAAGCTGCCAGTCATTTTTGGTTTGGACGTCAACCAGTCACCCCATGCAATGGGTTTCCCAAACAAAAACTCTCATCACCATAATTATCCACCAGAGACATCATGGCAAGCTTTCAGTCAGCAGTGGAACATTTTTTGAGTTTTAACTTTTAAACACTGTCATTTTTCTATACTATTTAAAAATTAAATCACGTACAAAATTTAGAGTCATTTGTCACTGAAGAGTTTCCCTCTGTTGCTGATCCGGTCCAGGTTTCACACTGTACAACTTATTAATAGCCAAACCCAATTTGAGAACACATCTGGCTCCCAGTCTTTTGCTTCAAAGTCCAGGCCACACAATAATATAAACTATGCCTAGAATCATTAAGACTTGTACTTTTTCATCAAGTATAAACTTATTTTTAAAAGTCTGCTACATGCCTACTAGAAATGGTAAACAACCCTGGCAAAACTATGAATAGATTCTGGAATATTCTAATAAGTTTTCATATTCTAACATGTCTCAAGTCTCATTCTCCTGTCACTCACCACCAGATATGTTCAGAATCAAAAACTGCAGCTGTTGGTGGGACAGAACACTTTCGGCACTCAGAGCTGTTGGTTGCCGTCAAGTGAGATTTTCGGGAAAACTCTCAATGATGTGCCCTGCAAGTTAAGCAGTATTAGTGTCTATGTAGAGCACTAGTCTTGGGGAAAAAAAAACAACCCAGGAGAGCAGACTAGTTTAGATCAGAACTCAGAAACCACAGTAGAAGAGAGAGAGGCCAGGAAGAAACATCAAAACAGGGCACAAAGTTTTCCATTGATCCTGGGTCCATCCCCACCTGCCAACACTGACGACTCAGGACCGACACCAGCTGTTCTCCCCAGCATTTCCCTCCTTGTGTCTAAACTCGAGCTGTGACACCATTAGCTTGGAAACAATTGCCTTGGGACTTTGTCTTACAGGGAAGGACAGACTTGCATTAGGACTGCTGACACGACATCCATCACCTCCGCTTCATCGTGGCTGCAGAAATCACCGCTCATAAAGCGGTTCCAGGCCCCTCACGGCACAGTCTGTTAAGGTAAACCAGCATCAATTTCTGCCTGGCTGGGCTGCAAACTGCTGCAAGCAATTCCTGAGCCCTCACAGCCCAAAAGAACAGGACAGACTGTAATCTTGTCAGCCATCCCACTGTGGGCCATATGTAATAGTGAGTCAGAACCTGCAGAAACCCCACTGAACTTGGCCTTCACCACGCCCTTCGCTTCAGAGCCAGGTACGACTCACAAACCTGGCTTCAAATCGCTGCAGTTCCAGGTGTGGACAAGAGGGGATACAATACCAAGCACTTACAGGCGTGATGCTCTGCCCTAAAGCACAAGTTTAATAAAAGGAAGATATGTACCATTTCTATAATTATGCATTTAATGCTACTGTTTCACTTTTCTAAACAAATTTAGCCTGGAAAGGAAGAGACATTTTCAACAGTCACTGCTTAGAGAAGCAGTAGTACGTTTTAAGATGACCAGCCCTCCTCCACAAAGCTGCGTCATGCTTGCTAACAGGGAATCGATCTCACAACAGCGTAAAACATCCATTTCCACTCCAAATGCTCAAATGTTTCAGGAGATAACTCCATTAAAAAAAAATTAATCAATGGCTTGGGCATTTTCCTGGGTCTAAATGTATAAACTCTCTTTTTCATTCCATGATTGAGCACAAATTATAAAGCTGTATAACCAAATTTTTTCTCCAGGCAGCTCGGAAGGGATCGAAATTTGGCAATCAAGTTTTACAGTCTGATGAAAAAGAAAAGCAGCACACTGCTTTCAGAAAAAAAGTTTTATACATGAAACAAAACTACATTACTACCACTTTGTGCAACAGCGAGAATCAAACCATGAGAGATGCACGCCTCTGAACCGTGGCATGTCTTAGGAGTAACAGACTCAGTGCAAGGAAGGACCTTCACATAGCCATAGGAAACAAATAGTAAATACAGGTCTAAGTACACAGTGCTACAACAGAGCCTGTATTTAAATCCACAGTTAAAGAAAGCTCATCCCTAAAAATACATATAGTAATTGGAATTTTGCTGTTTTTCTAAAAACCAAAAAACTCTAACATACTGGCAGACCCTTCTCTACGTCCCATGGAGCTGGACACTTCAGTTTTCTGCCCTTCAATGCTTCTATCACAGTAACGTGCTCCATATCATGCAGTATCAGAGGGGCTGACAGATGTTTGCTAAAGGATGTTCTGGAATTTCTCAGGTGGGGGGTACTGCCTTGGTGAGTCAGTGTGCAGGTCACCATGTCCTAGTACTTGGTCCACTTTTATCAAAACAGAAATTTCATGTACTTCTATTAGTCGTGGAGACTGACCAAAAATTCTGCTCTAAGACAGTACTGAAGCTATACTTCCATTAACAACGTATTACAAGTATTTCCTGAACTATTTGCATGCCCCTTTCATTAAAAGCTCAAGTTCAGAATCAAGTAATGTTAAGCTAGTCAGGAAGTATAATTTGGAGACGACTAAAAATTTGCAACTATGTTTAATGTGAAAGCAGCTCACCAAGCACTTGTAGACTCTAATATAATTTTGCAGGTAGTGGGATGTTTTGGGATTGAAGAAGAAAAATTGGTTTGAGCTTTAAGACTTCGGTTTGGTTTCCTAAACTCTCCAAACTCTATCCGGTTTCCAAACCAGTGTTACATGGTGATAGAAGCAGCGAGTTTTTGGATATGGTCCTTGTTCCAAGTTTGAACTAACTACCAATCTGAAGCTGGAAGAAGTTAGAATATCAGGCTACCTGTATGTCATAAACTACCGTGGTTCCCGCTAGCCCGTATTGCAGTTCTCATTATTTAAAAGTTTCTACGTGTATTTTGGTTTTGGCACTAACCTTCACAGTGGCTGCCTGCTGTAGCTTAAGGGCTTTTCAAAGCACCCCTCAAACAACTCTACCTCCTAAAATTCCTCTTGCATAAATGTTATCTTCTAGTTAAGTGGAAAATAACTTCCTCTTCTGATGAAATGCTATTCACTCACCTACATGCCTACCTCCTCATCTCTAAATAAAGCACATTTTTGTTAACAATTCAGTTTCGTATTTCAGCCGAAGTTCCTCTAGGACCTTCACTCTCTACACAATTCTTAACCAACCATACAACATCAAGGGCAGAGCCACGACGAACCTAACAGGCAAAAGAAGCTGCAATCAGACCCACCGGCAACCTTGCCTTCTAACAGCAACTAATTACAGTGGCATGTCTTAGTACGTATTACATTTACACCCACCATCACTTTACCTAGCAAACATTACCAGTCACGACCCGGGTGACAAGCAGTGATATGGCACACTGCTCAGCTGCCGACACACGCTAACCCGCATCCAGCACCACCTCCCTGCTCTGTCATCAGTACACGACGGCCCTCCAGAATGACCCACGATTAGATGATCTGAAGCACAACAGAATTTATCTGTTCTTAAACAAACTGGCCACTTGTGATGAGCCAATTCAACTGTTTAAAATTTCCTAATGCGAGGGCACAAATAAGAAGTTCCTACACTCAACCCTCTCACAGCAGGTTTCTCAATCCCGTCTGGTCTGATGCAATGTAAAATAGGAATTGCAGCAGCGTTTTGTCTACTTTTGTGGAAGGATTCAATCACATTCAATTACTTAATTGCACTAAAAAATTAAGAATTTTTGCTGAGATAGACCCATTTGAAAAGTCTCTAGATTGTAGAGATTCCTACATGGCACCCAAACCTATTTTTATTCTCACATTTATTTTCCTATTGGCGAGGGGGGAGGCACGGGAACAAAAGCCAACAAATATTTAAATACAGAAAGAATGCTTAAACAACATTAAGCAGGGTCATTTTTAAACACGCCTATAGACCACTATATATATAAAACAAAAGGGGAGGACACTTACAGAATTGTAGACTGAGGCTCAAAAAGGCTAATAAGGCTGCCAAAGCCAGCAAGAACAGAAAACGGTTTCGGAAAAGCATTATTATTCGTTCTGCTTTCTCTTCATGGTTTCATCTTCATATATCAATGGTTCCTGCAAACAACAAAACATCAGCAATTATATTTTAGATGTGGAAGCACCAGCTATGGCAAAGAATATTCAAATATCCTTTTGACAGTGTCAGGTTGTTTCTTAAAGGCAAGCATGTGAGGCAATTCAACTTGGCAACAACGGTATCAAAGAATCATCTTCACCCTAGTTATGAGACTACCTCTATCTCCACAAGACAGAACTTACAAGTAAATAAAAAAAAATTGCCATTTCCCATAAAATTAAGTTTTCTCCTGCTAACACAGGGTCAATGCTCATGTCATAACATTGTCAAAAGTTATTTAACAAAGTCTTTTGCCCCTGTGCAAAGCAAATCACAACAAGAATATTATTACTTAAGGGCTCAAGAGCAATTTCGTAAATCATCGCCAGAAATAAAATAATATGTTAAAAAAGTACACACACTTTTAAACACAGGTCTAAAAATAGTTTCTAACTGGTAGCCCTTTTACTGATACAACGTTCACAATCCTTATTCAAGAGAATAAAGAGTAAGAAAAATTACCAATACCACTACACAGAGAATAGAAAAGTATATTGACTTAAGATTAACACCTGGAATAATTCTCTGTGTAACAAGATTTTTAAACTGTTTTGACAAGGATTAGAACAATATATTGCAAATCAATAGTATTTAATAAAACTTCAAAACTCAAACAACTCATCGCAAAAGTTTAAAAAAAAAAAAGATAAAAAAACCCCAGCCCTCTCCTGAAAATACCGTAACAAGAAGTATGCACTGTTAGTAAAAACCACAGTTTTCCTTGCAAAATGACATCCCGAAAGTGCACAGAATTTGCTGAAGTGCTCTGTTGTCACAGATGTCCATTTTCCATCGGAAAATGGCTCTATAGAAGGGATGGGGGTGGGGGGGTGTTCTCATATACTTTTTTTTTTTTTTAAACAACCAGCTGTTCGTGTGCAAGAGGTGCCTTTTCCTAGCACTGACAGTGTGTCGCAGGAAATTGGTTAGTCTTGAAAGAAACCTTCTGAGATTCCCAGATCCTTTGAACTGAGCTCTGTTATGACAGCACATCCAAACATGTTGACAGAAAATAACTTTTTCCCCCAACAGTGGGGGTTTTTTTGCCCCAGCACTTATTTGCTCACAGAACGAGATCTCTCTCGCTTCTTTCCTGCTTTTGAGAATGAGGTTTAGAGTTACATGTAATTAATACATACCTGTTTATCAAAACTCTTCTGTGCTCCAAAACTAACCATCTTCGCAAGATTTTAATCTCTGAGCACTGATAAACCAAGTAAAACCACAGTTTCAAAATTCAGATTTTTATTTTCTCATTAGTATTTTAAAATCTCTCATGAATCACCGAATTTCTTATTTTCTCTATTGCGGTTAGTCTTAAGAGGAGTTTTGGGATCTACAAATTGGCCTGAGGTGACTTCCAGCTTCCATGGGACCCAGAGCATAAGTGTGATCTTCCAGAAACAAAGGCAGTGGGGCTTGCAGTAAGTGAAATATATTCTGCATGTACATTTTGCAGGATTGAGGTCTTTCCATCTCATTTTACTTGGAGAGCTACCTTTACAGCATTTGGAAACTGTGGAAAAATGAAAGAACTAGGGATTCTGAGAAGCAAGAAACTGGAGCTATTACAGTATTTTTCCAAAATGCCAACAGCACCATACATGGCATGTGCAAGCAGTAATAAAAATAAAGTTTTTTATTAAAAAAGAGACAGGAGGAACGATTTTAACAGTCTCGGTTTCACAAAACCATAGCTCATCTTGGAACATCTTAGTGAAAGGTATGCTGAAACAAAACTGAACTAAACCACTGAAACTAAACAAAGCTGCGGAGGGTAGAAGGCATAAGGATTAGTGTATACAAAACACCAGGAGAGAATAAAGCAGTTAAACCAAACAGATGGAAGAACAGAAGGGGAACCACAGGAAAAAGCAAAATTAGACTTAGCAAGGAGGAGAAGGTAAAAATCTATTAAAAAGCTCTCAGGAACAAGAGGTCTTGCACACACTCTACACTCATTAATACCGTTGCTGCACAAAAAAAAGTTGCCACAAAAAAGTTAAAATGACAAGACTGGAAAAAGGGATATCATACACACTTCAGATTATAAAAATGTTGTAGAGGAAAAGCTTAACTAACCTTAAATTAAAAAAAAAAAAACCCCACAACCAAAAACTTAATTGCAAGATCAGAAGTATTAAAACATTTAGTTTTAAGTGCAACATTCAAGATATTATAAACAAGATGGAAAGATTTTTCTTTTAAATATACTTTGGCCTGCTAACAAATCAGAAGTCGCCGTGTTCCAGCTTACGAGGAATAAGAACAGCTCGTGTTGAGTAGCTGTTAAATAAGAGCTTGTCAATACAAGTTGTCATCAGCTCCTACTTGGTCTCAAGCTGCCGGGAACCAGGTGCACGTACGTACGTACGACTGAGTACTGAAGCCTCTGCTCCTCCGCGCTGGCGCAGGAGGTACTCCCAGGGAAAAGCAGCGCTTAGCCAGCAGGCATTAAGTGAAGACGGTACAATCAGCATTGTGAGCACTCACTGAAGCGAGCATTTGTAAGCTAAAAACAATAAAACTGAGCTGGGGGGGGGTATAAAAAGCTAACCAACCTTATCTCCCCACAAAACTATTTTTATATGCAGACGGATCAAAAACCAAACCGCATGGCAACACACATTTTGAGTCTTTAGAACATACTACCACATAGCAAGAGGGTGCAGCGCTGCAGAGCATCTGCTGTTAATGTGACATTTAGAGAATATTGATCTTTATCTATTTACTCTGCGTACAGGCCAGAGAGCAGGTCATGCCCCAGCCTCGCCATCTCCGCACTGTAAGCTCTCAGTACTCAAAGGTCAGTTCTATCAACAACTGACAACACCGCCTTGCTAGTCTCCAGGTTTGGGCCTGGCTTCTCTGCTTCACAGATAAGTAAGTAGTTACTGTTTTTAAAGGTGAAGAAACACCACCCTGCTGCAGAAGAGGTGGAACTCAGCACAGGGAGCAGCAGTGTTCCGGCTGCAGCTTCTGACGCGTGCCAGAAAAGCGGTGATTTATGCTCAGCCCTGAGAACAGGTCTTTTGCTTAAGACCGTAACGGCCTCAAGTTGCATCGGGGAGGTTTAGATTGGATATTAGGAAAAAATTCTTCACTGAAGGGCTGTCAATCATTGGAACAGGCTGCCCAGGGAAGGGGTTGAGTCACCATCCCTGGAGGTATTTGAAAGATATGTAGATGTGGCGCTTAGGGACATGGTTTAGTGGTGGACTTGGCTGTGCTAGGTTAATGGTTGGACTTGATGATCTTACAGGTCTTTTCCAACCTAAATGATTCTATGAATGCAAGACTTGAAGATGATGACCTACGGAACCCCAAACTTATTTTGGCAGCACTAAGTATAAGTGTGACACGCATAAGTGGTCTAGATATTCTGAAGGATAGTTGTTAATAAAGCATCCTATATCAAAATGCAGATAATTAAAAGGCTACTTCACTGGAAAAGTTACTAACTACGTAGAGAGGCTGGGAGAGCAGCATGTCTGCTAGGAGCCTAAACTAAGCAGGCAGCTCCCAGCAGACCAGCTGGCATGACTAACCTACTTTTTGTTCAGCACTAGCCGAGTATTGCTAGCGAGTGCTCCACATGCAACCTCCCCCTCGGCATCCCCTCCTCCTGTGCAAAACAGAAAGCAAGCATTTTTTGCAGGGATGACTAGCTAAACTATTTCTTTGGATTATTTGATGTCAGTCCCTGCAAATAACGTGACATCAATGCTTTCAAAGCACTTGTGAGGTTAGATGTGACACTAAATCACCACTGCCAAACTTCTGTGCCAATTGACTGATACCGTTACATCCTCTAAATCACCCGTATCCATCTACAATACAAACCTCCTATCTAGCATGAAGCGTAAGCACATTACTACACTGACTCACCATGACAGTTTAAATGAATTTACTTGATTAAAATAGCATGTCTCCATAAATAATCAATAGTACTCTTCAAAGTCTGCCTCAATAAAATTACTGTATTTACCTGATGTGGTACATCAAAATGACATTGTCTACTGAACTACAAGCGACCAAAAGAGGTCACAAGGAAACAGCAGAGAGAAATGGTGACTTTGCCCAAAAAGGCAGGCAGCACTGAGTCTACCTAACTATAATCCAAAGACAGATAGAGATGTATTTTGTAGCAAGCTTCTAGAGCCTAGGAGGGAGAGCAAAAGGCTTACAGACAACATAAGGCTGATTTGTAGTAAGAGTCAGATGGCTTTAGAAAAAGCCACAGAAGAACACAGGGACCCACTTAGTAGTCTGATGTCTCCACACTGCAGGAGAGAGTTTTTAATTGTAATTGCTTTTTGATGCATCTTTTATCTTTCATCTTCATCTGCAGGCTTATTTTCTGACAAAACCTGTTTTGAAGACATCTGAAATGAAGGTAACAGTTTCTGATATAATTATAATGAAGACTTCTGCCTTTACTTTCACTTTAACTCATGACGCTCCATCAATTATTCCCCAGCCATTTGGTAGCAGACTACCAGGCAGTACATTTTTCATCTAGTAAAACCCACACCTCCAGCATCCAGACACATTCCCAGCCAGCTGAAGAACTTCATATACTTAAATTGGAAAGTGCAGAAAATAGCTGTGTCAGCAAGTGGCACAAGTCAAACCTTTTCTTTGGTGCTTCAAAGGATTTCCTTTTGTTTCCTGCAGGAATGAGAAATAGGGGCTGGGATCTTGTGGTTATGACCAAATCGACCGGTGTTACAAATATCTATGGCACCAGAACAAAGAGGAAACTGGAACACTCAGGAGAACCAATTCTCCGGTCAGTACGACCTGCTTAGTTACTCATGCTTGTAATCGTCACGTTGAGGAAACCCTCACAAAACCCCTGCAGCTGACTGTAACGTCAGCAATTTAAATTGGACATATAATTCCTGCAGCACTGAAGTTGCGTTTCACATAGCAACATGAGGTAACCAAGTTAGCATCGGTGACATTGTTAATCATAATTCTTCATTTTCCCCATCAGAAGGAAACAAGCGTTCCATTTTCTTTAAAAAACATTTATGAGAAATAGGTCACATAACTTGGCGTAAAAAACTGCATTTCTAAAAAAGTAAAACCAGCTCATCATTGAACAAATTAAATAAAAACTGCTCAGTAATGTTACTCATGCCCACTCCATGACTTAAGCTGGAAGTTAGTAACTACAGGAAACACAGAACTGGACTGAAAGTACAAACAGGTCAGCAGCCTCATAAAAAAAAGAAAAAGTAAGTGAAGATAAGGAAAACCATGGTAAAAAAACCTAACATGTACCACTCCATGGGAATCCTGCACGGAAACAGCAGGAAGCAGCACCTAGCTAATAAAGCATAGCTACATGTTGATACATAGAGACTAATAGCTACTTATAAAATAATTTTATTTTCAGATTAATTAACATTTTAGCAGCAAGCATCTGATTAAAAAAAAGACAGCTAAGTTGCTAAAGTTTAATGTATTTTAGTGTTTAGAATATTAAAACATCTACACCTAAATTTCTCTTTTCTCCTCTTCCAAGTTTTGTTCCAAAATCTTCATACTGGCACAGCTGGTCTTGAGATGTGCAACAGCAATTGAAAAGAGCACAGCAGTGTTGCACAGTCTGTCAAAGCAACCAACACAAACTCTCTCTTTATTAAAGCTAAGGCATCAAACAGAGCTCTGAAACAATTTTGTCCCTCTCTACAGCACTCATTGTTTTCACCACGCAGCAAATTTACCGCTGGATTTAATAAGTAAAGGCGAAGAGTTGCTTAGCATTCAGAAGCGATGAAGGGACCATTAGCCGTACTGAAATTTGACCACACCTTGAAGGTAATCCGTTGTTCTCAAAATAAAAGGTTCACTTGACTTCGAGATCTTAGCTTTTAAATCTCAAGGTGCGCAAGCAGATAACACGGTGAACACTTTCAATATCTTCCTCTTAACCAGCTTTTGGGTTTGAGCAGAACTGTCACAGTTTTATGCTGGAAATTGTGGGAAAGCAGTCTTCAGCTTACATCCTTCAAAGGACAGGTTCCAGCTTTGCAATTCTGTCCTACTCAAATCACTATTATGAGTTGCCTTCTTTCAGAGATCAGCAGCTAAGAGACACAAGCAGAACAAGTTTTTACATAGTTTAGGTTTGCATTTGATTTTTATCAGTCCAAGTTCTTTAGAATATATTTCTTTTATTTAAATTAGAATCTACAAGTCTATGAAACCCTTAAAAAAGGGCAATAAACACATGAGATGCAGAGACATCTATATTCACGTTTAGTGCATTAATGTTGTAGTTAATGTAATGTCACGTGGTAACATTACAACCACCCTTGATGGGTTTCCCAGCATTGGAAGTTGACTTATTTTGCAGCCAGAGATGATCTGGTTTCTAGAATTTCCTTAGACTTACATCAGTTTTCTGATGAAGTTATGCCCATGTTTTCTTGAACAAATATAACTGTGGGGAAAAGAAAAGCACGGAAACTGTTAAAAAGCATGAAAAGATCATTAAGTGTTTGATTCTTTTATCTTTTTCACACTTCCACACAATACCACTTAAGCGTATCAGCTTACCTCCCCTGTACTCTGACCACAAATCACCTTGCAAGGAACCACTCCTAAAATCAAATGCTTCTGACAATTCAAACAAGAATTTTTGGAAGAAATACCTTATTTGTGACCTGTAAATATCTTTTTTATTCAGTAACATTCCAAATTCACACCTAAACAACCTGGTTTGGTGTTCAAGTGTTTTGGTTTGATTTTTTTAAGACGAAGCACAATAATTTTTGACATGTAGTCACTAAAGCGTGTCAGTACTGCAGTTATTTCTACATAGTCAATAGTTCCCAGGACTATTAATAAGAATTAAAAAAAAAAGTAAATGCATGAACTAACTTAGAGATGAAGGAAACTATAGAACCAACATGTAAGGTACTGTAAATATCTAATTCCTTTTGGATGATGCCATTGCCCTAGACCACTCTTTTCTTTCTCCAGTCTCTCTGGTGCTCCTAAAATTATCAGTATATGTGAGAAATTCTAAACAGCTGCAATTCAGATATAATTTCCATGCCCTGCACATCCTTCCCTTAAAAATAAATAAATAAAAACATTTTAAACTTAGTCTCCTTTTGCCCTCTTCCCAGAGCTTACCCCTTTGGAGATTGAACTTGGGGGCAGTTTGCTGCCTTCATGCCCAGGCTCTGGCAGCATCCTAATGACAGAGACATATTTTTTCTTTCCTACCAGCTTCACCAGTCTATTTATAAAGAACATCAAGCGTTCCCATCAGCTGGGACTCAGAGATGACATACCCCTGCCTGGAGGAACTTGCAAGAGTCTAAATTAGCTCTGACTGTAAACAAAGAGGAAAAGCAGGATTGCACATAGACACAATTGTGGAATGTTTATTGCAACTTGTCTGTAGTCTCCTTTATGTTCTACTTTCTGCCAGATTTAGACATCTGTTTAGATCAGAGGACAAAGTGATGGTCAGCATCAAAATTCATGCTTGCCAGCTCATGCATTCCCTCTCTTTTGATTAGGATGTTTAGTCATACTTGTTGAGTCACTGATGCTCTGTCATATCACTTCTCTCCGGGGCGCTCCGAGCTGAGACAAGAACCTCTTCTCTGAATTCTGCTCCACATAAAGGGAAACACACAGGCAGAGCTCCACGCTGCACCCACAGGACCCCGTGAACTCCAGTCCTTCCATAGAGATGTACGTTGGCAACAACGGAGTACTGACATCTCCAGTTACACATGTTTGCCCTTCTGCAAGGGTTCTGGGTTCCAGCTTACAGGTGTGATGCTGATCCTGCTTTCCATCAGCTGTACAGAAGTATTCCTTTACTTTCAGTAGGTGCCATACATTCTCCCCTTCATTGCTGTTTTCCAGAGGAAAACAGGATACTTACTCTGTCACTCATCACTGCAAACCATCTCTTCACTCTTTAATCTGGTCCTTTGCACAGAGTCTGTATCTCTACATATTTTCAAGCCCCACCTACCCAACTGATTACTTTCTCACCCTTCCTAGTAGGTTTTGGATGATCTTAATTCTGTCAGTACCCGTACATTTAAAAGACAAACAAACAAAACAAACACCACAACAATAACAACAAACCCCTACATATTTCATATATACAACACATCTCTATACCAAAGGTATACATAACACACACAGTGTGTTCTCTTTCCTTAGTTATTCACCAAAAAAGCTGCAGGTGCACAAGTTGGAAACACGTCTTAATCTCTTTTGATCAGCAAAATGTTTTTATTTAAGTCTGCATTTATGCTGCTGCTTGCAAGCACTAAATATGACCCAAGTTTTAATTTGGCTATTGCTGGTTGCATCCAGCGTAGGATCCATAGATGGCATTCACAGGACGCATCCAGGGAAGGAATGGCGACGAGTGCTGTGGTGCCACGTGATGTACCTTAGTTATCTTGCCGGGCTTGTTTCTAAACCAGTACGCTACCAAGCAAGCCACCACCACACAGGAATGAAAAGGCACTACAGCAGATTTGATTGGGTTTTCCTGCTTCAGAGTTTACAGAAATCAGGGGCTAAGCCCAAATACGCCCTCACTCCAGCTCTTGTTACAGTCAATTTACAGCTCTGCTGTTATTTTTTCATTTGTAATGGATGTGCAATCAATTTCTACAAACATGAGAGCAAAACATGGGTCTTCATATAACCTTGGGTTTCACACCTGTGCACTTTAACAGAAACAAACATCTAAACTCAATAGGCAGCAACTTTCAGGTTTTCTAATTATGAACACATAATAAAGATTTGTTATGCACCTATTAGGTAAAAGAAAGAACATAAAGCCTACCAAATAACAGGAAAAAGCATCATTGAAGGCTGATTAACAGCATCCCCTTTTGTAGCACAAAACAAAAAAAGGAAACAAATTGGAGTATTTTGAACAAATATTTTTGGTTTCTGTCTGACAATACAGAGAAACTGCATGTAAATATAAAACTTTACATTTTCTAGGTCACACACTAGTCTGCCTTTGACCACTGCTTTGAGTACAGAGTCTACACAGAAACATATTTGCAGCAAATTAATTCTCTGCTACAGATAAAAGATTTCAGAACGTGACCTTGCACCTCACTAAGAAAAAAGCTCCATGAAAGTTCTACTACCAGTAGCATTAAAAACAAGCATGTGCTGCTGCCGTGTGCATTTTTGTAACATTTCAAAGAACCAAAGCTTCTCTTGCTGATCCCCTCCCAAATCTCCTTTCCCTCGTATCTCAGCCTACCAATGGGGACTATTCATTTCATACTATACCTGCTACAAACCTGCTCAAATGAATCAAAAAGGTAAAAAAATAGTCCCCAGCTCTAAGGAACCCACACATTTTAGATTATCAAAATGAAGACAAAGACCACTTCATTCAAGAGGAAGAAACCCGCAGACCTGCCGCTGCCGTGAGGTCTCTCAGCGTGCAGCAGATACTCTGCAGACAGATGCAGTTTTGAATTTGATGCTGCATTTTGAACAGAACATGATATAGCATGGACTACGTCCTTTCAAACCACAGAGAAGCTTCACTGTTGTGTTAAGTCTATGAATAAAATCCAGTCTATAATAAAATCTGACAAATTACAAAGCCTTAAACAGTCTTCAAATAACTTTGGATTACAAACCATTCCCCTTTTTAAAAAAAGTCCTTCATGGCATACCCAAATCCTAAGTACTGAAAAGACTACTGCAATTCCTTTGCTAGTTTAATACTACTTCTCTCATTTTCATATTCCTTTTAGGAACTGTTGAAAGTTTCCATGCTATGGGCTTTGGTTTTCCAGCTACAATGATTTTATAGGTCTCATTTGGTTTACTTGTTTGAACAGCAAATGTATGAGAAGATGAAACATTTCAAGGAGTAAGTATCCTTAACTTCGGTTTCTTTTGGTCTATTTAAACCCTTCGTTCGAGAGATCCCTCCATTCGGATAAACTTTTCAGTAAGTGTTTTGATCTGGCCTTGGTACCTCTCTTTGGTTGGAAACCAGGTCAGTGTCCTACAGCCGTATAGGTTACTCTGTAGAAATCTGAAGAAAGCCGAAGTCAGCAACAACCCACCAGTCCGGCACCTCACTTTGGGGGCCCTGTGGAAACAAAATTTTACTTCTCGGAAAATCTAATTCCAACTCTTCATCATCCACTTCAGGAATGTCACCATATTCCTACTCCTTTTCCTATGCAATGATAGGTCATACGCCTCTCTGAACTGCAGGGAAAGTGAAAACAAAACAAAAGGAAGCGCCTTCACTTCCTTAAAGGAAGCTGAACAACTATTTTCACATGATTATGAAACTTGAAAGAAACCTTATGATTTTGATGGCTCTGGGCCAGCACTGAATCTTAATTGGCACCAAAACCATTCCAGAACATACAGACAATTAAATAATTCTTAAAGAACAGCACTAGAATGTAATTATTTTAAACTTACAATTCTAAAACTGTATACCATATGCTCTTAATTGTATGAGCACAGATCCTAATCACACACAGATCACAGCCGTTGGCTGATCAGATAACATCGTAGCTCCAAAAAGCACGCAAAGGCAAAGTAGTTAACATGCTTGACCTGTTATACTTTTTTTTTTTTTTAGTTAAGCTTTTACTTTTTACAATTTCAATTGTTTGAACAACTCCCTCTCCTACTATAACAGTCCCCTCTGCATTCATTTCCAATCTAGATCTCTGAACAGGAACCCGCCTCCCTCTGCTCCAGTGTCAGGGGTTGTATTCTGCTGCAAGTATCTTCTTCTGGCACTAACTTTGAAAGCAAACATTGCAGGGATGCACTCAAAGCTAGTTGCAATTAACCAGTGAAGTCAAGTTGAATAAACACATCCGTGAAGAAAGCTCATAAATGTAGGAAAATGTTTATTTTCCCACACCAGGTCAAAGTTATCCTATCCAATGTTTGAGATGATGTTAGTATGAAGGACAGTATTTCCCTCTGCACATCTGCCCTTCTACTCAGGTTAGATGGATTTGCAAGTAGGACCTGAGCTCCCAAATCTGTCCTTATTCTTTTAATTCCAGATGATCTTACCCTGAGTCTGTTTATAACTTGTCTGCACAGGTACATGTTCTAATGCTGAAAGGTCACACAACCACAGTTCTCAGGAGTTCTCACAACTGGGTTGATTGGCTGGCAGTAATCAAATTGAATGGATTTGGGGAGATTCTAGTTAAGTCTCAAGAGCTTGCTGCCTTAATCACTCCAAGCTCTTCAGCCTGCTCGCCATCCCCCTTTGTATCCCCTCTGCAGCTGGTCCTTTATCCCTCACCCTCTGGAAAACTGCCAGAATCTGACCCTGCTGAGTTCCCCTGGGAACTCACCCACAACTCCACCTGTACCCGTTAGCTAGCCATGCCTTCAGCTTATCCTAAAATGTAGCAATTTACATCTGGTGATTTGGCCATTACTGAGAGTTTTCCATGAAGTAACACAATTTTACTAAATTATCTAAATTACACATGTGAAAAATGGCAGTGCAATAAACTGATGTTAGAAGTGTTTGTGCAAGAAGGACGGAAGGGCTGACATTTATTTCATTACCGATTACATTTCTATTCTATCTTTGTGCTCAAGCTATATTTTGATGCAAAATATTGATCCCAAAATATTTTTTCTCCTGACTATGGCCCTGCTATGAGATCTGTTCCACTTATCACATTACATCAGGTCACCCAACCCTCCCATATTCAATCACCTCTATGAAGTCACAAGGATTTGAAATTACAGGGTAGATA
The DNA here is from genome assembly GCF_011004875.1 of Balearica regulorum gibbericeps. Classification (NCBI taxonomy): domain Eukaryota; kingdom Metazoa; phylum Chordata; class Aves; order Gruiformes; family Gruidae; genus Balearica; species Balearica regulorum. Next base: position 7,789,860 of record NC_046192.1, on the reverse strand, counting down.
CACACTTCTGTTTCCCCTCTTCCAAATGGAAAACTTTTCTCTCCGCAGGTTATACTATTACCCACTGCAGCACCAACAGCTGGCAGCTCATACTGGAGAGGGGAAAAAAAAGAAGAAAAAAAAAGAATAAACAGACTTTGTTCAGCAATTTTGTCATCTTCCTGCAATCTAACCCCAGAATGGTGATTACACAGATGCAGTAGCAGATAGTCAGCATTTTCTGCTGCCCTTTCTTCCCCACAACACTTCGCACAACTGCCAACTTGCCTGGCTGCTGGATAGCCGAATAGGGAATAACACAGGCAACATACTGGAAAAACTGCCGTGCTGCTGGCAAAAGGGCATGCCTGGTTTTTCCCTTGAGCCTCACGGCAGCAGCAGGAGCTAACCTCTAGAAACATGCCATCGTACAGTTAGAGACAACCTGAACACAAAGGTGCAAGCAGATGAGTTTTTTCTTCAAAAGGAAAAATAAAAATGGGTTTAGGGAGACAGCGCTGGCACTAAACATGATGTCCTAGCACTTCATTTGAAAGGCCCATTGCCCACACTTCTGTTGCTTCATTCCACAAAGTTGTTTTCACAATGTATTGGCCCAACAAAAGCTCCTCATGAAGGTACCCAAAAGTCTTCCCAGACAGAAATGCAAGCCTGTGTTCAGACTTGTACTTCAGGAGCAATCAATAAACCAACATCCTAACCATAGAGGAGAGGAAGAGGAACAAAGCATGAAAAAGATGGCAAAGCAAAAGATCCGGTGTCAGCGCTGCTTTGTCCTTTTAAAATCATCATGAACAACAGAGTGTACCAGGTATTCACAGGGCCTCCCTTTTTATCGCCAGAGACCATCAACATTAGGAAAACACAGTACAGTATCTTCCACTACACAAGGAATTGTGGAATTTATCACAGTGGACATTGAGATGAAGTTATGGTGTTTATTTTTTTTATTTTCACAAGGGAAGTCATGAATCATGCAACAGCTTTCAGGGGGGAAACTGACTTCATTCTTGGTACACGAAAAAAATTTAAGGTGGCTGTAGAAACTATGGATGAAACAGCTGGAAAACAGTCACCAACTAGTATTTCCAAACAGCATTTCTGAAAAATGTCTTTATCATGTGGCACAAACAAATAACCCTAATTATTTCAGCTTCCAAAAATCAGTTATTCTTAAGAAATATGTCAGCTATCTAGCTTTTCAATGCCCAGTTTACCTCTCTAATCAATATGAAATAGCCTGTCAATCTTGCTCTGAATCCTTTGCCTGTCATCAGAACCACTTAGTGCAGAATCACACATTTACCATCCACTTTTGTAGCAAATCCTGGCAAATGTTCCCATTATCATCTTGCACAATGGAAAAAAAGCTCTTTTTTTTGCTGTTTAGGATGAACCATTACATTTATGATTCAGGTATTATCAGAGCACAGTAAAATGACATTATCTGATTTATTTTTTTTTTTAATAAAAAAGAATCCTAAACAGGATTCTCACAGTACACCTTCCCACTCTTTATTTCTTCACTGAGCAAGAAAATGTCTCACCCAGCTGTAATCAGAGACCAGCTAATACTTTCAAGACAAACAAGAACATTAATTTTGAATTCTAACCTAAACCCAGGCAAAGCTCACGTGCTCCTGTGTAGACACAAGTCAAGACTCATGTATCCTCCACTACAATTTTTAGACAATAAAATTTCCAAAATTTTCTGCCCTAAATGGTTTGCAAAACAAAACGCTTGCTCAAGGGGACGGCACTTGGGTTTCACCAAAGTGCAGCTTGATTTTAACAGGACGTGAAGTGTGTCATGGTTTGTACAACATTTCCAGTATCTTTCTGGAAAGCTGCTACATAAGTCATCATCATCCTATATGTAGCTTTATGATCAACTGTTTCCATTACTATTTCTACTTCTATGTAATTTATACTATACATTCGTTACAGAAAACATTTCAAAGAAGAATAAAAAGATCTATTTTAAAGCACAATCTTTTTATCAGTACTGCAATATTTTCGTACAATTCCAGTAAAATTACCACGACAGTAAAACTCATGCAAGCAGAAATCTTGCATGAAATCTACATTTAAAGTCTCCTCCCAGGCATTTGGCATTTCTTCCCTTTTTGCTACACAATTTAAGTCTTCATTTTTAAATAAAATTTACCATCCAAGCTAGAGTATTTTTAAATACAACCTTCTGAACACAAATCAATGCATAGCTCACTTACTGACCCTACTCCTTTCTCCCAGTGAGTCAAGATTAGAGGCTACATTCAAACCCTTCCCAAACGCGACGCGCTGCTGGAACAGTTTTGACCCAAACCGTGCCATCTGTCCAACATTTGGACCACTGAGGGGTTTTTTAAGCAAATCCTTCCTCACTCTTGAGGCTGCTGTCTAGCAGCATTTGTGTGTGCTAGCCAAGTGCTCGCCAGCACAGTTGAGCTGCCACGCTGTCTTTTTGTACATCTTATCAGTAACTACCTGCGCATCTACCAGTACCTCCCAAAACCTTCCTGTGTTACCTGTAACCATCTCCGTCTTCTTTAATCCTCTCGTATGTCCTTCACCAAATGATTCTTTTAACGCCTAAAGCAACAGCTGCAGGTTTTGTGTGCACTTCCCAACGCTCCTTGAGAGAGCACCTTCATCGTTTGGTAGAAGCAGATTAAGACCCCACCCTCTTGAACAATGAAGGTACCACCACCTCCTTTGTAGCACCCATCATAAACCACAAACCTAACCATATCTAAATCACAAAGCATATGTTAGTAGGTGGCTTAACATTTAATTCCTACGCTCATTTGATGTACGTTTGTGAGAAACATGCATCTCACAGTGGCTTTTTGCATATCAATTGTCTTTTTTTTTATTAGTTAAAAAGAGAATAAAAAACTTGGGGAGAGGAAGAGCATATGCAATTAGAACTGACCATAAATCCAGATAAAAGCCACTCTTAGGACTACACGAATTCATCCTTCATTTTTGGGGCAATAACATGCAGAAACACTTAAGATACAAGCCTTTTATAATTAAAAAAATTCAAAAATCTGCAACTTCAGCAGAAAAAAACATCTAGAAAAACTCAACCAAAGTCTAGTTTCAAAGGCCTCCTATGAGATTGTGAAAAGTAACAAAGACCTAGGTAAGAAACCTCACAAGACACTTCAGGTTTCTTCCATCTAAGGAGGTTGTGAGGGAAGATAAGCATGTAAAAATATACACCCCGTTGTAAAACCACTGGTAAAAGCATACTTCATGAAGGACAGTAGCTTTGCATACCCAGAAGCATTGCTTTTTGTGTGCATTCATGCCAAGATAGCCTCTTTTTCAGAACTAAAAAAAAAACCAACCACAAAACAAAACCCAAACCAAAAGACAAATGCAGGCTGTTAGAGAAAAGCAAGTTCACAATTACGAAACTGGAACAATATAACTAAATGCCTGAAGTCTTAACACCAGAGGTACACCTCTGTTTAGGTACACAGAGGTTTAGTTACACCAACACAGTTTTATAGCTCTGTTCTTGTCAGGCCTCCACACGAGACCCTGCTATTCCTCAATATTTCCTCTTTTGCAGAACAGGGAGCTTGTTTAGTATGTATTGAATCTTATACAAATTAATGTTTCAGCACGGCTGAGTTTACATAAAATATTGAAGAGACTACAATTAAAAGCCATTAGAGAGAGAAGCATATGTGTTTTAACCATGTGCGCTACTTTTAGTTACCTTTTTGAGAAGATTAAAATTAAGAAGCTTTTGCTTTTCATCCCACTCACCCTCCCACTACAAATTCTGTCTGAGCTAATCCTCCTTCTACAGACGTCAAAACAGGGCATAAGCATTACAGCTACTTACTGCCAAAATGTGTTGGTTTAATATCCCATTACTATTGTAATACTGGCACAATAACTTATTATACGTGACAGCTTTTGCAGTTAGTCAAGGATAGAGCCACTTACTCTGTAGTTTTTTCATCCACATGGAACCATATTGGTAAAATTCATAAAAGAGAAGATTTAAGGTCTGAACTAGATGCTTATCTCAGACTCTAAAGCCAAACAAAATAAAAGGCTTATAAGGTCATTACACATGCCATTCCCACCACCATTTCTATTGTCCCAGCCTTTACGTAGTGATCTGTCCAGAAATTCAGGTCACAGTATTTACAAATACATTATTTAACCCCTTACTTACTAGCATTTTAAAAAATACTTTCACAGATTTTTTTGGTTTTAATGTTTTTTTTTATTTTCAAGTGCAACATTCTGCATGAAGGCCAAGACGATCTCCATGCCAGAACACACTTCTGATGAAAAGTCCATGCTTGTCAAAAGGTTTAGGATTATTTTTCAGGAACCTGCAGCACAGAAATGCACCAAGAGGTCTGTTCAAGGCTCTAAAAATATTTAGGTTAAAATACATACAATGAAAGGGGCTGCTGTCAGACACATTAAAGACAAAAGGCATTAAAAAAAAAAAAAAAAAAGATAAATTCAAGTAAGTTCCATCACTCCAGCCACAGTATATCAACCAACAATAGATGAGAAAGTATCAGCCCACCGGAGAAGCACTGCAGCTCTGCAACAGCACTGTTCCACTTCCCAGCCACGGCTGGGAAACACCACGTCTGTCACCACAGAGATTCGGAGGGACGGACGAGCCCACCCCAGGCTCTCGCCTCGCACGACGCGCGTACGCACCGCCGGTCCGAAGCCGCTGAACCGCACGGACCGCTCGCACACACCGAACTGCGCCCCTGCGTACCGAGACCTGGGTGTCCGCCCGCAGGACCAGCCGAGTGGCAAAGTTTATCCCGCCCAGGCCCCGCCGAGTCGGCCAGGCTGGGCGCTCCCGGGGGCAGCTCCCCGCCGGCCGAGCCCCCCGGGCCGCTTCACCCGGGCCGGCCGAGCCCGCCGCTGCCCGCGGCACTTCTGCTCCCGGGCCCGGGGGCGTGAGGGCTCCTCGGTGCGCGGGGCAGGCGGGACCGCAGAGGACCCTTCCCGACCCTCGGAGCCGGGCGCGGGGCGGCCGCTCCCGCCGCGCCGTAAACGTTCGGGCCGCCACTCCCTCTCTTCCCGGGCGTCGGCAGCGACCGCCCGCCAGAGCCGCCGAGTATTTAACGGGGGGGGGGGAGGCACCGCAGATACAGCCGGGTCGTACCGGGGCACCAGCCCGAGCGCTTCCTCGGCAGCGCACCCAAGGCGCCGTCCCACCTGCCCGGCCGCGGGGGGGGAAGGGACACCCCCCGTCCGCAGCGCCCCCTTACCTGCCCTGCCGCGCTCAACGCCTCCGCCGGGGCCGGAGCCGCTGCCCGCCGCCACGCCACGGCTCCGGCTCGGCAGCCCGCCGAGCGCCCGACCCGTGCGAGCGCCGCCCCCGAGCGGCCGCGCCGCCCGACGGCGCCCCCTGTCGCCCGCCGCCCGCCCCCGAGCGGGGGGACCCGCCCCGCCCCGGCTGCCCGCGGGGCCACGCTGACCGGCCCGGCCCGGCCCGCTCCGCCTCCGCTCCCCGCCCGCGGCTTCCCCGGGCGGGGCGGGGCGGTTGCCCAGCTCGGCGGGACGGCCGGCCGGCGGTTCCCAGAGCCGGGCGTGGGGCGGGTAGGGGGCGCCCGCTGCTGCCCGCGGCGGGACGGTCTCGGCCCGCTGAGCCCGACTGCTCTCACGACCGCAGTTGGGGGAGACTAGCGAGAGGCTCCGGGACCGAGAGCGGGCGTCTCGTCCGAGTTCCCCCACATCAGAGCCCTGTTTTCCAACTTCCTCTGCTTCCAGCGTTTGAGCAGCTGGGCCATCAGTCGCCCGGAGATGCAGCACAAACGGCTAACCAAAATGGTTACTGCTGGTGACTCCGCCCGCGAACGCTTCCCATGCTTCCCGGGAAGCGCGGCTGGAAGCTGTCATGGCCCTTTGTAAGGAATGCCAATTTCAAGTCCTTGTCAAAGGAGAATTCCACGAATTTCAATAAAAGACAAAACAAACATACCCCCTTGTTCAGCTGATGCAAGTGAAGCCATTTCATAACTTGCAAAGTATTCGCCAGGATTTGTTGCCAACAAAGAAGCTCCCAGCTAATCAGCCTTTCCCCTTGTCGGGGCCGATTCTGCTCTACCAGCAGGAGCACTTAGTACTACAAGCTGATCATCTTTCAAATCCACCAATTTTTCATGTATTGCTAAAATAGATTCTAAAATTAATTCTGCAGATTTAGGGAATGTCGAAATTCCCTTTACACACCTACTTTGACATGTCTATGCAGAACCTAGGCAAATACTGGATGATCAAAGTAGTCGCGCAGACACTAAACATTTGGCACCGGTGTTTATGGCAAATGGCTGCAGGGATTTTTCGTTGCAGTCTGCAGTCACCTCGAAGAGCATGTGTGCTTCACATACTCCTGCGGTTCCACTTGCAACCCTGGATACTTCTGCCAGCTTTGTCACGCTGCCCTGCCAGCCAAGCTACTTATCTGCGTGGCCCCTACTCTTGGGTCACGGCAAGCAGTGGCCAGTGCCCCATAAACAGCAGGATGGAGCCAATCAAGTACGCTTCGATTCTGCACATCCACAGAGTCAACACACCTAGCAAAAAGATGGGGCATGTTTTTCTAGCTGACCAGTACTTCTGCCTGACTGGTATGATTTCACCTGGAAATGTGCTGAGTTTCTCCATCTTCTTTCCTTTTGGGATAAGAAGAAGGAATTTATCTAGTTTTAACCAACAGACTGCACAGTGGTGCGGAAAGCGGTCACCCAGCAGCGGATCAGAAGACTGGAGCCTTTACCAACTGCAGCTCTTTAAAAAACCTTACCCAGAGCTGCTCAGCAGCGCGGTGGTTGGCCTGCCAACTGACAGCTACACATCAAATACACAGACACTGCTACCAGCATCACATCAGATTAGAGCTAATTCATCATAATGAGTTTGTTATTTTTTAGCAAACCAGTGCCGACCACCTAGAAAAGAATGGTTTGCAGAAAAGCAGAAGACAAATTAGGGAACCCTACATGTGGAACCGTGAGGCTTCTGGCTGCTGCCATTCACTAGATCACTTCAGGGCATGTTAGGATTGCATAGTGCCCGACATCAACACAAAGAATTCTGGCCTTTACCTACCCAGAAAGCAGAAAACATACTGTACAGAAAAATCATCTCCATAGGGAAACAATGATTTACCATGATAGCAAATGCTTGCCAGGGCAGTTACATTTCCACCTCCATCCAGAAAAAAAATGCAATTCACAAAGGAGTTGGGCTTCAGGAACTGTCCAACTGTTCTCCATGTAATAAAAGGATTTCATTTTCCTCACAGAATGTTTTTGCTTTGGAGAATAGAATACAGTTGTCTATACACACAAAAGACATCAACTTTGTTAGAGATAAAGTCATTATGATATTTATAATACAAAAGACTATATACTCAAAAGTTGTTAATAGCCTGAAAAATTCTCTGCAGAAACCCCATACTGTTGTGTTTTAAAGACGAAATTAGAGGAGACAAACTGAATACTTGCAGGGCAGAGCAACTGCAACTACTGTCTTTGGAGGAGCCTTGGAGTTACGCACAGTCCCACCGTATCACCTGACTTGATGGTCTTGTCAATTGGATCTACTTTCTCCTACACATACCATTGTGCATCCAATTAATTTCTCATAGTTCAAATACTACTTCATATCATCAGAATTTGCTCTTCCAGCAAGTATTGTAAGGATGTTCTTACAGTGGAGTGAATTAGCTATGAACTAACAAAAATTCTGTTGCATTAGCCAAACAGTAGCCATGAGCGTGTACGGATGCTAAAACAGTGAGCTTGCTCACTAACATCCACCAGCTGCTGTGAGACAATCCATGATTATACACGGTCCAAACCCTGTAGCGTTCCTCTGCCTGACCTCAATCCCAAGAGGTAAACTGACAACCTGAATTAGAGGACAGGTCCTGGTGAAACGCAGCCCCACCACCCAGGGAGGACAGTTCTAATTTTATAGTTTACTTAGGTTTCCAAGCTCCTGGTCTGAATCCTGGCTTCTCCTCCACCCCCCCACCCCCCACCCCCCCTTTTTTTTTAAGGAAAAAAACAGTTTCCAGCTGGGGAGTGGTGGTGGTGTTCCTCCCTCTCCTTCATTTCTAGTCACAGAGTCAGACCAACTACACATCTTTCTGTTTGCGAGAGTTTTTGAACTGGAGATTCTCAGGAGAAGGTAAGGGTTGGATCAGGGCTCTCCAACAGACAAATTCTAACACACATAGTACACAATCATTTATGTTTTGCAGTATAAATTAATTCAATTTTCTGTTGAATCCAACAGCTAACATTTTTGCAAGAAGTGAGAAGCAGGGAGTAAGCCCAAAGACTTTATCCAAAATACCAGCTAGATCCCACCTACTGCCCCTAAAAGCCATGACAGCAATGGAGTGTAGTATGTAAGCATGAGTGCATGGGAAGAGACAGAAGCCAGTCACTGTGCTACAGACAAGTTTGCAGTCAGTTTTGTTCATAAAGGAGGGTTTTGGGCACTTCTAAGCTATTGTACATTTGAACTATGTGAGTATTTTATACGAGGTAATATTTGAATAAGGTACTTCGGTTGTAAGGTTACTTCTTCAGTCTTAACAGTTTCAGGCCCTATACGTTTGTAGGTTTTTTCTTTTCTTCTACTTTTAAGAATACAAGAGTTTCAGTGGTCTGAACCATTCTTTCAGTTCCATTGTTCGACTTTGGCTGGATTTCTCAGCTACATGCCTGAATGCTTTAGAGAGTCCTTACTCTTTATCTAGCAAAAGGTCATTTCTGACAATACCCCATTCTTAGCAAGCACTGTTTTCAGTTTGCTAATTACTGATCGAGATGCTTTGTGTCTCAGTCCTCCTGCTTTTAAGTATTTCAACAAACTGCTGACAGTTCTGGAAGGAAACCCTTTAGAAAACTGTTATTTATGCCTGCTTTTTGCCACCACATTCCTGATGTCACCTCTTTCAGTTGCTTTGTGTATGTTCCTGTGTCATTCCAAATGTCATGTGGCATATCTATCGAAGCCCTGGTTTTATAAGCTTTGAGTGTCTTGAAGACTTGTGTATATTTCAACATTATATTCCAAAAACCGCCTGGGATGCCAATATTGTTACCCATTAAATCACCTCCCTCTGAGTCTCACTGGATCTTCTGGAATCTTTTAATAATGTCATAACCATTGGTCTGGATACGGTGCCACTGCCACTCACCCAGATTTCTGTAACTCTTCTATTGCATTACAGCAGCTTCTGTTTTCTCCAGAGGCTGCCTATTATCTTATTGGTCAGCATTTCTACACATATGGCTTCACAGCATTTACATTATCTCTGCAGGGAGTCACTCAATTCAATCCTCAAACACGCTGATTGGCAGTGATCATGTTCACGTTAAATGCTATATTTTCATCTCTTGCTCTCAGGCTTAACTTCCTGACAATATCATCACACTCAGCCTCATCAGTTTCAGCAGTGATCAAGCAATCAGCAATTAAAGTACATACTACAATATTACTACGTATTTCATTATTTTTTCCTCTACTCTTTTACTGGTTGATTAAAACCCAAATAATAATTACAAATTCTACATTGTTTCTAGGTAGTATTAAACAGCACAGTAGAAGATGCCTTATCTGGCTGTACTTGCCAATATTCCCCTTTCTCCTGGACAGCATCATAAAAAGCCCTGTTTATTTTTCAGGGTGAGCAGAAGACTTCTGTTTGCACATGATTCTGTCCTGGAGTATAAACAGGTACATAATACTCCTTTATTTGGAAAATGCATCTGATTTAGTTGCAGGATTTTCAAAAATAAATTAGAATGTCTGAACAAATATAACTTGAGTAGTTAGTTTGGCCCATTATTTCCTCCTCCTTCTGTCCAAGCCCCACTGTCATGCAGCTGGATGCGTACCAACTATGGGATTAAAACACAGGCATCTCATCCCAGCAAGACCCCACATGGTCACAAGAGGATTGCCAGTGCATGTCAGAATAACAAAGACCAGTTAATCAAGTCATTCAAGGACAATGCAGTCAGCTACCTACAAAGCAGTTTGAGTATTCATTGGGCACGTATCACCAAATGGCAATATTGCACATCACATTCAATTGTGCTTTTTCTAAATGTGTGAACAGGGTGTCACATTTTGAAGAAAAGAGCTTGTTGTCACTTCTGTATGGAGAAATTACTGCAAGCAGCAGAAACCACAAACTAAATTTGGGGCTGAAGTTTTTGAAAGAGGAAGTCTGTGTGGGACCACAATCATGGAGGAATGTGTGCAATAAAAATAGACTTTATAAGTATGCTAAGAAAATACCCGTATCGTGCATTGCTGATTTCTCCCCAACAGAAAACCAACCACCTGCTTCCACTTTGCAGAGGTACAGCAGCAGTCTTCATAGCCAAATTTCTTTCATATGGACATGCTACCGTAAGACACAGTATGAGAACCATAGCTCTCATTTCACTCAGTGGCACTGGAAAGGAAGTTTAAGTGATGTGGTTTTTTGCATAACACCTTATGACACATCATACATCAGTTCTGATCAAAGAGCTCCAGTTCATAATTCACACTTCGAAGCAGTTCTAAATAAGATCCTACACTCATTTGAGAGCATAAACAAAGTGACTCAAACTCTAACTTCTGTTACCATCTAAGATCTCTTTTAATGAATATTGGTTACATTGATAATCAGTTATGCTATTCATAGATTTTTATCCAGGTGTTATCCTGAACACCTATGTAAGTTTGAATAGCACATATAACGAGACACAACAGAGAACTTCTTGAACATCAGCCTTAAACCAAAATTAAGTGTTAAGGAACTTGGCTCTTAAATCACCCCGCGTTGCTTCTCCAAATAGTAGTCAGCGGGGTAGGGCTACAAAATGGAAACAGACTTGGAGAGAGCACCCACCTTTGCCACTCTAGTAGGTGCACTATTTGGCTAGCTTATTATTTCACCTATTTAAAGCTCCATTTGGTAATTTTCCACTAGGATTAGCTTCTGAAAAGAAACTCCACAAAGGGTTTAGCATAGTCCTCCAAAACACAGGTCTCAGATTGTCTGAATATGTATCACTGCTTTTATTTGCATTTCAAACAACTCAGATGAAAGTACGAATGCCCAAAAAGGCAGCAGGTGCTTAGAAAAAGCCTCAAAAACAACCCTTAAAATAACTGCATACATACACAACTACTCTCCAGTGTCATTTATGATCCCAAACAGCTCCTTCTGTCTTCCTGGAATAAGGCAAGCCATTCTTACAGAGCTTAATTGGTTCTAGGGGTAACCAAGTCCAGCTGCTCTGTCTAGCAAAGCAGCACAGCTGCCTTCTCTCAGTCCAGAGGAGCTGAGGAGAGGGGAAAAAAATGGAAAGTACACACCACTTCAAGAGCTCCATTCCCAGGGTCTCACAAACCTGACTAGAATCTGGATTGGAATTTTAAACAGATCCCTTAGGAGCAGCAATCGGCTTCCTAGGCAACCAGGGCGGCTGCATTGCTGCCTGCTTACATGGAGATAGGAGGAAAGGGAGGAGGGTGTGGAGAGATATATATGTGTGTGTGTGTGTATATATATATATATATAAAATTGCCCTTATACACTCGCAGGAGGGTTTCCTAGTTCGTAAATATTCTTACTGCAAGCTGTGATTTTAGTTAAATTCAGACTTGACTTGCCAAAGTGGTAGGCAGTGAAGTTATTCAGAGTGACAGCTTTTAGCCCTTCTGTTGCTGGGTGAGTTGGGACCAAATGGTTAGATGCCAGCAAAACTGGCTTTAGAGTATCCAAATGCTTCCTTGCACCTGAGGAATACCGAGGTACCTCGCTGGGGAAGACTTCTGACCCTGCTGGTAGGCAGAACTAAAGAGTTGCCCGTGAAGGTGAATTTTAAGCACATTATATTATTTCCCTGTTGTATTTAGTTCTCAGGGAAACTGCCAGCTTTACAAGTCTAATTAGGGAAACCTACCTACAAAAAAAGCCCTCGGCGGTGACATTGTCACTGCCAACTTCCTTATTACCCCATTCTCTGTTATGCTTCAAACCTGCTCATGAGAGGCCCCAGGCAGACATGAAAAGTAATCACTGTTCCTCCTCAGTCATTGTCCTTCGATTAAAACCAACACCAAGGGCACCCATATAGCAAATGCACATCCCACACTGCTGTCCAAAATGTGAAGATGAGAAATGCCTTGGAATACTTAATGGAGACACACACAGAAGCTCATGTTGACACACAAATATTGTTCATACTGTACCCTTTGTCACCAGGGGGTAAAAAATTCATAAGGAACAGGACATGTCAGTCTCCTTAACCTACAGTCAGTAACACTGGTTTGTGTTAAAGCCAGCAGGTACAGCTGCGTTTGGCATACTGACCTGATGGTCCATCAGGAAAGAATGTATGCATGAACACAGATAACATGAGTGGGTGTAGCATAAACAACATGCAAATAAAATAAGGCATTGCTACTTGAAATATTAATAACACCAAATAATTTTGGTATCTGAGTATCTCAGCTTCCTATTTCTGTGAAGAAATTCATTGGCTAGGAATGCAAGATATGAATAGTCTGGAGCCATGTCCTAGTTTAAGTAAAGATAAATACTACTGCAAGACCTACCTTCCCAAATTTTTAATCCTTACTGCTTAAAATTAACACTGACTGATATATTGTGAATCAGCAGAAGGCTTCTTCTACACACATACATGCACCCGCTGCTGATCAGATGAGCTTCCAGTATAAACACATTCCTAGGCAGGAATAGTAACGTACCAAGCAGATACAACGCCAGACACTTCAAAATATTTTATTTCTGACTGTATTTAATATTCATGTCAGGAATACGCCTCATTTTTAGGGCTCAATTCTTCCCCATTAATATACAGAAGGCACTTTCCCAGTGTTGTAGGAGTAAATAAGAAAGTGGGTAGAATGTAGAGAGTGAATGAGTTGTGTAGTGTTTTCTCAGCGTGACAGAGGAAAAGCAGTCAGTGTGGCTAAGCCAGGCTTCTCTGTTTCTACACCCACATAGGGTGAGAATTTCACGTATTCATTTCCTCCTCGCTACTTTAAGGTCTGTCAACTGAACAAATTGAGTAACCTTAAGAGTAGCTCTAACCCTAGAAGAATTTGCTTTCAAACAAGGGAGAGAAAAAGCTATATTTTAATATTTGATTCAGCCTGGATGAGTCTACTGTGAACATCAGTGACAAGCAGGCAAGAGACAGTATTCTGATAAGATCTAGATAAGGAAAATGCAATTGTAGCATCGCCTGATTCCTTTCAGGTCATTTAAGCTTCTCCTATTCTTACAGATATTCATTTAGTACATTCTGGGGAGACAAAAAAAAAAGCCCCATTCTACTCTATACCTATGGACTCTTTAGCCAGTTAATTCCTAATCCTGCCCTTGCCTTTTTTAAGGGACTAGAATACTTTGCCTTTCCACTTACAGTTTTCAGCTACTGCACAGCTGAAGCTTCAGGGATCAAAGCCAGAGCTTCATCAGAATTAGGTTTTGATAGTGTAACTGAAATAGAACAGAAACTGGGAAATAAACAGCAGCTGAAAATAAACATGCACACAGTCAGATGCATGGACTTTTAGGAAAGAGTTTATAGATCACAATAAGCTTATTTAAACACTGAGGTGATGGGCCAGAGTGTTCTGTACTGCTTAGGCAGCTCAGAACAGCTGAGAAATTATCAAAACTATCACTCTCCCACATGTGAATTCCTAAGCCCATTTCTAGCATCATTTTTCCTCGCAGAAAAAGAAAAAGCATATTAGGTCCAATCCTGGCTAGTAAAGCCCTAGAGAGATCTTTATTTTTGCTAGAACATGAAGAAGAATTGGCAGATCCAAGAATCACGATTTGGAAAAGCATTTACAGCTTCTTGCCATTCAAGTCTTGTTAATGAATTAGTAATACATTACTACAGCCTCATTGGTCATAAGTGTCCTTTAATTTCCTGAACTCTAAGGCTATTTCTTAAAGCTGTCTCCTTGCTCCATTTTTAAAGCTCTCCCATGCTTCATCTGAAAATGCAGTTTTAGTAGTACACGGGGGATAGTTCCACTGCCTTCAGTAGAGTTACTGCTGATTTAAATCTGTATAAATGATATCAGAAAAAGACCTACTTACCTCAGGCTTTTGAAATCCTACAGTCAAGTACCTTTGATACTGATGACTTCGTTTGGTGCACACTCCATTCACACTGCTTCTGCAGCTGCATACTGGGGGGAGCGAGAGGGCCAGCTGCTCCCTCTGGGGCAGGGAGCAGTAACACAGCCAGGGCAGACCAGGGGGGCAGGTTCAAGCAAGAGCCCAGATCCTCAGGTGAGGTCATGGTGGGGAAGCAGGAAACCACAAAGTAAATCCACAGGTCGGAATCAGACCAAGGGATTGACAGGCAGGTCCACAGTGACAAGACATGCTCAAAGCCAAGCCAGGCGCCAGATCGCTGTGGTCCCTGGCAAGGCAGAGCTGTAGCTGAACTGGAGACCAGCACCCTAACAGCATAGTTCACACCAAGATGACTGAGCTTACATTGGATGGGGGCACCAGGGGAGACTGGTCAGGACCAGTAATGCCTGTTAGCGTCCTTAGGGCTGTAACACACATTTCCTTCCCACCTGAGTCTCCAGCAACCTTTCTTGTTTACAGTCATGACCAGCGACACCTTCCTCAGTGAACTGTTTTGTGTATTAATCAGTTCTTGTAATATTCTACAGACAACATTGCTGGCTCTCAACAATCTGCTCTTACCAGATTTCCACTATCAGTTCAGATAGGTGTGAAGTGTGGCAAACACAAACACAAGAGGCAAAGGGCCAGGATAATAAGCTGAAATGTGCTGGCAGGTCAGGAGCATGAGCCTTCCCACAGCTGCAGTACATGCAATGGGATGGCAACAAAATCTACTTCAGCAGGTCTGACGATTGCTTGAAAAAAACTGGAACTTTCAAAGTGCTCTGTAAAATGACAGATGCTAAAAAGGCTGCTTGGAGATTACCCTTTATTGCACATGTATGTTAAAGACAGAGCAGTTTTTTTAGGTTAAACAAACTAATAACAGGCCAAATGATGGCCCTAGAGGTCACTCCTATCTAGCATGAATACAGACTGTCAGCATTCAGTGCTCATGAAGAGTGCCTGCCAGTATAAATCATTTGTCACTGTCACTCTGAGAACCCATGTTTTAGGCTGTGGGGGGTTTTTTTGTTTGTTTGACTTGTTTTTTTTCTTCACAGAAAAACTGTGATTTCTTTGTCTTGTTAGTTTTTGCATACAGCTAACTAGCATGTTTCAAGGGCAGGACAAGATCAAGAAAAGATGGAAGGGTATTGAGTCAGGAATGTGAGAGAGACAAATGAGTTGTGCACTGTCTGATGATAAAAAGAGACCATTTGATAATAGGCACTGCAGAGAATAGCTAAATAACACAAATTGTATGCATGAGCATCATAATGCCAATAATGAAAAGAATCAACCAAGACACGGACCAAATGCTTATTAGCTCAAGTACGTGTCTGAAAACAAATATATTCCTATGAATGGAGCTGTCAGTAAGAAACTGATTAATCCCACCATCCCAAATGAAGATTGACCCAGCTGCAGCTGTCTTAAGAGTTCCATTTTCAGACATAGGAGAAACAAGAAGAATTTTACTACTGCTACCCAGAAAAAGCTGCAGGCCCCCTTAAATATGAATTAGGGATCATACCTGAGGGATCACAAGTCCTACCTACCTAGGGATCAAGGCCTGAGGGATTCATCAAACTACTTATTTATGTATAGCATGGTAAGTAATACGTGCCATGGACCTTACCAGACAGACAGGCAGAGCATGAATACTTTCGGTCTGTCACTTGTTCAAAGGTCTAAAAACCAATTTGGAACCTCCTCTCCACCTCTGTGCTATGAGAGGAGGACTGGTGTTTGGATCTGCACCCCAGCACCAAACGTTTTTACACGTTGTAAGCTGTAGCCCAAGTGTGGAGAAAATAGTGCCACTTCCCTCTCTCACTGACGGTCATTGGAGTGAGCTCTCACTGCTTTCACTGCTGCAGGAAACCAGGGGGCTATTTTCCTGACAGCCTTCAAGTGAAAAGAGTTTTCTGTTTTGAGACTTTCATTACCCTTCCCCACTTTCAATAGTTTGATATTCCTCTCCAGAAACTTGAAAATAATAATATTAGCCACTAAAATTTATCCTTCTTTTTTTTTTTCTCAAAAACTGATGTTCTAAAATTGAATTTGAAACTGAAACAGCATTTAAGTGATTTTTTTTTTTTTTTCCTGTATGCAATAGCAGGCTAGGTAAATTCTTAGAGCTTTTAAAGTAGCCTATATTGGTTGTGCTTTTTTTGTAGGCTGATTTCAGATACACAGAGGACTCTGCTATCTCCCCAGTGACCTCAGTGGGGTTATTTCAGGTTTACAACAGCATGACCAAGAGGGGAATTAGCCCCTTTAAAAAGTCAGATAGTAATGAACACCTCTTGCCTGCAGCCAAGTGCAAGTTCTGAATGAGGAAAGCATTTTTACATTTAATACATATTTGAGTTGCACTGAACTACTGCTAATGTTAGGTATGTGTTTAAAGACTATTTAAAAAAAACAAATTTCCTTTAAATTGGCACAGATACAAAGCAAGCTGCCTCTTACATTCTGCTCTCCGCTGCGCTGGTGTCAGATTTACTTCACCTCCCTGCATAAGTAAAAAAAAAAAAAAAAAAAAAAAGAAGCCAGATGGGAATTATGAAGGTGAGCTGAGGTGTCTCAAAGGAACAATCAAAACCAGACAGGCCAACTATGCCAGGTAACTCAGGTAAATCCTGTTAAGGCTTTATGGCCCTTTGGGGGGACCGTATGCAATTGGGAAAAAGGACAACTAAAACCAGACCTACACAGGGTGTGCTAGGAAACTTAAATGTCTCTTTTTCTGGCTGCCTGTACTTAAAAAAGTAAAACCACTGTATAAGTCTCAGTCAGGATTATGGGTTAAACCTTCTGTGAGTAAAGTGAGATTGTACTGTTTGTATACGTTTCTTTATTTGACATCTTGCACATGAGGAGCAAACACTTGCTTCTTAACAGACTATTCAACAACCTATGTTTCCCTAAGGGTACTGTCTAACTTTTAGAGGCCTCTATTTATAATGCATTGAAAGTAATGTTTTCTTTTGGATTTTTCTACTCTGACAAATTAGAAATCCCCTGCAGAGGGGAAAATATTTAACTGTAGCCTTTTAGTAAGCCTTCAGACTCTTACACTGAATAATTTGTTGATTAAATGTAGTAGCCTTCAGCCCCTTAACAGCTTTCTGATTGAAAATGGTGAGTAGGCAGAAGAATTGATAAAAAGTTATCTTTCCCAAAACAATCTAGCACCAGCAGTCTTGGGCATATTTTTCCCCTCTCTCATATCATAATTACTTACTCTTGTAACAAATGTGCAGTTCATAGTCCAGTCAGTATAAGGTTCGGTAGACTTTAGGCCCTTGTGATGCTGGCTCTCACAATACAATCTTTTAAGATCTAATTCATCACAGCAGGCAATACTGCGTTAAGGCCCGTTTTGTTCTCTGCCGATAGATGGGTGGGGTATTAAACCACATACAGATGAGAAAGCTAATGTAACACCCTGGATGCTTAAACAAATAAGCTTATTAAAAGAGACAGTGATTTTGTGTGGCTTTCCTACTGCTGATAAATAAAAAATGAGTTTTCCTCTTCGGTTTTAAAGCTAAACATTTCAGTTCTGAACAAAGGAGGTGGGTAAACAAGTGGCTTTGAGGACAGGAGGAAAACATTGCTATTCTTTGCACTGAATGCCCTAAAGCGTGAAAGCAGAACACTGTGCATTGTATCTGTGATACTGCTGTCGCCCTAATGCACAAAGGGATGGCACATGGGCTCACACAACCTTGACTGCAGCAAAGTAGCAGGGATCCCAGTGGTGTTCCCATGGAGCTTTCATTAGAAAAGGAGACTCATGGTGTGTTTAATCTCATCCCCTGAAAGACTTTGCAGTGTGTCAGTTGGCAGCAGCACATAAAGATTAGAATAGCAGTCTGGCAAAGCGGGTTTAAAGTTGCACAATTTAGTGTGAAGCAGCACACCCTCCAAAAAAATCCTAAGAGAAATAGAAGGAGGATCAGACTTCAATCAATGAAATATAAAGATTCTGAATTATGATGCCTCTGCCTTTCCTCAGCATATCATTGCTATTACAGGACAAACTCCTGTAGGAGTTGCAGCCCGTATGTCAGGTGATTATGTACGGTTCTCACTGAACATAGGCACAAAGGCATTCGTTAGTGAGTGCCCTGATACAACACACATAAAGCTTCAGACTTGAATGAGCTGAAACAGTAGTTGTGTATTGAGGAATTTCTTGCCTGAAGAGGAAGAGAGAACTTCATTATCAGTGTGCTCTAAAAATCTGAAAAAGATCAGGTCAGACAGATCTGCCCACAAGGTTAGTGTTTTATCTGATACGATCCCAGGTAGTGCCCCTGAAACAGCTCTTCTACAAATTTTCTCTCCAAAACCACAGTGTAACAAACGACTGCACTTAGTATTTCAGCCTTGCCTCTAATTATTTCGGTTTCTCTTTGTAGGATTCTCTCTTCTGATGCAGGTTACACGTATAGCTGAGCAATTATTTTGTTAACCCAGAATCCTACAGAGTTAGCAAACTCCCCATACCTATATCATCTTGCAGAATTTTATCTTCAGGTAATTTGTGAACAGATGAAGAGCAGAAATATTAC
The DNA here is from genome assembly GCF_011004875.1 of Balearica regulorum gibbericeps. Classification (NCBI taxonomy): domain Eukaryota; kingdom Metazoa; phylum Chordata; class Aves; order Gruiformes; family Gruidae; genus Balearica; species Balearica regulorum. The sequence continues at coordinate 7,771,053 of NC_046192.1, read as the reverse complement.
TTAACATCAAATATGGATTAGTTTGACTACTTCTTGAAGTCAGGGAGTATTATAAGAAAAGAATTGAACTCAGTCTTTATTCCTGTACATTTTAAACATCTTTTAACACATTACCCAGTCTGGTGCTATACAGACTTTTAACTTGAAGGCTTTTCGAATACAAACGGGGCAAACATATTTCAGCTCTATAATTGCTTTTTCTTCTTTGTCAAAACTAGTGACAGAATACAAGACCCATATCCAATAATGCTGATATTAAAATGTGCTGTTAAAATTTTTTTTAGGTTTGTGATTCTTATTACTCTGGCAAGCAAATATTTCAGCATCAGCCAGTTACTCTAGCTGTAAGAACAACTCTCAAAAATTCCCTAAGTGTCCACAACATTATAATATTCTCTGCTTTCAGTTTTGTTTCTTACTTTTTATCTTTTGGTTTTCCTTCATGAGACACTGGTGAAAGGGATCACTTAGTATCACCAATTACATATTTTCTTTTTTCAGTCTACTGCTGTACTTTATTTTGATGGCCTTTTCCATTATCTCCAGATGGATTATGTTAAAACGTTTTAATTGTATATATTTTCTTTGGCAAAAAAACCAAACACATTAATATGTGGAATATGAGAAATCATTATTGGAAAGAATTCTTCAGTCTTGAGGTAAGTTCTTCAGTTTTAGTCACTGTTCTATATTTGCAACATACTTAAATTTCATAACCTAAATGGTGTTCCCAGAACTTTGTACTCAAACTAAGCTGCACTAGTTACTTACCAAAGTGCTAGTGAGGTAATCAGTACTTTTTGTAGACTTTATCTGTCTTGTCCATTGGTGATCTCGTAAGTCTGAATAAGATACACAAATCTCTCTCAGATCTGCTGGGTGCTGGCATGTTGACAGAGAAATCGTAAGAGCTGAGTAATACCTGAGGTAATGAAATGGACTCTTCTGTGATGTAAATAAGTAAGGTATACGACAGAAGTTCTGCTCACAACTTGAAGCAAGCAGATCAAAAACACAGCCACACCAAAGATCTTTTCCACTGCTTCCATCAGTTGATATTGTTTGTTTTCTGCTTTTTGATTTAGACATCTTGTACTATCAGTATCCATTATGGATAAAATAGGTATTAACAGAAATTGGTAACTTGATCAGCAGCTGTCATGTTTCAGCAGCCACTGCGTTTACTGTTTTACTTCTGGGAAAAATAGAGGAACTGCTGTGTCGTACTTCCCAAAAGTGGCAAAAGACAGCATAAAACTCCTATCAGGCATGTGTAGGCTGGCTGCAGTTGAACAGTTTAATAGCCACAGACAGAAGCAGCCAAGATATGTCTATACAGCAATATAGGGATATCATTACATCGGCACTTACCTTGCTGGCTCTGCTAATGCTTGTCATGAAGACATGGCATCCAGATGACAATAGCAAGCGTTAATATGGCTGCTGTTCTGTGCTGGAGAACATGACGCCGAATCTCTGCTGCACTCGTACTACTGGACAGTTTTGCAATGCTTCAGTCACTGATCCATCCTGCACTCGTTGTCGACCACTGACTCAAGAAGGCAAGCAGAGACCACAGGGCAAAGACTTCATGACATTTTTGCCAATGTTCCTGTCAGACAACCCTAAATCCGAAATGTGGCAAAGGAGGACATGCTGCATATAACTCTGCTGTCAACTTTATAAACAACAAATCTGATGTTGGAGCTACTTATTTTATGACTTACCATACTGTACTGAAAAAATCATCTGACTTTATTGATGCTATGAAGAAAGCTCGGGCTATAGCAGATAACATTACTGAAACTATGGGCATCAAAGAGAAGAACTACCGGGTGTTTCCTTACAGTGTGTTTTATGTCTTCTATGAACATAAATGAACATAAATAAAACTTCTATGCTAGCTAAATTAAAGTTATTGCGGATATAGCAATCATGCTAGGACCACTGTAATATGTTTTATTACACTCTGAGAGTATGTGCAGAGAGAAATAACCCGGTACAAACAGCCCCTAAGCACAGAATACTGCCCTGGACTTGATTTGCCAAAACACAAACGGAGTGCTTTGAATGTTATCTGAAAAAACACATGAATATTGCCTCAGATTTCTGTAATACCTATAATAAAGGACACAGAGGAAAAAGTAGGATCAATTAGAAGTCCTCTCTGGTAACTGCCAGTTTACACATTTGTGGCGGAATCAAAACTTAAATTGCTCAAAGCACATACAGGGCTTCAATAATACCTATTTATGCAAAGTCTACCTGGCAGCCAGCAACTACCGGTGTCCCTCAGGGATCAGCGCTGAGATCAGAGTGCACTCTCAGCAAGTTTGCATACAACACAAAATTGGGAGGAGCTGTCAACATGCTGGATGGCAGGGCTGCTCATCAGAGGGACCTGAACTGGCTAGAGAAAGGGATTGACAGGAACTTTGAGGAAGACAACAAAAGCAAACACAAATTCTTGTATCTGGGATGGAATGACCCCTTGCAACCCAGACAGGCTGGGGCCAACTGTCTGGGAAGCAGCTCTGCAGAAAAAGATCTGAAGGTCCAGGAAGACAAGTTCACATGAATCAGCAGCGTGCCCTTGGATCAAAGGCGGCTCGCTTCAACCTGGGCCACATGAGCGTAGCCAGCAGGTCAAGGGAAGTGATCATTCCCTCTCTTTGGCACTTGTAAGACTTCTCTGGGATATAATGTCCAGTATTGGGCTCTCCAGTACAAGAAAAACATTGACATACTGGAGTGGGTCTAGTGGGTGGCCACCAAGATGGTTAGGGGGCTGGAGAACATGATGTGAGAAGAGGGAAGTGGACCTGTTCAGCCTAGAAAAGAAAACACTTGCAGTCAGTCCTTACTGCTGTCTACAGCTACCTGATCAGAGGGTACAGAGAAGATGGAGCCAGATTCTTCTTGGAGGTGCACAATGCTAGGATGATAGGCAAAAGACACAAGTTGAAACATGGAAAAGTGATTAGATATAAAGAAAATATTTTTACCATGGAAGTGGTCAAATGCTGGTGCAGACTGCCCAGGAGGCTGTGGAATCTCCCTCCCTCCCTGGAGGTGTTTAAGACTCCACTGGACATGTGCCGGCACAAGCTGATCCCATTAGGCCTGCTTTGAGCAGGGACTTGGACTGTTGGACTAGATGACCTCTGGAGGTCCCGTCCAACCCAAATTATTCTGTGATGCTATGATTCCTAGATGTAGAAAGAAATGCTACAGGGAGCTGTTGACAGCTAACCTGCATGTGGCCAGAAAATAATAGAAAGAAAAGCAATCTGAGCAATTATGAGCCTGTCGGTCTATCTTCAACAGGTTTTAAGACTTTCAGATACATTTTAAAGGCAAGAAATGCTAAAGACCAAGAGATGAATGGACATTGAGATAATATCCCATATCAGATTACCAGCAGCACATCCTTCAGATCATCCTAGTATCTTCTTTGATAAGAAATTCCAGGTAGTTTCGACCTGCTGTGTTTAAATAGCTCTTTAAGTTTTTCAGTCTGAGGAAAACATTTAGTGCAATAAGTATAAACCAGTGAAGGATCTGATTAAACTAATTCATGCCAAAGAGAGAAGGCTGAAAACTGTTTCCTAGCTTGTCTTTTCAAGGTCTGAAATTGGGGCTACCTCTCTCTTTAATACTTAATTTTGCCATTCCCATTAAAAAGCTGTGGGAGGTAATATATGTCAATGTCAAAGATGGGCCATGTTATCAATACCAGAGAGGACTGAAATAACCTACAGAATGAAATGAAAGATCTTGGGGATGACAGCATAGGAACTGGATGATATTTAATTGCACAGCATGCAAAGCCATGTATTTAAGGGATTTCAGCCAGCTGGAAATGACTAAGGAAAAAGATCTGGATATGCTAGGAAATCACCCACACTCTGTGTGGTGAGTCAAAGGGGCATGATGCAGCTGCACAAGAAATACAACTCAACAAAAGGCTGTAATTTTTACTGACTCTTTTGATGCTTCCAGATTTCCTACCAGAGAGTGACCCTGAATATTGTACAGTTTTTCAGAACCAGCTTTTGAATTTTTAGAAACCTTTGGATTTCCCATACAGAGAACAGTAAATGAAAAGTATGTGTGTGTGCACAGAGGGAGAGAGATGGAAAAAGAGGTAACAGGGGAAACACTGAAGCAAAAATATACTTTTTAGAGATTGTGATTTTCCATTTGAATAAACAGCCATTAATTCCAGAAATATGTCCAAAAACTACTTTTGAAAGCTTTCGGCAACATCAGTTCCACTAAGTACTACTACAGTAAGTGACTTTAGAGGGTATGAATGCAGGGATAGCAGGTGATGTCTTACCAGCTTTTCTTTCAGCGATGTTGTTATTTCTATGCTAGACCTATAGCAAAGATTTTGCATGCTTGAAGTATTCAGACAATGTTGTTCATAGGCTGTGAAAGCCAGAAGTAACAATTTTCTTAAATTGAATCATATTAATAAGTTCTCTTATTCTGCTCTGATAGTTTCTTATTTTATTATTATATACATTATTAACTATGCTAGCAGCAGGACATAACAAATGCAAAATACTTGTTCAAGAACACTACTGTTTTCAGCAGGGAATAATTAAGAATACATTTCAATAACATTTAGGATTCTAATGAATAAAAGATAACTCATGCAGGCAACTCAGACGCCTGCATAATTTTCTCCAAGGAGGTTAAAATGCATGATGAGTGCTTAATTCATAAGGAAGCACTTTTGGGTCATATATTTCAATACCAGACAAGATGTGATCAAGGTTCAGGTAACATATAGGTTTGAAATGTCATCTTTCCTGTAGGAAGCCTTCAAAAGGGTGTCGGAACTCTTCAGTGTAATTCACCTGAAAAGCAGAAAATACCTCTGAGAGGTGGAATTTTAGAGCTTCAGAGCTTTGCAAACAGGACATGTATCAAAACCATAAACTTTACCTCTCATTGATGGAGTGCACTGATTGCATTTTCCCAGCTGGATCTGAGTTGGTAAACAAGTGCTAAGCACAACTGTGGTCCCATGTCAGTAACAGCAACATCATGAAAGCAGTAAAGAATATGACCATCAAACCGGCTTTCTTTCAAACCCTCCACCACTCCTCTAATTCTCCTAATTGCCAGATGCAGATATTTAGTTTTGTATCCCAAAATTGCCTTGATTTTACTTCTTCTAGAAAAATAACAGTGGACAAAATGTGTTTATGTGGCTCAGTCCATTCAGACTGCCTGCCTAATTTGGTTCAAACTGCTGCCTACAGCAAGTGGAGGCTGTAGCAGCATCATCTTGATCCTCTTTGATTCCACACCACAATACTGTAACAGCCTGACTAGAAATGACTCCTACCTCTTTATTACTCTTCACGTCAACTGGCATTGTGCATGCATTTTGGGGGCAAGGGGTGACATGGGGATTGTGGGGAGAGAAAATAACAAAGCAAGTGCAAGGGTTGTGATTGTACAGAACAGAGGCTTTAGATAACCAGGGTTGAAGAGACAGGCATATGGATCCACACACAGTGCTGTCCTTAAAACAGCAGATCTGAAAATTGTCAGAAATTTCTAACAAACAAAGCACAAACAAGATTAATTTGTTGGTTTGGGAATTTTAGATGCCTACCTGTCAGCCACTTTGATCAAAGCAAATGCTGAAGTTCAGTTGCTGTCTTTGTATTTCCTCAGCATAGCCTCCCTTATGCAACTCCAGCTGAAGGGTTTTTCCAGGTTTTCAAAAATTCCTCTTTAAGCTTGAACCAAACCTAGAGGGGTTTTTTTTGTTTTGTTTTGGGTTTTTTTGGACAAGTTACAACTGCCCATCCATACCAAGTGAGCAGACAGTAGCTAGGAGTCCTTGCAAGGCACTGCGGGATTTTCAGACTGACATTAGCATCTGGGAGGTAACCAGGCACAGCCAGGCCTCTGGTGCAGACTGACGCTGTTCAGGGCTGCTGCAAGGCACGCAGAGGAAATAACAGGCTTTGTGTGGCCCATTTTATTGCCTATAGAATGGGAACAAGGATTTTTCTGCCCCTTTTTGTCACTGTTGCTCAAAATGCTTTTCAACTCATAAATCTGCACGCCTGGCAGCCTGCTTTGTCTGTATAAACACAGAGATTGCAACTAACTAGTTTCATTCCTATTCCAAGTTGGGATAAGCTACAGCAGAGCTAGATTTAAGGCAGCTTTGTCCTTCTACCTCTGTGCTGTTGCCAGGATACAGAAGACAGATTGGGTTTTGGCTAGGTTGGTTCTTATGATGGATGGGCACAATGAAAGGTCTTCTTTCCCCTTCAGCATAGCTCCCTTCCTAAAGCAAGCCCTTTCCCTTCACCCACTACCATGTCACATGGAAATAGCTTGTTTTCCTTTGTTTTATTCTTGCCACCCCACTTCTTTCTCTTTCAAACCAACTTCTTCTTGCCATTATGAGGGAGACTAAATTTCTGTGTCCAATTTTGCAAGCTGTATTTTTCTGAAAGATTATGACTATTTCATCCATGGGCAGTGATGTGAATTTAAGCTGCTGATCTCCTAGTTCCAAAGGCCTCCAGATTTCTAGAGCTAGGTGACGCACTCCTAAACTTTTCAAGCGTTTAAGGATTTAGAGCAAAACTTGGTAACATAATCAGAGTGAATCCTATGCTTAAAAGCCAGAAAGTGAGCCAAAATGGACCTACAAGCATTAGTTTTAAACTCTGAATTGACATGTTTGTTTAAAGTCAGTATTCTAGGTGCTGCTTGGCCACAGGAGATGTAATTAAAATGGTGTTTGTGACAAGGAAATCAAAACCCTAGATGTTGGCCTCCCTTACCCACGCTCACTAACTGCAATGATTTAGCCCAAGGAATATGTGGTGATGTATTTTTTAAGAGCAAGCATGTGGTGGAGGCATATCAGGCAATTTGATGGTGTAATATTGTCTGATCTCCACCAGCCAGACTCTGCAACCAGCAGCGGGAAACAGGGCATCAGCTGGCAGCTCTAAGTTCATATTCAAAAGGCGGAGGTACATCTTGCAAGCCATCTGTGGCCTGGTCTCGGGGGGACAGAAAACACACAGGAGTGCTTTGAATTCTAATGCATGCATTGACTTCTCAGTGCCCTCTGCACTGGCACCCTATTTCCCTTCATGCTCAATGTCATTTACCTCATACTTGCAAATACAGCTAAGGATCTATGCTAAGGTATCACAGTTCAGCTGAGGCACAGTGCTTTGTAATATCCTGACCAGATATCTGCAAGTCTCCCTTTTCCTCCCATTCTCTGAGCAGAGTTTCTTGATTGGAAATAAGAATCTAATGAGGATGAGGAAAGAGCCTCTTTGCTAAAAATGGAGTTAAGATAGGTGCCAGGTAATAGTTCTCTAGTTTCTGAGAAATGCTGTGCAGCACAGATCTTGAGACATCAGATACCAGAAGCCAAGCAATAACTTACTTGATGTATCTGTCTTTTCATTGACCAATCTAGGGAAATCATGTGAGATTTGCCACTCACTCACCATTTTCTGGAGATGTTTTCATGGGAAATTGTTGTTACTCCTGATAAACATTGTGCAAATCCCAAACAGGGAGAGGATGACAAGAAAGAAGGGTTCCACTATGAGCAGAGTAATTGCGTGAGACTTACTGTGGTGCAAATGAAGTCAGTATTTGGCCCTAAGCCTCTATTTTAAGGATGCAAGTCTAAATGTCTTTCTGAAAACAGCAGTTACAGTACTTTCCAGCAAATTAGGCAATATTCCAGGGGTACAGTTGGGTTTATGGGAAATGATCCTTTAATTCATGGTAAATGAAGGACTAAAAATTATGATCAGGTCAAGAGACAGAAGGTCTGAGGTACACTTCAGAATGTAGATCAATAGTCAGAAAAATTCAAAATAGACTGCCAGCTAAGTGTCAGTGCAGATTTTCCTCATGAAATGAATAAAGTGCTGCTCTATTGGCAACCTCATTATTCACTACTTAGCAGAGGCAGTAATGACTTTAGGCAAATGTGAATATTGAACCTGAAAGGTCCTAGTACCATAAGCAGGAAATGAGTATAAATGACAGTTGTGTTATGTCGTGGCCCCTCAGAGGGGCAACAGAGCAGAAAACAGGAACTCAGAATTTGAGCAAATTGTTCCTCTGAAGCAGAGCTGCTCTGAGAGTAGGGGGATGGAAAATGAGCAGAAAAAACCCCTGTGAAGTTCCTTTCCTCGTTTACTGTGTCTTTCTTTCTTTGAGAGAGTAGAGGCCCTGTGAACGTGACACATTTCTAGTAACGTGCAGGGGTGGGTGGACGAATCACATAGACTCCTACTTCCCTACTACACCACTGATGGGGAAAAACATGAACCATAGCTTCCTCCATAGCAATGCCAAGCTAAGCAAGGAGTAGAGTATGGGAAACACACATAGGAAGTCTGCATGAAACATGCTACTGTATATAACTCAAATTGTATTTCATCAGATGATGACCCCTATTTTGTTTAACAGCCTGACTAGCTACGTAGGCAGAGCTGGATTATTCCAAGAGACAATGTAGTGCCCACTCTGGTTCTGACAGGTCAGAGTGGATTCAAAGCTCCCCAGAAGAACAGATTAGACTAAATTTTGCTGGCCCAAAACCCCTTTGATCAGCAAAACTTCAGTGCTGTGATAAAGCAGGTTTGGGGTGGCAGTGAGACAAGGCCAATAGTATCTTGTGGAACAGAAGTGGTCAGTAGGGTTTAAGAGGAAAGGGAAAATGACAAGGAGTCATTTGGGATCTCAGGATAAGCCTGAGGACAGCTGTGAACTGCAGTCAGTCAGTAAGGTTTCAGACAAGAGCTGTCACATCAGCAAGCTTTGGGGGCTTTGCAGAAGGCTTTGAAAGACTTGGATAAAATAACTGCTTCTCCTAGAGATACAGCTCCTTGCTCTTCATTGGCAATTCTATGAGGAACAACAACTGCTCCTCCACCAGCAATGCCCTAAGAGGACCTGAGGCTTGCTCTGTAGGCTGAGAAAGAAATGGGGCTAGGAGGAGGAGATCTGCCCATTTCCCAAAGCACCCTCTCCCTCAGCAGGGGCAAGGATTGTCTGTCTGGTTTATGTTAATCCCAATCTCCTTGAGTACGTGTACAGGAGACAATCTCCCACCACTCCATGCTGCCAGCTTCTTTGCTAGCACTTTAAACTGTTGAAGTGGTAAACTACTCAGGCTGATAACCTCTCCCTAAAAGTGGAAGCTACTCTACCATGTTTCCACCAAGAAAAACATCTCTCCAGAAGATGAGAATGTAAGTCGCAGTTATTCTTTTTCAAGACTAGACAGAGGAGGGAGCAGGGTCTTTGTGAGGGAGCTGGCTCTGGAAGACAGATATAGAAATGTACTATTGCACTATGGATATTTTAATGAGCTGTATCACGTGTATAAAAGAGATGTCAGAATAAATTAGATGGGGCATACTGGTACTTTTTTAAAGAAAACAAAGGCACAATTGTCCTTTTCCTCCGAGGAAAAAGAATAGATGAAGTGATAACTTGCACTTGTTTGGGGCAGGTAATGAATATCTCACCATAACAAGGTGCACTCTGTTTAAAAGATTGTATGCGTGGTGCTTTTTCCTGCTCCCGAAAGCTTAGAAAAAGCTGATAAAATTACAGGATGTTATGAAGTTTAAGAATAGCTATGGCTGTGGTTAAGGATACTGCTGCTATTTAAAGTGCATGTGTATGATTAAAAACATTTTAGAGTTCCCAGATTCTCAGATCTCTCTGCAGGGTAAACACCACCTTTATAATGACGAAGCAGTAGTTTGCCATCTCAACCAATTGTCTTAAGCAGTTACTCCAGAAGCCATTTCAATCAATTGGGTTGAACAATTCAATCACCACCTAAAGTTTGAATAAAATTATCCTTAAAACATTCCCCTAAAAGTGGTAGTTTACAAGAATTCATAGCTTTTGGGATATGGCACCTCGTGCAGGCTGCACTCTAACAAGTTAACAGGCTTCAATTTATTGGTGGGTTTTGTGGTTCCATGGACCCTAACAAGACTCGATATGATTCTTATAGAAATTCATCTGGGGATCCTTACAGTTCAAATAGTATCTACATTTTTTAAATCCCTCTGGCACCTTTGAAATAAATGTGATTGGAATAAACTGAAATCTATCTCAGTATTTGTTATACTTAATTTTCATCTGTCCTCTGAATACTCTGCAAAAGGTTGGATGAAAAGAGAACTTAATAGGCCAATCTCTTCCTTAGCAAGACCAGTTTGCATTGAAAGGAACCCAGAAAAGGAAGTGAGAACTGGAATTCTGTCAATTTTCCTTGCTATTTCTCTTCTCTGAAGTAGAAAAAAAAAAACAACTTTTTTTTTTTTAGGAGTTGGCAAATCTATGGACACCTAATGGAATTCGTAATCATCACACAAGAAAAGGTGAGGAAAACTGTTTTCTGAGGCCCTCTGTAAGACACTCCGATTTCATCGTAAAATAAATTTTATTCACAACTTTATTTTATGTTCAATGCCATAAGCAAAAGTAGCTGTGAAGAAGCATTTCTAGAATTAAATGATGCAGCATGGAAAGGCTTAAAATTACTATTTACTATAAACATATATTGAAAAATCTACCAGTCAGTGTTTGTAAGATGTTTCTTTAGCTTCTAACAGGTGATTTTTTTTTTTCCCACAGGGATAAATAGTTATCTTCAAAGACAGTAGGTTTGAAGCAGTAGAGATTTTATTAGTTCTTGGTTAGTTTGGGTTTTGGGAGGTTTTGTTTGTTGGTTTTGGAGTGATTTTTTTGGGGGTGTTTTTTTTGTGTGTGTGTTGGTTTTGTTTTGTTTTGTTTTTTTTTCCTAATGTGGTTAGGAGTATTCACACTTCTTCCAAGGTAGCTAAAGTTTGTGAATGAAAGTCAGTTGCCAACTTGGAGGAAAGGGTCTAGAAAAAGTGAAATTACTTTGATTTAAAACCAGTACTAGCACCTCAGTCATTCAACTTGGGCTTCTACCATGAAACTTCTATCCAGATAGAAAAGAACTGATGCTGTAGATCCAAACACTAAGTTTAAAGAATTGTTCTCTAATTAGGATCCACATGTTGTGGAGAGCTCCCATATGAATCTCAATGGCATTAACATAGGCAGAGGGGCCTGTCACAACCACTAGCACCGATTCTCAAAATCAGCTGTCCTCTGCCAAACGCTTAGGTATTGTCAAACCAACAGACAAATTAAAGGGGAAACTGAAGCAGCTGAAGACCACTCCAAATTTTGTCCAATTCTTATTTGGTTGCAAGTGAAAAACTCTTGTGCCAATATGTCACAGAACTGTCCTCAGAAATGTTAGATGAGGGTGCCATTTCACAATAGATTGAGGGAGGCTGCTCTGGAAGCTGTCAGTTTTATGGCATCTGACTTGGTGTCATGAGAGGAATGTGTTGCAGATCTTGGCCTGTGTTCAATTTAAAATTGGAAACACGAGGACTATAATGAATTTAGCTAAGGGGAAGTTATTGTAAACTGCAACATCTAAAAGTAGTTGTTTGTATGATGTGTGAGGGGGAACCTTGTTATTTGCTTCAACCCTGAGCAGAGTTTCAAAAATGAAAAGAGTGCACAGGGAGGAACTCCCCCCCAGTCTCCAGCTCCCTTTGTAAGTACCTATCCTTGCATGTAAATTTTAAATGCCTTTTGAAGATCATGGCATGGAAATTACTAAATTGAGTCTCCTAAAACCCACAGTGTACATCACCATTGTTTCATCTGTGTCATTTCCTTTTCGGCTACTGTTCAGCTATCCTTAAAAACATCAAGCAACCCCACCCTACGTCTCAAGATTTCACTGGACATCTGATCACTCGTTTATATCCTTTTTCTGTGTTTTTGTTAAAGGCACAAGCCAAATATGCTGTTAATAGGAACAGGGGCAACCTTTTGCGTTTTTAGGATATGTTAAGTCCAGAAACACTTGGCATTTTGAAAAATGTCCCAGGTAACTAAAGATTGCCTGCCCTGCCTCCCTGTGGTTAGGGCCCTCCATAGCACATCATAGGGCCGAAGAGCACAGCGTGTTCTGCCAACCCCTGCCAGGTTCACAGCAAACCCCTCCTGCAAGGGCTGCCCGACCAGCTTTCATAAAGGGCTGCGGTTTTATCTGCTCTGCTGCGTGCAGATGGCCCGTGATTTCTTTGTGGGTTCTCTTCAGAGAGGGCTGGCTTAGCAGGATCCGGTGCTGGATGGAGAGAACTTGCACTGAACTGATAGCCTGCACACCTCTTGAAAAGGCAGACACCTAGCACAGCTAACGAGCTGCCAGGCCTGTAAATGGAAATTACCACATATGGGGTCCCCTGCAACCGCTTCATGCATCATCAATGCTCCATCTGCCCCCCCTCCTTTACACACTAGCTAACGCTCAGCTGTACAGAAAAGAAACCACACCGCCCAATTTGTAAAGAGCTCTCTGGAAATGGCTCCTGTCTCTGTGCTGGCATGGCCCTGCCGAGGGGTTGGGGAGCAGACAGCTCACCAGCAGCGCTGCAGCTCGTTTCTCTGACTTATTTGAGCCTGAAAGTATTTTGGAATAAGCACAGGGGAATTCTATGTGCTGTGGAAGCCAAAAGCGTCATCAGTGGCAAATCAGCATGCCAGTAACCCTGGAACTTCTCTAATACCTCTTTGATTATGAAGAGATATTAAAATGACCAAGTAAATACACATTCTAGTGTAAATTAGCTGAACTCTGAGCTCGACTAAGTAAATTAAAATTATTCTAAATTAACATATTAATCTCAGAGTGAGGTTTTTCAAAGGAAGATTTTCTAAATCTCTTGGCTAGAATTTGGGTAAATTTCTCTTTTTCCAATCTAAAGCCAGATTATAATCCTGGTGTAGTAGGCTTGTTTGCTTTCTGCAATAGGCTAAAGGGCATTTGTTATTATTAGCCTTTCCCTTTGTTTTACAACCAAGAACACTTTAATGACATTTCTATGAATACTGAAACACTGCTTCAACACTTTAGAACAATTATCATTATTTGCATAAAATAATCACTTGCATTTAGAACATTTTTGAAATTCATTAATTCTGCTGGCTCACTGACCCTTGAAGCAAAGCTCACAAAGGATGATGATCTATGCATCTGATTTTTCAGTCTTTAAATACTGCAGATTGCTTTTAATATTTTTAACCGCTCTTGCAAAGTTTAAACCTAGCCTTTCTTCTCTCCACCACTAGAGGGCAAGATGTTCTCATATAAGTGCTTAACAAAAGGCTAACAAAAATGCGTTCGAGACGTTAATTTTAAAAGTACATAAACTTCTCTGAAAACCAGAAGATTACACAAATAAGAAAAGGAAAGAATAAATGTAGTCCCCCAAACTTAGACAATACTTAGTAGTGGTACAGAAAAAAAAAAGGTAATATACCTTGGGAAGCCATATAATCTCCTCTTTAGCCTGAGATCCCATGTCTGCGTTTTTCAATTGTTCTAGAGTTACCAAACTAAAACAAAATTCTTCTAACTACAAATAAATAACAATGCCCTGTGGGATGTATGTGTGTGTCTCAACTTCAGGAAAATAGTTTTAGTACATTTTTTGTTCTTTGCTGATGAATTAATGACCAAAATATCAATAAATCACAAATAAGCACAATCTCCTATCTGTTAATGCAGTGTTGAGTCTAAATCAGAATTGCACAGGTGTGAGGAGATACACACACACACACACACACACCCCCCCCCATGTTTTTATTAAGTATTTGCTTAAAGGCCATGATAAATGAAGAAAGAGCTTTTCCTCCCTCCAGATTCCTTCTCCCCCACCAGTAATTGGACAACCTGACTTTCACCAAGCATCACTTTCAAGAGTTCTCTCACCACTGCAATCTGAAAAGAACCATCCTCTGAACAAGCACTTTAAGGTTCTAACACTTTGTGAATGTCATATTGGTTTTGAAGTTTGGGCACATTTTGTTGGACCTGTGCTGGCACCAACTTGCTTATTTTACAGCACACATAGGAGGATCAGCCAGCTACTTGCTGTGAGATACAGATGTCATTGGGATCGCCATTTTCAGGTCTTTCCCAGAGACCATTTTCCAGGGGATTGCCATTTTAAACTGCAGCTAAAGCACAACTCTTCCAGCAGATCCCCAGAGGAAAGGCAAATGGGAGGACTGTGCCACACACAGGTCTAAAGCACCCTGAGGCCCAAAGTGCGACATGAGCCAAGAGGTACGCTTAGCGCTGGGGGATGCAGTCTGTTATTGGTCATGTCTTTCTCTTGCATTGATGATCCATCCCAGATATAAATTTTTAAAGGACTATTATCTCACTTCCAGAGAGATAATTTAATATTAATTACCAGAATTAATAATACATACAGTTCCTGGGGAAAACTGTTATCCTTGCTTTCATAACATTCTAGAGAAATACTAGATGGCACTCAAAATTGCCGCAAAAAGTAACAAGTTGCAGCAACTTTTTAAACTAAAGAAACAGTAGCTCACACAGTAATATTCTTGCTGAACAGCTCTTCTACAATTTAATAGGAAACGAAAGAAACATGACTTTTTTACACTACACCGCCTCCCAGCACTGACTAGTTTTAAGTTTGTTTTTGATTAAAAAAAGAACATAATATGACAATATTTCTTTTTCTACAACTTTATAATCATTTCCTAGAAACTGACTGGTTGCTACAGAATGACAGAGCTTAGACATTGTAGCAAGGCACACAGCCTGAGAGCTGCAATGGAACAGGGAAATCTGAAACACTTACCAATACTGACAAGTCTCAGTGGCGAATCTACTTTCTAGCTAGAGTAAGAGTCTTCTGTAACTAAAAGCAAAGCAGGGGGTTCCTACCATTTGTTTACATATTTCACCTAAATTTTCATGTGTTAACCTGAACTCTGAAGCAGAAAATGTGAATGAAGACTGAGCAGTGAAGTATGAGGATTTATGTTCACATAACACAATTCAAAATAAATGGGAATGATTAGAAATGCCACCCTCAGACAGTTGATAATGTGAGTCTATCTAGTAACCGAGTAAGATCAAGGGATTGCTTCAGTGTTTTGTATAAGTGTTTGAGAACCCAGTCAAGACATTAAAATATCTATATATGCTCCTTATCCCATTTATGTAGCTAGTAGAAAAATAAAACAGACTTTCTCTGTAGGACCAGCTATACCATTAGTATAGATGGTGCAACTGGGAGCAGACACTGGCTTAGAGGAATGCCAGGGAAACACATAAACAGAAACAAGGAGTGGGAAAATGTTCTTTCCTGCCTTGACATTCAGTGACCTGTGACAGTATTTTGTTAAAATCAGCAATGGGGCTGAGAGCTTGGCAATGTGGTCTGAAGCTTAAGAGATAACTGGATGAGGAAGAAGGCATAACAATACCTCAGCCAAAACACTTGTCAGCTTGGTTATGTCTCTCTCCCATCAAGGTGATAAAGCCGTTCATGATTTCTAACTCATCCACAAGTCATCCAGGATCCTGAATATTTTTAACAGAGGTACCTACCATGTTGTAGAGAAATAAAGATTATTTTATTTGTTCAGTAATAACCATTGAATGCAGAATATTAAATTCTTTAAACATATCATCTATTTGTCAAACAGGTTTGCTTTTTGAATCCATGTAACAGAAATTTTAACTACATGCCCATATTTATAGACACAGATATGGCAAAATCTTGTGAACCTTTTATAACTAAAACATCTGAGTATCTTAATTAAAATAAATTGATACAGTAAAGGAATCAAACAATTGGTTGCTGGGATTCCACATGGAACTAGGAACACAGAGTAATGATTTCAAATGTTTCCTCTGCAAATGTATCTCTACAAAATCAAATTGCCCTTTTTTAGAGCTCTCGTCTTCCCATGCACACACCGCTGGCAACGAGGAAACACTGAAAGATCAGTGCCTATGGAAAAAGGAAGTATGCAACATCTTGTTGCTACAACCTATATCCACCCACCATCTATGCACATATAATAAGATATATTGTATACTTCATAAGAGATAGATGCAAAAAAACAGTATATCTAAAAGCAAGCTTATAAAAGGCACATGCAGTGGACAATGTTCATACAACATCTCATGCTGAAGGCCGGAAAGTTCTCAATCCTTTTATGGATAACTCAAAAGAGAAAGAGAATAGCAGGAGCTCTTCTCAGAGTATATCCCCAAAGACCACAGACCTTTCTAGGCCAGTCCTAGGTTTCCTAAAGGCACACAAACCATGTGAGAAGTGGGCTGAATTTGCCTAGCTCACCACGAGGCACTGGACCTCTGAGGAGCTCACTTCTTGCCCTTAATTCTGTTGGACTGAAGTGAATTCGCACCACTCCAAACCACTGCTTCAAATATTGTCATTGACAGAGCCTAATGGAGTAAAAGGAAGTGTGTTACAAAAATTATCACACAGGCAGATTAAGAGTCCAGATTTCTAAAATTTGTTTATGCAATCTAAACATAACTTGCTTTCAAATCTTGGCCTATTTCTGGCTGTGGTTTACTCTGGCCTTGGTTTAACTTGTCATGCTTCAGTTCACCAGTCTGTAAAGCAGGTTTTTTTAAATGCCTCACAGTGAGGTAGTGGGCCTTTTCAAGGTTTGGTAAACACCCAGCTACTTTGAGAAAAGGTTGCTGTCTTAAATAATGGGTTCTTGAGCACATCTTGGGATATTTAAAGAGTCCATCTTTTCATGGAGTTTCTACCACTGTGAGAGGAAGGAGGGCACTGAAACCACTAAAATAACAGTTTCAAATAATATTTAAAATCAAAGTTACAAAATTTGGTGCTGATGTTGAAACCTGGATAAACTTCTTCACATTCCAAATCCAATTTTCAGGAGAAAAATTACCTCCACTGCAATTAGCATTAATGTGTTGCATTTTGCAGTATCAAAAGGTGGGCAAATACTTGAGTGAAGATGTTAATTCAGCTACATTTTCACCTCAAAAAAAGTTCTTCCCCAGATGAAGATAGGCCAATAAATACTTATGGATAGAAGTAGTGAGAAATCAGTGACACAATTGATAACTCAATACATCTCACCTATCCTGGAAATTTTTGCTCCCATGCTACCTAAACATATTTTTCATGATCTTAAGGCTTGAGTTTCTTCATTACTTTTCTATAATCACTTTAAAAAACAATACAGGGTTTTTATCGCATAGTCTGACTTTCCTTTCTTAAACTTTTAGTTTCTCTGTGTCCACACAGGAAGTTCTACATAGACTTTGAACATGTAAAAGTAAATCAGAGCTGCAGATTAAGTGCAATTTTTCTTTCTCCATCCTAAAAACTGGAAAAAAGACAGCATAAAGAACTCTAACATAAATGTATAACATCTGGGGAAAAAAAAAAGACAGAAAAATTGTAAATACATAACAGTAAAAACCTGTGTATAGTAGTCATTGGAAGGACTATCTTAGGGCCAAAGATAAGGAAACATCTACCAGTTTTTACTCAAACTGTACCATCAGTTTTTCAGGTAAAACTTCCAATATATTTTCAGAGGAAACATTGTTGCAGAAAACTCTCTCAGTAAATCTGGTCTACAATTGTGGAATCCTTACTGGAATCTGTGTAGGCAGAGTGGAAATGTAGCTCAAACCTTGAAAGATTAAGTTAGCCATGATTAATGTCATCATATGGAACAAATATCTTTGGAAAGTAGGAAGGGAAGCAATGATTGATCTTCCAGATTTGTATCAAGAATTCGGACATGAAGCAAGACTTTCTTTAATGGAGATATGCATTGATCTCTGTTTAATGGGAGGTGGCCTGGAACGAATACTGATGCTCCCTCCTGTCTTCACTGGACAGTCAACTTGTGTAGAAGAGTGAGCTAGAATGAAGTTTTAGCTATGGACAATATATGTAGGAGGAGGACTGGATTAAGTCCTATTTAGTCCGACCTAGTAAAGTTTTCCATTTAAATTGTTTTCCTGTAGTAATGGTAAAGGAAAAATAAAACACATCTGTGACAATAAGATGTATGTTACTCCCATGAAAGAGTCAAACAGTTTTCAGAAATTGCTAAACAACGGCCCTGCATTGATAAGAACAAATGGGATTTCTTTCTCTTTACAAAGCAATGTTTCTAGAATAATTCCCCTACCAATGCTTTTGTGAGTGGTGCTCTGAACAAACTAGTTTTAACAGGTTCTCACTCGTTCAGATGGCCTACACTGAGCTTCTCTGGCCATGAGATTGAATGAATCTTTTAATTAAACACTTGTCAGTATAATTCACTGACAGATTTCCCAGGAACTGCTGATACTAAGCTCCTTTCTAGTTTATGACTTATACCTAGATCAGAGAGATAATTGATCTGCAGCTCCATCAAGACAGACTGTGCAAGCAGAGATGACTTGCGGCTTTATTTGTCCAGGGTTTGGTTCTTTAAGAGTGCTCGATTCTACTTCAACACCACAAAACATCCATAAACTTAGACATCTTGTTTACGTGGGATATACTTCCACCAAAAGGCATGTACTACCTTCCAGATAGCTCATCAGATGGACTGTCCTGCAGAGAAATAGTGAGATAGAAAAATGTGTCTCACCAGTGGCACTCATGAGGTACCAGTCATTTCAAGTACAGTAACAATGCAGCTGCTGTTTCATCTCCTCCTGCCAATTACTGATATAAGGGCCTACAAGACACAAGGCATAACTGTTGCCTAATTCCATCTGAGTAAATCTTTAGATGCATTTTTGCTTCCTATATCTGAACCAGAGGAAAAAAACCTGTGTGAACAACTGCTTTTCTAGGTCTCTGATTTCTGAATGGAAGACAAGAAGGAATAAGGTGGAAATTTTATTTTTTTTTAAACCAAACCAACATTTTAAAAGTGTAATTTTGCAGCTATATAAGTCCTTGCCTTGCCCACATCTTAAGTACAGCGTGCAGTTCTGGTCTCTGCATCCCAAAACCAGCTGAATTAAGAGAAGGTAAATAAAAGGGAAACTAAACAGATCAGAAGGATGTGCAGTACTGTTTCCTAGATGTGCATAATTTCCTAGAGCTACATTGTTCATGTAGTTTTTACAACCAATATCACAGCCCTCTGTTCTTTAACAAGGCAAGGAGGATTGTTTACTACTTGATGAAACTATTCCCATGAGCATAAGATTGACTTAAAATATAAAGTTTGCTAGTTCTTTCCTTTTCTCTGTCCTATTGTATGTGGTTTTCCTAACGTAACATATCTCCAAATCACTGACAAATGTCTGCCTGGGAATGATTCAAACTAGCATGGCTGCTTTCTGAAAATTACATCATCTTATTAGCTTAAATCAATTAAAAAGAACAGAGGGTTCTAAAACTCTTCCCATTCAGTCTCCCTGAGAGTATTTTCTGTTCTGGGGAAGTTGAGGAGTACATGCCTCAAACTACTTCATCCATGTTTCTTTGTGGAGAAATCCAAGCAAAATGAGTGGAAGTTGTCTATACACAATTCTTCCAAACATGTAAAATAAACAGAAGTCCTAGACTGTTCTAATCCACGTAGTCTACCTTCATAGAGAGGTAATGAAAATGTTGGAGTAATGCGGTTTTCCCCCTGAACCAACACTGTTCCTTTTGTTTCTATTTCCAAATAAATTACAGTACTTAATATTAATGACTCAGATCAAAAAATACAAGTGTTGGACTGAGAGCCACTCCTGTGGAAGTGATACTGAATGTCACTGATCTGATTTTGAATAGACTTGCTCTCACTTTCTCTAGAACATGTTTTGTACGTTTCCGCACATTTGAGGAAATCTGACTGCTTTCAAGAAGCTAGATATAAGAAATCAAAAATTCACCTGCACAGAAGCGGATACTGCCCAGGTAAGTGTGAGTTCCAGTTCCAACACTTTCTCAAAGCCTTGCACTTGCAACACTACCAGCTGCTGTTTCCATTCTTCCATACTGTACCCTAGTGTATGGCTTTCCTCAGAGATGGCATGAACCCTTCACTGATAAATGTTTGTCACAGAAAGGAAGTGTTCTGCCAAAGTTATAACTTTTTTTAAAGACACATCTATTTTACTTTAAGAAAAATAATTACAGGAAAGTTTCTGGGATCCAAGACAGGCCTGATTACTTCTGACAGTCATATAACTTATTTTCTTGAGCCAAAAGTGGTGGCTACAATAAATTAAAATACCTGCAAGATTTTAGAGTCTTGATCAATGAAGCAGGAAAACAAAATGCTGGAAAGTTGTCGAGTGAATTGTCCAGAGATTCTCCAGCCAGGACTGGATATATGAACAGCAGAAGAAATTCTGCTGTCCCTTAGGCAAGCAACAGCTCAGGTGCAAGAAGCGAAGCATGAAATCTAATTACCCTGAGCATGCAGGGCCCATAGCATCAGTCATAAAATTATCCTGCCTTTGTGAATATTCATCCTCCTGGATTCATTAATTCCAATGACTTCATTTTTAAGTTCCCCTTCAACAGTACCCAAATTCATATGCTCAACTGTGTTATATGAGTAGGCCAAATTCACCATTGTGAACTGGGCATAACTTCCAAAGTTAGTAGGGATCTGCAGTAGCTGAGTTAGCTTGCTAACTGTCCTCCATTAATTTAAAGTAGTGTTATAAAACAGATATGACAATATTGAAAAAGGAACTTCAACATTTTGGAGGTTTGTTGGTTTGGTTTTTTTTCTCCTAATATGTTAGCTTTCTCTACCTCATGGGGAGAGGATCAACACTGGTCCTACTCTGAGATGAAAGAACTGGGCATCACACCCAAATTAAGCGAGTCACTTAAATGAGCATCACTGCAGAGTGCTAAATGCACTCTGGCTACTCTGGTGTGGTACCGCAACTGTGAGGCTAACTTCAGTAACACAGCAGCTGAACTTCATGACATCTGCACCTGGGGATGCTGGAAACTATTGTAAAGGAAGTTAAGAAGGTTCAGGGTTTGCAAACACATCTTGTTTATTTCAAAGTCCAAAGTCTGGTAGTTTTCATTCATACCATTTATGCCACTGTATATAATCTGTAATGAGACTTGTTGATCAGAGCAAGTGAAAAGAGAACCTGTCCCAAAACTAAACAGACTTTCTGATTTCTAACAGAACACAGTAGGGATTTAGAGTGAAAAAAGATTTCTTAAAAAGGTAACTGAAACAATACCATTCTTCGCATACCTACTTTCTATCAAGGGTTGCTTTCTTTTCTAATCTGCTGGCCAGGTAATGCCATCACAGCAGCACATTTTGTGTACAAAGTGGCTTTGTGATATAAGTAAAACCAAGTATCAGTGAGAGTAGATTATACCAGAAAGCAGAACTGCTATTGTCAGAACAACTTCAGTGTGCGCTTGGAATCAGTGAAGCACAGGTCTTGTTCTGTTAACACTTTGAGAACCAGCTACACTATTACATTTCCTTCCCTTTTCGGTCAGCAAACAGTGCCATCGTATACACTGCCTGCATACATCAACATTACCAACCTATTCCTCTCTGCCTATTCCCCACAGAACTGAAGGGAAATAGCACAAGTTCCTAATCTTTGAATCACCAAAATGAAGCTTTTTCCTTGCCTTGCTATTAACTCATTCCAAGAACTAAGTCAGGCAGATCTCAGGCTGAGTCAAGGGAAGGTTTCAGTAAGCAGTTGCACCTCCCTTAGTTCATATGCCTCTAGTTAAACACCTGCAATAACACCTGTCTTATAAATGCTGCTGTTAATTTACGTAGTTTTGCTTTATGTTTCTAGACATTTGGAGACTCATGCTGTGAGGTGTGTTTTGAGTCAGAAATTGGTCAGTGTAAGTTCTGTGAATACAGATGCCTGATTTCAAACATCTCTTCTAGACTACCCTGTTTTACAGAAAGGGGAGGGTTGAAGCTAAGTTGTGAGCAGCTGAAAGTAATTCCATTTATACACTTGCAAATATTTATTCATTCTCTATGGCAGATAAGTAGGTTGAGCCTACTTAGTCATACCAATTACATTTGTCCTAAAGTATTCTTGGTCCATTTAACTGTGACCATGGCTGATCTACTTATAGTATCACATAGAGTAGCATAAAGCCACACAAATATTTCTCTACTTCACCTACTCCTACCCAGTGTATGCAGCCCCCTCTGGTGATGGAGCCTCATAAGTTTCAATCCTATCTCCTCCTGAGGTGCAAACATCTACATTAATGCTAGCATTCTCCTAAACACTGGCAGTCATTTTTGCTCAGTTCACACTTTCCAGAGGCTAGGGACTCCTCTGCCTCCCAAATTCTATTGTAAAATGATTCTGTTCTCCATGACCAGTGCAATCCTGTTTTAAAACAGATTATGAACTTCCATCTTTCATGCAAATGCTTTGCATTTGATATTGATAACCCTTGGACAGCACTTTTAGATGCACTTTGAACTATTGCAGCTAACTGGAAAGCACTCATGACCAACTGAGCACTATTGCATTGGGACCCAAATGCAAGATGTAGCCTATTTCAGATATGTTTCACATTCAGACAGGTTTGTTCATTTATCCTGTCTCTCTGAGGAGGTAGAATCCCTCTCTGCCCACAGAACTATCCTTCAGACTGTTCAAATGGGATGAGGTGATAAAGGAGGAGATTAGAATAGCCATTGACATTTCCCCCAACATTACCGATCAACTGCTGCCTGCATGCCCATGTCATGAGGGGATGTTTGAGACAACATTTCACCTGGAGAGGCAACAGAACCAGCCAAACAGGAAGCCTTGCACACACCTAGCATAAAATCTGTATTTGTCTGAAGTACTGCTAGCTTATGAACTGCCTTTTTGAGTTTGGGTTTTTTCCTTTCTAATGACTCAAATAAGCTTGGTCAGCAGAACTGATATGGTCCTTTTTTTCCTGTGCTGCCATGCACATTTTTAACTCTTCCATTAGAGAAGCACTTGAGAAACTGAGCTCTGTGATTTAATTAAACAGAATGTGAATGCCTACAACTGCTTGGGTGCATGGGGGTTTGGCACCCTGGCAGACAGTATTGCAGACAGCTACCCCAGACACCTGTGCCAACACACCTCATTATCAGAGTGCAGTAATCCTGCTGGTGTTGTCCTGCTCACTGCTGTGCTGGGGCAAAGACAAGCCAAACAGTGCGATAGTTGGTTGGGACTAGAGCAGGTGAAGCACTTCAACCCCTGGGAATGCAAACCAGCCCTAGGCTTCAGAAAAGCATCCATAAAGCTGCATATCATTCCTCTGTCCTTTTTTTTTTTTTTTTTTTTTTTGCTAAAAGATAAGTTTCATCTCATCCCAGCCAATACTAAATCTATTTGGTGTTTGAACCTCTATGTGATATCTGATTATTCTGATGTTAAGTTTACATCGTTTGAGCTAAAATCTGTAGAAAAACATGGGGAGCATATGAATGGAAGCTTTCTAAGCAGCCATTATTTGGAAAATGACGTCTCTGATCCAGATTTCTTTATGACTCATACAACAGAGGTTATATAAGTTGTTACTAATATTAGAAAAGAATTGTGGGATTATTTTTAAAAATGCCTGTTTCCATCTTTACATAAAAAATAATGTTATACTAACAGAGTGTGTATTTTTTCAAATTCCTTGTAGAGCTAATTGTGTCTAATGCTTACAAAATATACATATTCCATTTCATATATGCTGTTATATCAAAGCTACATGAAGTCAGCAGAAGCAATCCTGTTAACTACATGGGCTCCAGATAGACTTTGGAGAACACAGGTTTCAAGCCCTTTCAAAGGGACCTGTGCTGGAACAAAGAAGAAATATAGATGAAACTACTGTTTTTCCAGATAGTAATGTGCATTATGTCTCAGATTTCATAACATATGCTGTCAAATAGCTTGTGCCTATCCACATACTTGGTCATCAGCAGAAATAAGCCCCAAAAGGGCTTGTTAGGCCCTCAAGGTAGATCTGCTTAGTGGTGGTAGTAGTAGCAATAGTACAGTAGTAATCAATTTTTACTTACCCAATGCATATTTAGTAGCTAGAAGGTACTGTTACAATGCTTTTGTAGCTATCTGCCCAATACGTGCCCTACACACCAGTCTTGGAGGTGGTGGTGTTTCTGGTTGTTTCACTCACCCCAGTGCTGAGGACCCCTGAAATACACCATCTCGTGCTCTTACGCTGCCTTCCCCAGCATTGCTGCTAACAACAGAACTGGCTGCTTTTCACTAAATGATTTTTAAAGCATTTATAAAACACATAATTGCATTACTGCTTTTAAAGGGGCTACAGTTTTCAGCTCTGCCTTGCTGGAAGGCAGCGTGAAAGCCTAACACTTAATAAAGCACATCCTTGTCTGCTTCTAGTCAAATACATCTCTGCTACAACAAATTAGTTTTAGGCCCTTTTGACCACAGGCTGGGCCTGCTTCCAGCTGAAGCTAGGTTCAAAGGGAGTTGGTAAGGACAGTTCAAAGCTGGGCAGATAGTAACTTCAAAGCAAGATGGAAGACAAGAAAGTGAAATAGGTGAAGGATGGGAAATGTACATTACAATTAAATAACACTAGCATCAGCCAAAGCAATTAAGTGGGTGTCTTCATGCTGGTTGGGTTTTAAGCATTCAGGTTCAACTACCACATTCAATACATTGTTGTGGATTCACTTGTTTTGATGGGAAGCTGCAAGGACTTTGATAACTGGCTGAAAAAGAGAACATTTCCAGTACAAGGTCTGCTTTGCGTTATCATGAGTTGTCAATATAACAATTTTCTTCAGAGCTGTTGAAGGTCAGATAGGAGACAGAACATAAAGGCCAAATCCAAATCCTGCTACATGCTAAAAGGAGGGGGAGCCTACATTATGGCTTTAGTATTATTTCTGGCCTAAACTAGGACTTCTGGATTCCCATTTTGCAATTTTTTGAAAAACTGATTATTCCCCATAACCTCTAAGTGCTTTTCCTAGATAAGCTCAAAGATATATCTCCTGCTGAGAAACGTACAATCTAACTTCAGAACGAAATAAGCTTTACATAAAGATGCAATCAAACTCTTGAGGGAGCTCACCACACCATCAAAACCAAATGTTCCATCTTATTCTTAACTTCATTCATATCAGACTCAGACCACTGCTTCCTTCATCTCTGTTACTTTTCTAGGCAGACCATACAACAACTCTTTCTCTCTCCTTTTATTCACACTAGCCTAATTTTCAGCAAAGCTTTTGACAATACAAATGAAAGCGCTGAGCTTGTTTTGCACTGCTACCAAGGATTTTCCTCTCAAGGATATCAGGAGGCTGTTGGTATCAGCAAATCCAAAGTTCAAACAACTGTCCTCATAGGATTATAATTCTCCATAAATTCCTTTGTGTTCTTGAAGTCAAACAAGCTAACCAAAACAAGGCATCTAGCCACTCATTGCATTGAAGAGTTCTCCATTTTGAGTTTCACTTGTTCTCAGGATTTTCAGCTAAGGGAAACACTTTAATATACAATCTCTCATATTGGCCATGGCTCTATAAACCAAATTCTCTTTGTTTTAAAATTTTTAAGTACTCCCACTGCTTTCCAAAACAAAATATTTTGTCACATAAAAAGCAAGCAATGCAAGAATCATTTGCCAACAAAAGATAAACCACTGAAAGAAAGTGAAAGTACTCAATGCTCATGAACAAAAACCCCAAGGAATAACACAGCATTTTGGGATTCAAGTTGTCCGACTTTTTCTCCATCCACTACTTGACATTTTCTCTCTCCTTGCTTATGTTGTAGAGGTTTAACCAGAGGCTACCGAACTTTAGCCACACTAGCCTCTTCATTGTCACATGTTCTGGCAATTCTGTTACTTAGAAATGACTAGAGACTACAAAGGTTCAGCATTCTCAGCAGAGGTAGTACTTGCAGAGAAAAACTGCCTTTTCTAAAAGCGATGCAGCACAGATAGTACATAACAAATGTGTTGTGACATTATGGCAATGACTGTGTGTGGCTAGGAGAGGGAAAAGCAGCAAGGGTGGGGAAAAAAAATCCAGAAGAGCAACTCAATCTTTTATCAATGTCTTTCTGAAAAGCCTACCAAGTTTGGTACCTTCTTTCTCTGAATTAATACAGGGCTGAACTAAGTACTCCACCTGTCCAGCAGAACAGTGCAACGACTGTTCCCATGTTCCCAAAGAGAAGAAATAACTGACTGATAAGTGTGGGGGCAGAGTCTCCAACCACCCACCCATCCTCCACTCACTTCCAGCTCAAATGCTCCCCATGCAGAATGGCTGGTGAGTCATAGCATGGCCACAGCCAGCAGCCAAGTAGGAGAACAAAAAGGGAGGGAAGGAAAAAGTCTTAGCTCATCTGTCTTATCTTCTTGGAAGTGCAAGTTGGGTCCCTGTGTTTAATAGGGTTTTTAAAACTTCTTGGGAAAGCAGAACCTTTTAGCTGAACCTAAGCCTTATGGATTTTGCTGATAATAAAAACAGTTTTTCACATTCTTAATTCTTCAAAGTACATCTCAACATAACTAATGGTACAGCACTAATCCTCCTCTCCCTTGGCATTCATACCCAGAGATTTATTGACAGTGTATTTACATTCAGTACTGCACTGTAACTTAGCCAAACTCAGACTTAGCTCTTTACTTTTCCTTACCATTCTGTAAGAATTATAAGAGTATCTGCTTTTAGATTTAAATTTCCAAATTTCAGATTGGCAGTTTTAATAGCACCATTATAGATCTCTACGGCTTTGTTCTGCTAGGTTTATATACATCATAAATTCAGGCATACTGGATGCAAATGCATGCCTGCAAAAATAGAAGTTTATTGCAACCTAGTTGAAAAGCTAGTCTTGGATATTTTGACGAAATTTTTGACACGTACCTTTAATGCTGATCAATGTGCATGTCTGACTACCTAAGTGCCCATAGAATGTCTCATTCAAAATGCATATTTTATAGGACTTCATAAAAAAGGCATCAAGCAATAGAAGGAAAGGTAGAAACCAGCTGGTTTTGCACTGAGCCTTCAGGAATAACTCACCAAGCCTTCCCCAAAAGCATCTACATAGTTATGGCTTTGGAGTCAACAAGTGTTTGAACTAATTTCTTAAAGCTTACTGGTAGGGATGCTTTAAAAAGGAGAATGGGGAAAATATTCCATGCACTGAGCTATTCTCTTACAATATAGCCATACATTGATACTGCTTTTGCAATATGCAGGTATCTACCTCCACTACAGGCAATAACTTAAGTAAATTAATATTACAATAAAAACAAAAGTTCATGCAGTTATTGAACTGTAACAGTAGAGAGCAGCCACTTCACAGTTTCACTGCAGTTTTATCCACAGTCTGGATTGTGGCTAGCACAGAGTTAAAACAAGGAGCACGGACAGGTCTCCAAGCACTAGAAAGCCAGTTTGCACCGCTAATTCATTTGGGGACTCCACAGGAACAGTTCCACCTTCTGCTATAATATGTTAATATAAATGGATGTGTCAGACATTAAACAATCTGTGCACTTGCTGTAGGCAGTTCCACTTGCAGGGCTTCAACAGCAATGTTATTACAATGGGACTCCATTTGCTCCAAACCTTGCCTCCATCACTGACTAGACACAGGAACAAAAAGCCTTCTTGCTTTACATACTTGTCCTGAGTTGGGAGGAAGGGACAGACAGGAAGAGAAGAAACATCAGTGCAGAGATAGGAAGGCTTTTATTGGTTTAGCACTACACAAATGCAGACTGTTTCTTTGCTCCTGTCAGGAGGTTGGAAGAAGAGTTTCTGCCAACCTCTGTACAATCAGTAAGTTTCCACTCCCTAGCAGCGTGAACATGCATTTTTTGCCTCCAAGAGGAATGTGAGACCATCATGTGAATAGGAGTGGTGCAGAGTCCAAAGGTCTCCAGCAGATGAACAATCACTGATATTGATGAGAGCAACATACCTGGATAAGCTGAAAACATCACTGAAAGGAAAAGGATTTTGCTTATCAAGGCAAATATAAGAAAGGGAACTGTTGTCAGTTATAGCTGCTCCAGTTCCAGGTCATGGAAGCACTCAGCACTGAAACACTCTTTTGAATCCAGCTGGTTTTATCTGAGAGTAGATATCAAGGAATGAGGACAGGCAGTGACACAGGTCTGAACTTAGCTGTCCCTGTAAGAGAATTACTTTTATTGAATAACATCTCTTCGAGGAAGTGCGTGTGATACATAACAGAGAAATAAAAAAGAAAATATAGATCATATGCATGTGATTTGTTCTAGGATGAATTAGAAAATATATAAAACATCTGTCCTCAAACATTTTATTATTTTTAAAAGTCACTTTGGAAACTACGCAATAGCCTAGGAATGGAAGCTTTACAATTATGATTACTGACAACATTTGGTTTTGTAAACTTTACTGTCTTCTCCCTCATCTGAAATTCTCTGTGCTTGCATTAATCCTAGCAGTGATTTTTCTTACTTACAAAAGGAAGAAACATTAGTCCAGTACCTTTGACTGTAACAGGGGAGGGGTGTTTGTTAGGAAGATTCAGATATCTATCTGCAAATTACCTCTGGTACATTCACTCAGCCCTCAAGAGCTCCTAGCTGCACCATTCTAATTTTATGTTGGCATAAGAGACTGTTAATAAGGCTGAAACGTGGACAAATCTTTTTAGTCCCATTGTCTCCAAAAAGGCAAAAGATTAAAGGAGGAAATTATAACAGAGAATGACAATCTGAACACTTACTTTAAAAAAAATCTACTGTAACTCACATTGAAGACAGCACTCCTTTTAAACATGTACTCTAGCTGTCCTGGGTAATACTGGCACTCCTTGATCTGCCTGTTTATAGCCCTGACCAGTGTCCAAGGGTACTGCTAACTGGAATCAGAGCACTGTTGAATAAGCTTTCTTCCTTCTACTTGAGGCTACAGCAAGCAAGGAGTGGCTGTTCTCTGCTTTCCTGACTCTGCAACTCTTCTGTGCTCTGACTGATCTAGGGGAAAAAAGAAGGCCCCACAAATAAACAATGAATTCATCCTCACATAGTTTGATCCTGAAGGCTCACAGCACAGCAGCAGCTCTAACCTCATTTTGCAGAGCTTTTCAGTGCTGTAGCAAGTGAGAAAGAAAAAGAACATGGCACCTCTTTTCTCGGTGGTGGTGGTAGCAAAGTTCCATTGGTTTTGGGGAGGAGGAAGGTGGCACAGCCACCCCCAGCTTGGGAAAGAGATCACATGCCCAAGTTATACAATATTCTTGAATTCACATCGCTGGCCCGAGTAATATCCAAGTACTTCCTCATTATTTACTGCTTTATAGACTTCAATGCAAGAAAAACTCTATTATAGTCAGAAAGTTAACAGAAAAACAACTACTCACCCATACAATCCAAGTGAGTTTATCTACCAATCCAGACATCTCTATATGAATAGCCTTTGGTATCATTCACTCAGTCTTATTTCTAACTGTAGCTCTGTACACAAACCTCCCTCTCGGGTGTGGAAACACATGTGACTCCATCTGTCTCACAGCTGGCTGTGCCTTCTTGCATAATAATCATGCAATATCAAAAACAATAGAAGAAATCACCATCAACTATCACAGTGTGTTGCATTTTGGCTCATTTTTCTAATAATATGCCTGTAAATTTTCTGAGCAACAGCTAAATAACAGCATCTGTTGTGGAGCAGAACACAACTCCATAAAGTCCCTCCATGTGCTTCTCTCTGTAAGCCCAAGACTACAAGCCCTTAGAATCAGAAAAGCCAAAACACTTTTTAGTTTGAGGACAAACTCACTGCCAAACCACTTCTCACAGACATTCTGATTCATCATATACTTTACTTGTTAAACAGCAGCCTCAGTGATGGCACCTCTGACTACTAGAGGCATCGTTTGGGGCCTACAAAACAAGGCTGCGAACCAAAATATCCCCTTTGCCCTGAAAAAAGATACATACAACAAAATCACATCCGCGAAAGATAAAACCATGGTATTTACCAAGACTATTGGATTACAGGGCAGTGGAGGAAAAAAATGTTATTTACATGAAACAGCCTGGATAATAAAGGTCAACGGATAAATATCATAGTTTCATTCCACAGAAGAAATTATCATTGTTGACAAAGACACTTAGGAGATAGCACACTCAGGTTCCATTTAGAGCCTGAGGAACTACAAGTGGCACATTGTTTGAGGTTTGCTCAGTTTTATTCAGACTGAAGTATTTCCATCACACATATATGCATCACAACCAACTTTCATTCTGAATGTTGAAGTCATACTGATATAATTGGAACAAACACTGGAAAGTGAATGAGGTTGAAAAAAACACTGCTTTCTGTAAAGTAGGTTTGAACACTGATGTTTTCACTCAAAATCTACACTCCGCTTTCTATAAAAGAAGTTTGAACACTAAAGTTTTCACTAGCCATGTCTGTGATATATTGGATATAAACATAACCAATGATTTGGCAGCTTGCTCTGAAGCTAAATTGACACTCCCATTTAAGAAAGGAAAAGGTTATTGCACTGGAAGAAGCCTGATGTTTATCCTGCTTTTAATTGATGTCTCCATTATCTGACCTCTCAAAAAGACTACAAAAGCAAACATTTTAGTACATGTTTCTGACTTGCCTAATCCCTCCCTGTCTGGGCTGATTTATTGATTTCGGTTGAAGATTAGCCAACACTGAACTGTAACTGACTACATTCAGTGTGAATTAGGTTCCATGTAGGGCCTGAGGAACTGGAAGTGTCACATTGTTTGAGGATTGCTCAGTTTTATTCAAATTGAAGTATTTCCTTCACACACACGTGTGGCACCTCCAATTCAGTGTGAAAAGTCACTTGGTACAGTGAAAATCTGTGGTGTTTAGTGCCTGGCCAAAGATCATTAAAGTCAATTAAGTCAAGCCTCTATTGAGATTGCAACCCAAATTCCAAATACTGAAGTTCTCAGAAACTGTAGTCAACATTGTGGATAAGCTTATCTGACTCTGTGAAACATAAGCCTGTATCCTGATCATCTAATAGGTGGGTTGGTTTTTGTTGTTTTGGGGTTTTTGTTGTTGATTTGTTGGGGTTTTTTAAACAGACTATTGCCCAATTGCATATTGGTACATGCTCCTTTGTGCCATTATACACCAGTGTTGTTTAAATATATATGAGCAACATACTACTAAAGCAGTAATTTTGTTTCTTCTAGGCCTTGACAGAAATAAGGGGGAAAAAATGGACCTACAATGTTAAGTTATTCTTCTATTTCTTTCCAGAACTAGGCTGAGATTGAAAATTAACTTCCATAGCAACCCATTCTGATATCGCAAGGAAAACTAAGTATGTTTCTGAAATGACATCAGCAGCTGGCACTGCTGGAAAATTCTTCATATATAAAGGTTTCAGGATATATTTGTCATCTGATTTTGAAAACACAGTTCCTCCTTTTAGAAAATCTCACTAATAACTACAAGCAGGAGAATGCAAAAGGTGTAGGAGAACAGTTTTCAATGAGTATATATTCGTACTTGCCGTGATGTATCAACAACTCTTTATTAGTTCCTCTATATGCTGTCTTTTAAAAGAAACAGAAAAAGTCAAGTCTATCACCTTCACTCACTGGCAATCCAGCAGTTTTCATGATTTATTTTCTATAGTTTTTCATTATGTTTATAGAAGTTGCATGTGCATAGCACAATTTATTTGCTGTTCTATGAAATTCTTAAAGGAAAAGTATCAGCATATCCTCAGATATCCAGTCCTTTCTAATATGTGACTGTCACAGAAAAAAAAAAAGTGTCTTGAACTCACTCTAGGATGGAATTCTTAAAGGTAACTCACAGAATTAGGAAACAAAAATTCCCATCTGTTCACACTAAAAGTTAAGTGAAATTGAAAGTCTCACTTCTAACATTTAACATATGCTTAAATCTCAGGATTCCCAACCTCCACCTCCCCAAGCAATTTAAATATATCACTGCAAGTGGTTTCAGTAACTCTTGCACAAAATGGAATAACTGTTTCCTGTAAATGCCACATATCTTTTTTCTTGTAATGCTCACCAGTTTATTTGGAACTGCTTTTCACACATGTATTTCAAAGGCGGCTTGGACAGACTCTTTTAGGGTTACATCAATGCTCTTTTATAGGGTCTCAGCCTGATAATCGTAGGGGAGTTGGATTATAACCTAGAGGGTTTGTTTCATTGTTTTTTTTAAATGACTGACAATCAGTTACTGTGATAAATCCTTGTTATTTGCCAAGCTCTGAGAATAATACATTCCTAAATTAAGTTTACCTTAAGGAAGCAGCAGATACAATAATCTTAGATCCAACTCACCATTAGCTTACTGTTCTGGAAATAATTGTTGCAGAGTGGGCAGTAACCTTTCCTCTAAACACTATGAATTCAGTTTTGTAAGAAAGTCAACTACCCGAGTACTGTCGTTCAGTGCCTTTTCCTTAACAAAAATCACTGGAAGATAAAGCCATTCAAAAGAGATCTTTACATACTGCTAAAACATAAACTGCCAGTTTATTATTAAGATTTATCTCAAAACAAAGTCCAAATGAGAATCCACTGTTAATATCTCTACCATCATCCAAGAGATGCAGAGTCTACGTATAAATTTGACAGTTACTTGAACGAAGTTGTATGCTTCCCCCCTCCATCCTCTTTCTCATATCAGAATGGACCGTATCCATTTCTGAAGATGATTCCAACATTCAGAATGGTGACTTTCATCATTTGAGTAGTCTCACTATTGACACCATAAAAATCAGAAAAAGACTGTGAAGGACAGTGGGATGGAGCAGCAAGAGCTGTGCTACTCCCTAAGGGAAGGCTAGGGGGGATCCAAGGACAGCCTCAGCACTGTCTGGGCAGTGAGCTCTCCCACAGGGCACAGTACCACAGCACCCATTGTGGGTGACGACAACAGGTCCTGACAATGGTCCAGTGATCATCAGGTAAATGCCAGGTAACAAGTCAGATCCAAGGTCAAACTGGGAAATACAAACAATTATTCAGGAACAGGACTGGGAACAGGTACAACATTTGTGATATAGCTCAGGCCAGCATTGAAAGCCCAGGTGTAAGCTTAAATAAGGCTTTTGGACCCATAGGGTAGATGGTGGGTATGCCCTATAACTAGATCCATGCCATGTCTTCTAGAACCTACTGCTGAAAACTCAAAGTCATACTGGGTTCTCCAGACTTCAGCCTTTTCTGACATTCTTTCCCACTTCTAAAGCAAATAAAGTTGCAATACAGAGGCTCCTCTTACCCACTCTCTAAGTCTGTACTATTATTACAGTGTCCCTTTCTTTGCAATAACAGGTAGTGGTTAGTAACTAGACCTTGATTTATAGTAACTGTTAGTAACTTACAAAAAAATAATTCTAAACTTCTACTCTAAAGGAAGAAAGATATAAGCCTCAAGTTGCACAGCAAACCTCCCATCAGACTCCACTTGCTGTGAAAATGTGGCCAAATATCTCAGAACTTCAGCCTTGTACTCTAGTCTGGATAAAACACAGTAACAGACAAGGAGTCAAACTTCTACTGATCTATCCTCAGAACTTGAAGGATAACAGGAAACAAAGTCAGTAGTGTACTACACAGCTGGATTTAGAAACATTTGAATTCTGTTTGGAGATACTTGAAGCACATGTGTATTACATAATCACATACAGACTTGGCTTTGTGAACACATAATAGACAGCTGCTTTGCTCACATGGCGAACTAAAGTTAAGATTCAAATATAACTGGAAGAACATTGTGGAAAAGAATAAAGAGTATATTCTTAGCTAGAAATTCTTGTCTTCTGAGACATGGAAACTGAAAAGATTCTTTTTAAAGAGAGATATGGAAAAATTCACAGTATGATTAAAAATAGGGGTTTTGAAATGTAGGTCACCAATCATGCTGGGTTATACAGAATTTGTTTCATTTATGGGGAGAAACACATCCTGTTAGACATGTGCTTTATCATGAAATCAAGACTACCAATGAATTTTCCTCATTACTTTATGTCATAGATAAAAATTAAATATAGTTCTTCCCACAACAGTTACTAACAACTTAACTCCAAATCCAGTCAAGACTTGAAAGATGAGTTTGTCAAAACCATCTCCATCAAAGCTCACTGGTATCACATCACAACACCCACTGCTGTTTCCACAATGCTGATAAGACCAAATTCATCCAAGCTGCAATTTCGCTAAGGGACTTACAGCATGATATGAATGCAACTGCTTGAGGTGTGTTGTGCCTAAAGTTACAAAAAAATGTGCAAAAGATTGTCCAGAATATTTTCCAAGATCTGGGGGAAGATAACTCATTTGATTAGACTGTGCTCGATTAGAGACTAGGTTAAAAAAAAAAGTGAGTTTTTGCTCCACTGGCAAGGAAATAACAGTGCTGAGAAAGGAAGAGTTATTGGGGCTTTGTGTCTGAGGCCGTGATGTATCCCCAGAACTTACATGAGTGTGTGCTATATAAGCTCCAGAACAAGTGAGGATTTCATCTGACTCGATGCCCTGTCCCAGTGCTACCATTAATTGCTCATCATAATCTTGTTAAGATGTTCTCAAAGGTCAAGTAAATCAGTATTCCACAGAATCTTGAATAAAAAAGATCAACTTGTAAGTTTCCTTTTTGCACTGTTAAACACCTTTTAAACTGGCATTGCTTACACTGTAAGTAGGTTCTCTCCATTGCTTATGACTTTTCTAGGCAAAGAAAATCACTCCCACAGGTTGTTTGGGGGCAAAAAAAAAAATCAATTACAACCTGTTAACCTATCACCCTTTCGAAAAAACCAAACTTTGTTCCCCTCTCTCATTTCTGGAAGTAAATGAAGAGACTGTCAGAAGAATCTGGATCATGACAAATTGTTTCTATAGCCTACAGAAAATAATGAAGATATCATAAACTGAAAATAAAATCTGAAACAACATTTACCTCATTAGGATAAACAACCTATTAACAATGCTCAACATCCTCCATTTGTAGCACCAGCTAATCTAACAGTTTTCATTTTAGTTATGCTTGCTACAATTGGAAATTGAGGCTCTAACTGAGCTTTGTCATATGTATAATATCCAGGGTACAACCCAGGAAACAAAAACCATACTGCACAGCTATGTACCAAAACTTCAAATGCATTATCTCTTGAAAAAAGCAAAGACTCCTTACAATACTTCCTTAATTGGTTCATTAGCAATAATGAAGCTTAGCTCCCTAATGTGCACCTGAGTCAGCAAATTCCTTGTCCAGGCTTAGACAAGCTAGAGAAGTAACATCTCCAGATGGAAATTAATTATTAAGCCACATTTATCAAGTGAGAGCAGCAAGGCAGCTGACTCCCTAGGCAACTACTAGCAGCCTGAAAACACTTCTGCAGCCTTCACACACATCTAAGATGGCTGGATTCGTGCAGTTGTCCAAATCAGGCTGTTTACATTCAACCCTAAAGGCCAACCCACCACAGAGACTAACATGTGCTGCTGGGAACCCTCCTCTCCACTTATACCCAGCCTCTTCCAATAAACCCAACAGTGAGGTGCTGTTACTAACCACATTACTACTAAGCTCCCTGGTTTTCTTACTCCAGCTGTGCAAAAAAAACTACGCAGTCACACCTTCACCTTCTGCCTTTTGATGAAAAACTGCAGAGATGCTGCTTCATCCTATGTAGGACTGAGTAAATTTTACAAATCTTTGAAAGTTTTCACATTAGGAAACTCATTTCCAATCCCTGGGACATTGTTTACACACTGCTCTCAAAGTAAGCTAAGG
This sequence comes from Balearica regulorum gibbericeps, assembly GCF_011004875.1. Taxonomy (NCBI): domain Eukaryota; kingdom Metazoa; phylum Chordata; class Aves; order Gruiformes; family Gruidae; genus Balearica; species Balearica regulorum. The sequence continues at coordinate 7,735,299 of NC_046192.1, read as the reverse complement.
ACAGAAGCCCATGCTTTAGATCTGGGCTGAAACAGAATTGCATGATGGATTCACATGTTTCAAAAGAAGGTTGCCTTGACAGCCTAACCTACCCACCTTCACACAGTTTCAGACTCATTTGAGCATAGGGTGCACACAGTACTTTAATTCTTCCTTTCTAGACTCCAGGTGCTGTAGAAAACCACATAATGGACTCACTTTTTTTCAACCTGAATTTATTCATGACCTCTGGTAATTCTGCTAATATTGACCTTTAGCTTATGTAGTATTTTACTTTTCTAGTCCCTGTTGTTTATTCCCTTGACATATTTACAGGCAGCAATCATGTCTTGTCTTCGCCTTTATTTACCCAGTCTAAACAAACCAAATCTTTTAAGTGTTCTCTGATATGATAAGCCATCCATTTTCCAGATAACCTGAATGGCTCTTCTGTACACCTATCTTAAACTGACAGCTTAAGTCACGCAAAGTGTTCTCTCAGCTCTTGCAAGGGCCAAGTACAATAGAATTAACTACTTCCTTGTCTCTCTGGTAATTACCTGGATGTTCCCAATTCTAAAATCCAATTTTCAACACATTGGGTTTATACCCTCTCCAACGAGCACCTCCAGGTATCCATATGACCTGTCCTGTCATCACTCTGTCTTCAGTTCTTTCTCAGTCATACATTCTCTGTCCTCATTTGCATGCTATTAGTACTCCCACCCCTTCTTTAAAAAAGATCAGCTGCTCCTCCCTTCTTCTTTCCTTACTTATTATCCTTTTTCCCTGTCCTCTTCTGCTTGATCTTCTGGATATTTCCAAAGAGATTCTGTAAGCCACAAACTTCAGATAAACAAGCCATGAGCGATAGGTATACAAATATATGTGTTCTCAATGAACAAAGGCTGCTCAATTCTCAAGAAAAAGGTGTCCTACACAAAGTTGAGGAAGTTGTTTACCACAGTCTCCCTGCTGGCTTTCTCAGCAAAAGGTTATTTCTAAATCCATCAGTGATCTGTCCAATGGTTTCAGTTAAACATCTGACTTGTCTCATTCTGCTTCATTATTTGTGAAACCGAGTTAAAAATATTCATATACAGGTCCATAGAAGAGTATTAATAAAATTACAGCACATTTAATTTCTTAGAGTTAAGTGGATAGCTTTTGCTAGGATGGAATAGAGGTCCTCCAACTATTATACTTTACACCATTATACAATTTCACTTCTACCATTTCAAAAGAGCAGTACAAACATGCATTTTATTCATTTTTAGAATCGCTACGCTTCATGAGCTAAAAACATTCCCAGTAACGTCTTGCTATGATTCCAGATCCACAACTTAAAACATGCCCAACTCCTGGCAACAAAAACCCTAATCTCATCATTCATGCTGATGGTATTTATCACTCAAGTCTGAGTTGCACAGGTCAGTAAATAAGTTATTTATAGGACAATCTTAACATTTTGGGTTTTATATGTCTCAAGTTCTTTTCCGCTCATTGAAAAGTTCCCTGAACATATTAGCACATAGAAAAAGAACACTGTATGAAAGCACAACCATCATCTCCCCCCATTTTGAAGAGTTTATGGAAACAAGCTAGATAAAACATCAGGAAAATGGTATTTAAACGAAAAAAGACCCCAAACTGTCTTGAACTCATATACCACATACTAAAGAAACCCATCCAGTTTCTTCCCAGAGGCTCAATTTACATCTAAATTTAAACCTTCTGCCAGGTCTTCATTAGCAGTAATGAAGCAGTTCAATTTCTCAGTGTCATTAATAAACACTAGGTCAAGCCTCATTTGTCAGCCAGACATATAGAGAAATTAATAATGGCTGTTTAACGAACTTTACTTCATCCATTCACAAATGTTGAATCAAATGAGTTTTTAAAATGCATTTCATAGAACACAGAAAAGAATATGAAAACAGGAAGCCTTAAGTTGCCCACTACTCCTTTTCCGAAGCACAAAAGTTGTAATTTAAAATCTCATTTCTGAATTCCTAGTGAGAGCAGCTATTCCCCCCCCCCTCTTGGAGTAACACCCACTCACACTTTGTTGCTGCCAGGTCCTCAGGCTTTGTCTCACTTAGTGTACTTGTAACAATGCCTGATCTGCACTAAGGCTGACCCCACAGTACCAGCTACCTTCAGCCATTCCCACTTTTGTTTCACCTACCAGTTTCCTCATTAGGCTCTTAAGTAACTTCTGCTGTTCAGTATTTTACCACACAGAACCATCTACAGCCTCTGCCACCTTACTTACTGAACTATCTTCTGCATCTCCCTGTTCTCTTTCATCTAGGACTCTGGCACTCTAAGGCTCTAAGTTTACACTTTTAGCTTAGGGCAGACCCTTCCTCCACAAAGGAGCTACTCAATATTTAAGTTCCAATACAAAACTGATAAATTCTTTGTAGAAGTTGATGAAAACACACCTAACTGCTCAAAAAACCAAACAAACCTCAATGGAAAACTCTTGTACACAATTCTTGTCTTTCATTTTCTTACAATTAATCTAGCTTGTAATCCTTACCTTGTGCTTTGCAATTTTTCACTTCACAGCTGACTACTATTCACTGTAAATGAATTGACACTAAAGCAGGAAGGTAGCTGTTAAACACACAGGTGATAAACATCAAGGGACCCCATCAGCTCAAGACACCACTGGAAACTGACCTGAGAGGAAAATACATTCCTGGCATGCACAAAGACTGCGCAAGGTGACAGGTTCTCTGTTATTTTCACCAACAAGGTAGTGAAAATAGACTTGAATGTATACAAAACTTCAAGCCCAGCTTAGTTCAGTGATACATACTCTCATTCTGTAAGATGCAGGCATTTTACTTTGCCTAGGTGATTTAAAGAGTCATTAGAGGAGGTAAGTACCTAAGAAAGGTGCTAGGGAATACCTTTTAGACATGCCTGCTATGTATGTTGTAGTGAAAGCAAGGAGAATAACTCTGGGCCCAGAAATGCTATACATGACTGACTCATATTAAAATCTCTTTTATTCAGATGAAGAATGAATACATCAGAAATAACATTCCTAATAATATTACTGCTGAAAGTAGTGGAAATTTCAGGTGTAGCCTCCTTCTGTAATGACACACACAGGAGGGGAACATTATAAAAGTTCAAATGCAAGGATTCCCTAATGGGATATCTTCCCAATACTTAATCCATGGAAACTCCAAACCCAACATCTGTCATTGCTCTTCAGGCATAGACACATTGTAACTCCGTACAAAATCTGGCCATGCAACAGAGTAGCTATGGGTTAAAGCCCTGTAAAACTGTGCCTTTCCGCAGTGATATGTGAACCTCACATATCCTCAGGATAGCCCACAGCAAGCGAGATTACGCTGAGTATTAGTTTGTGAAATTTAAAGAAAATATGCTGTATTCTACCAAATGAAAAGTGGCCTGACAATTTCTCAAATCAAATGGGTTGAATTCCTAGAAATAAAAAATACTTTAAAAGGAGAACATTAAGTTAGAGGCCACAATTTTCCGAATAGTCTACAGTCATTCATTCTTCTTTATGCTCCTGAAGTATTAGGAAGACTAGAGGAAGTGACGAAAAACTTAACTTCATAGGCTTGAATTCTGAGTATTCATAATTTTTAATTCTACACAACTTACCATTCCTGAATACATGCATTAAATTGGAATACCTTAAGGCACCTCCTGTAGCTTTTCATGACGATTGGAGAGAAACAGAGCACAGTGGATGGGATGGTCATTTGAAGAAGGCATAAAAGATTAGGAAATGGTAGTTCCTAGAAGGAAAAGCAGCATGCCACAACTCTGCCTCTTACTGTGTTTTGAGCAACTTCTGTAGATTGCCTTGGTCAAGGGAAGTTGGTTTCTTCCATCTCACTACTCAGCGTCTCAGGGCCGCAAGTTGATAACACATGTTGTGCTTGGAAGTGCAGCTGGCCTCTATCTCCAGCTCTCAGGAACACCACAGGCCTTACACAGCATGCTTTATTCACGGGAGAGTCCCTAAGCCAGGGCTTAGGTGAGCTCTGTGTCACTGTTTTCTGTTCCTCAACCTCAGTTCCCCATTCATCAACACAAAGGGCTTTTGCCTTTTTTTTTTGTTTCATTCACACCAACTTGAGGAATTTGTCAGACTGAATGATCCTACATACTTTTGCAGTCCCCCAGGGATATAAATTTCCCTCTCTCCACATAAGCATGTAATACCTCCATCCATTACAGCATGATATCAATACATAATTTTACCCCACAGCAGAAGAGTTTCATAGAAGGAGAAAGAAGTGGATTGAAATGGTTCAGAATCAAAATTCCCAAATGAATAAACCTTGTTTTCACATTTCTTAAACAGAAAAAATATATTTCTGTGAGCTTGGTCAGGAAAGGCAATAATGTATCACTTAGATCCACACAGAGCATCGAAGAATGTTAAATATTTTTAAATAGATTGCTTAGTACAAATACTATTTCGCAGGGGAATTGTTTTCTACTGTTTTATGAGGGTTAACCTTGGCACTGGCAAAAGACAGCAAGTGCTTGTTTGAAGAACACTAAAGGGTAAACAAGGCCATGATCACACTAAATCTGTGCTTCAAATGTGGAGTTATGATTTCATTTCCCATATATTTTAAACTTGTGTAATGTGGTCATATAAATATTAGAAAAATAGAGGGTCATTATAACCATAATAATAAGAGTAAGAATCCAATACATTAGCTCTGAATGGAAATACAAATGCGATTTTTAGAAACCTTATTGAAAAATAGCAACAGAAATTCTGCCGCGTGGGAAAAATAAATTATCCCAACTTAAGCTGCTGTAGAAAAGCAGGAAAAAATAGCTGTATCACGAAAGGTAGAAAAGTTTTTCTATCGCTCTTTTTTTTAACACAGAAAACCGGTGATGAAATTTAAGAAAGGATGTTTTCTGTTCAAAGACAGGAAGAAAAGTGCAGCATATGCTACTACCTGGATGGTATCCTGAGAAAAATTCAGAGCTAGAAAACATAGAAACAAGGGCTTAATTTTTTGTAACACATTTTTCTCCTTATTGCAACTTTGTTGAGTCCTATTACACACCTTAGTTACACTGAACAGATAGGAAAACTTAAGTCCAAAATCCAACAGAACTTTTTTTTTAATTATTTATAATTAAATTAATTATAATCAAGAGGTAAAAATGACAGAGGGCTCAGTAGGAGAGTTAGCCAGGTTTTGCAATAAAATTACGGGGAAAAAGGAAGAATTTTACAAAGACTCAGATGAATATAATCTTTTGAAAATAGGACTTCATGCAATTTCGATGCCTTTATTTATGTTCTGGGGTCTCAAGTGTGAATCCCTGTGGCATTTCCTCTCTGCACTTACCTCTCCCTGATGCATGAAAGGGGAAATGCACTGTAAGTATCCATATCCATCAAACATTATGGAGTACAGAGTCCAGCCAGAAAATCCAGCCTAGTAAGGAGAATAGAAGGAAAAGTAGTGTTAAAGACAGCTCTCAAGAAATGCTGCAAAATCCTTTTGAATCAGAGTGGTTCAGACTCCTAATAAAAATTGAAAATATTCCAGTTTAGGTCTTTTAAATATTTCAATGGAAAGTCTAAAGTTTATATAAAAAGACACATTTTTTTAAAAAAAATTACAAAACATCTAATAATGTTTCAGTAGCTCTACTTATTCTTACTATTCAATAAGCATTCATAAAAATCACATTACATTTTTTTTCATATGTCACAGTGCAAGCCATAAGTGCCAGATGAAGTTAATAGCTCCCAGATTAGGAGTTAACCTATACAGAGACAGAATAAAGCAGAGTCTTTATCTGGTATTTAATCTTCTTTTGAGTTTACTGGGACATGTGCTCACTGGATGGCATCACATGACCCACAGAAAACCCGTGTTCTGTTCCCTTTTAAGCTGCTGAGAGAATTGGAAAAAATTTGGACTCATGTCCTCAGATTAAGTATTTGGCATTTGACTCTTCATCTTTCATGCAGCATTTAATAAAATCACTGGTAGAGATTTCCAGTACTCTCAAAATAATGTATCTGGTTTAATTAACCTGAATATATTTACTCTTTCCTGTGTGACAGCTGGTGCCAAGCCGCACATGATCCTTTCACACTTTTTGAATCTTACGTTTAACATGTCTCACATATATATACTACAGGCTTCTGAAAGTCTTGCCTATCTTTCTACTTTGGAACAATTCTCACTCATTTGCTCACTAGTTTCAACCAAATGCTGTGCAGAATAGCAATGCAGAATACCCACTACAAAATCATCATCCTACTTTTACTTGTCTCAGTTCAATGTAACTACTTTTTCCCCCAGCATCTCCACATCTCACATTTCTCCAAGCCTGATCCCATTCAACCTCCTCCTCAACTCCCACCACTCTGACAAAATTTCAAGTTACATTTCTAGCTTATTTGTGCCTTCTGCATCAGCTCACCTTCTCAGAGGAAGTTTTCTTGCTTTAAGAAATGACTGCTTCAAAATGCATGTTTGTTTTATTAACAGAGAGATTAAAAATTGTTATGCTGTTATGAAATAGCAATTCCAGTTTTGGAAAAATTTATTATGTGGACATTCATGAAGATGTAACTAGTTATTTATTTGCTTTTAGGTGCTTGGATTTTCAAAAATGTTGGCTTAGACAATCATTTTATACAGGATGTTAAGAATTTTCCCATGCAGCACTATTTATTTTCCCTTATCCATATATTTTTGAAGAAAAAGAAGGCAAAAGTCATCTAATGAGTCACAATACTCACTTCAGAAATGCTCCCAAGGAGCCAGTGTTTGGGTGCCTCTTTGGGGAGATGCATTGCTTCAGTAGCTGAGGATGTGACCTATAACACACAAACAAGAGAAAACAAAAACTAAGGCCTTGCTAATACCACTGCTTTTGGACACTGAGGGCTCACAGGTCATTTTCCGCACCCCTCTTCCCCACGTTTTCTGTGGCTGCTGTGTGTGACCTTCCCCCAGGGCCAGCACACACCTCAGGAGGAGAGCCAGCAGCTGCGGCAGGCTATGGGCCTCAGGGCCGCGCACACAGCTCGCTGGAAGGCAGGGAAAGGAAAGGGACCTCCCGAGAGAGGCAGCTTCTGCAGAGACCCCGGAGAAACACCTCACACACCCGCGGGTCAGGCCCCTTAGAGGAGCGGCACCACACCGACAGCTCCTGCCTGCAGGGAGCCAGTAATGCTCGCCTCACCCAGCTTATGAGGTGGAGCGCGGCGGTGACGTCACACCCCTCAGCCAATGGCGCTCTCTGTTTAGGGGGACTCGTTGCATATTCATGAGGAAGGCCCCGCGCCCGGCCGTTGCCGCAGCGGCTCGAGCGGGAGGCGGAGCGAGGCCGCCCCACCCCCCGCCGCAGGAAGCCGCGCGGCCGCGGTGCAGTATTTATGCTGAGCCCTGCCAGGAGCGCCCGGCACCCCTCCGTCCCGCCCGGGCGCAGGCGGCGAGGATGAGCCAGAGAGACACCCTGGTGCATCTCTTTGCCGGCGGGTAGGTGCAGCCGCCACCCGGTGGGGGCGCGGGCACGGTACGGGCTCTGGTCCCGGCCCCGGCCCCGGTCCCGGCCCCGTCGTGCCGGGCTGTCAGGCAGGGCCGCCCGCTCACTCTTCTTCCTTCCCCGGTAGCGCGGGACGCGCGGTGGGTGCCGCCCTGCAGCGCTCTCCCGCCCTTGTGGCTGTAACCCTGGAAATGGCTTCTGTGGCGTTCTCCCGTCGCCCCTTTCTGAGGCTCCGGGGATCCTGCCCCGCTGCTGAGCCCGCCCGCCGCGGCCCGGCCTAGGAGGACTCGGCCCGGGGACTCGGCCGCGGCCTGCAGCGGCCGCCCAGTGGCGTCGCGGGGGCCCCGTTGGGGCGGGAGGGCCGCACGGAAGTCCCCGGAGCGCTGCGAGGGGCTGCCGCCCCTCCTCTGTGCCCGAGGGAGGAGAGAGGGGGTTCCCGCGGGGGGCCACTGAGGCGGGGAGGGGGCGGCAGGCCGCGCTGAGGCGCTCCCGGCGCGTCGCTTCCCGCCCGGTGCCCTGAGGCCCTTCCGGGCCTGCCGCGGGCCGCTTGCCCAGGCCGCTTTGGGCCCAGGCCTGCGGGGAGCCCTGGCTGTCCGGGCCGGTGCCCCGGGGCCTCGCTGGGAGCCTGGGCGCGCCGCGTGCGGTGCCTGCCAGGCCCGGCCCCGGGCGTTGCCTTTTGCCACGGGCCGTACGTGGGCCCTTGGGGGAAGCGGGGTGAAGGTTTAACTCAAAAATAGCTGGTTCCCTCTGATCGCCCTTCCAGGAGTTTGTCCCTCGTCTGGTGTTTCCGTGGAGAAACACGCTGAGCCCTCTGTGCATGGGTTCCCCTACCGCATCGCAGAGGCTGCTCAAACGTGCCTGGCTGCTCAGCATCTACAGATGGCTAGGGGGTAACGGTAGCGTTGAAGGGCTGCTGTGTTACTTGAATGTATTTCAACACTGGTGTGTGTACTACTTTCAGGTGTGGGGCTTGACACGGTTGTGCAGCTTTCTCCCATGAAGACAGAAGAAATTGGAGGGAAGAATATAGCTAGAAGTAAAGATGTGGGCCTTGTAGCCTTGGTTAGGTTTGAGGTAACTCTTGTATCTTCACAGATATTAGTCTGTCTTCATCTTTCCAAACTTAGTAATGCTTGGGATGTCTGTGGTTACACAGCCTGCTGTCCCTCTGTGAATGAAGTGGGAAAAGCACCTAGCTTTAAAGAGAAAGCTGAAGATCCTGTTTGGCGTAATGATAAAAGTGTATTTGGGTAGTGAGCATGGCTGTGTGGAAGTGGGAGAAGCATACTTTGCATCCCAAGAGAGATGTTGAAGCTTTGGATTTCCATTTGTACTCATTGACTCTGGACTGGGGTGTTTGAGGCGGAAGAAGAGTGTAGGTCTGGGTGAGTTAGATACGTATGAGCGCATTCTCTGCTCCTGACACAATTTGCAGATTTTCACTGTTACCTGATGTAGTGCTTATGTGGGTGCTTTTTAACCCCCCCTGATTTCTGACACTCTGTTTAAGAGGAGAGCGGTTATGCAGCAGAGGCCCAAGGTGTTGTAGTGTGTACTGTCTTCTTCAGAATTTGCATCCTTGTAAACATTCAGAAAAGCAGTAGGAGTGCTGCCTTATTGTAGCATTTTAACTTGATAGCCCTGCACAGAGGACGTTACTAGGCAGAATTGTGCATAATGCTGGAGATGTATTTATGAACCTGGAACTTAAGACAGGATGAAGATTGCTCAGCTCAACTCATTCATTCCTATTTTTTGCAAAGAGTCTGGTCTATGGTTAGCTGCTGGCTGGGTCAAGGGTTATACTGTGAGGAGGGCTGAATGCCGTTCCCTCATGTGCCAGCCACACACTTCCTGTAACACTGTTCAGCAAAGCTGACGGTGTATATTTGGTCACATTTAGAAGTAGAAAAGTTATTCAGGGTCATCTCATGACTTCTTCGTGAGCATGGTGGACTACAGATCACCTGACTGATCTTTAGTTGAGTGAAACTTTGTTTTCCTTTAGGTTTCACTGGAAACTGTATGGAAACAACATGATTATTTCAATGTGCTGGCTTTTTTTTTGTAATATCAAAGTTCAGTCTTCAATTCTGGCTTTCTATGATGACACTGTAATTGATGATATTGCTGCTTTAGTAATGTAGGTGGGGCTATCCTGGGATTTTTTCTGTAGCTGCCTAGCTTGTTTCGTGACCAATTCAACAACAATTGTCAAACTGCAGTTCTTCTGGACCGTTACAAGCTTATGTTGGGAGCTAGTTTCATATTTCTAGTAATTTTTTTCCCTCGTTCCTTTTTTCCTATCTCTGCATCCTTATCCCTTTCCAACAGGTTTGTTTAGACTCTTTTAGCAGTGCTAGCCACTTGAGCAGTGATGGTGAGGGAATTACTCAGCAATTACTACTTGCTTTGTTTTTCTAAAGTAATTTTTACTCAGGTAGTTTAATTTTTAAGAATCCTATCTCTGTTTCATAACTGCATGTTAATTGTAAATACAACCAATATCTTGTGATAGAAATACTAATTCTAAGTCTAAAAAGAAACAGTTTAGTGCCACTGTGCACTCTATACTGAAGAATAATTGCAGGGAGCATACCTGAATGGATTGATAGTATGCCTGGAGTTCAGTTTCGTGGTGTGACATGTTTGAAATCACTTAGCTCCTATTTTGTCATGATGCCCCTATTTACCAAGATCTGTTTCTGCAAACCATATAGTTACTGCAGCTCCATTTGCTAATAGTATCTTGTCCTTGCGGGAGCAGGAACTAGCTGGGTGCCTGTAGTGTTGGATCACAATAGAAAATTGTGTGTCAGGTGAAACTTTACTGTTTTTTGAGGGGGCTGAGTGGGGGGAGAGGGGTTGTTGAGGGTTTTTTCCCCTTTTGAGCTACTTGGTTGCATTGCTCTGAACTCCCCTGTTTCAGGAAACAAACTGTAGATATTTTTTTTGCATATCTTCTGTTTTTCCATCTCCTGGTCAAATAGCAACTGTTGTCAAGGTAGACAGCATGTTAGCAGTATAAACTCAGGTGCTTTTATTCCAAACCAAGAAGAATCATCTGAACACTCTGCATCTTTAAATTGCAAAGTCTTGTGATTGAAATGTGGCTTTAGATGAACATTATAGTTCAAGTATGTAAGTTACACAGTTACATGCTTTTCTAGTTATTAGACTACTTAACAAAAAGGTAGTAGAAAGACCTTAATGTTTGCTTTATGGGGAGATTAATATGCTCTGGAAATACCTGCTTGCAATCATAATTGGTACATCAAATGAAAATTCAGATGTTGGCTACAAATATAATTTCCAGATTTTCATGGTTTATTCTTCATTTCTAGAAAGCTTATGATAATAATTCTGTCATACAAACTTCCATCAGGGTGTGGGATCCTGCCTGGGCTTTGTTTCCTCAGCAAAAGGAAGAACTGTTGTTCTGAGTTAGGAGGTGGACAGCTGCTTTTCTGAGTTCAGGGTTAGACAGTCTCAGGTTTACTTCTTAATTCTTTATTTACTCTTGGTATTTCGTGCAGAAATTATTATGTGATGGAGTATTGGAAGGAGTCTCTTTAGTTGTTGTGATCATAGATCTGTCTCAAAGTGATCTATAATTTAAATCACTCTGACAGATGTTCTTGGCAAATCCCTGCAGTGGCTGAAATAGTTAACACTCTGAAAATATATTTAAGATAAATGTTTGAATTGTTCAGAAAGATCATACGCTCTTAAAATGCATGAAGTAAAGGTGAAAGACCCTTGGTGGTTTTTAAAGATATTAGTTAATAAGGTAGCAGGTAGTGTGGTGATAGGGGTTTTTATACTCCCTTTCAGAAAATAGCCACTTGAGCCATAACCGAGTTGCCTAACACTTGGACTTCCCTCCACCCTAAAATACATTCCTGGCATAACCCTGGATGTCTTTAAGAATGAGTTCTTCCTCTTGTAAAGCATAGGAGAAGTTTTAGTACCTTCCTGTCCAAACTTGAGGTTATTTTTGTGTTCAGATACTCTTCTGTGGGGAATAAGGCAGTGTTTAAAGCACTGAGTAGCTTGGGTTTTGCTCTGAGGTTACCAAGCTGCATGAATAATTGCTGTCAATACTTGAGAAACTGAAGCTGGTGTGTTTCTCATATTTCCTTCTAGATGACAAATGTTTTCAGCTGGTTTTACTTAATACAAATGTTGTTGTAAATATTTATTTACCCTGGTTCTTAATAGAAGCTACACTGTACTGTTGATGTTTGTTTTGGATAATGGAACCCAGTGATGCTTGTTCCCCTTGTGGTGTTTTTCCTGTTTTTCACTTGTAGGTTTCTATATGTCAGCACATCAGGGGAATTTTATTTTTAAGCTCTTAATTAGAAATAGCAAGTTTGATTAGTATTTTTAGTTTAAGGATGTTAGAAAGTGTAAGTTAAGCTAAGTTTCAGCAAAGAAACATAATTGATGAATAAGGGGGTTAAGAGTTTCTGGTTACCAGTATTCCTAGTCATCATATTAATCATAAAGGTGTGTAATATACAAGTTTAGCAGTATAATAACAGGAAACCGTGAACATTGAGGATTGAGATATTCATGCTGTTTCTGAAAGTTGTACTTGCTAAAGCCCTTAAATACCCTTGAAAGAAGGATACTGTGAACTTAATATCCAAACCTGCAACTATCTGTTGATGTGAAAGTTACTCATGTGGTGTAAGACAGCTCTATAAAATTGCCAATAGATTAGGGACTTGAACTTGAAGTGGTGAAGAGATTAGAAGGAGTTCTGTTTACAAGTGGCTTGGATTTTGTTTCTTATGACAGTTTTGAGCTCAATTTTCCTGCTGTTTATCTCATCAGCCAGTATTTGCATGGAACTTTCATTTTCATACGGGAAAGAGAAAGACCTGATAAAATACATGAATGAATGTAGACCCAAGATAACAGGGTCAAGGGTTATCTTTGAGTCTTTGAGGCTATGGTTACAAATACTGTGAAAGGTGAATCTGAGACTAGCAGTATGCAGCCTCATCTTTATTTGTGTAAAATACATAATTATCTGAAGGAATTAAATTCTTGCACTGACAGTTTCAATTCTAGGTCAGCTGATACTGGTATTGAGAACATCAATCTGCTTTGGAGCATTTATAGACAGTCCAGTGGCTGCAGTTGAGACCGTCATCCATGCTGGAGCCATCTCTGGTTTTTCTTGCAGGGGTCTAAGGTAGCAGTAGGAGATACTCAACTACTCTGGACAAAGGCAGTGATTCCTTAGTGAATACCCTGAACTTGCAGTAATAAAAGAAGCTTTTCTTGTGCAGCCATCTCTGGAAATAGAACCTGGGATTTGAATGCCAAAGAGGAATAGGTTTTTGAAGCATGTGCATACTTCTTTCCTTGCAGTGTCTCACTCATAATACTGGTTTATTGGGGGAAAATGGTTGTCAATTCTGTATCTGTGTTGAATTGCTAGCAGATTTTAAAGCCCAAACAGTTCCAGGTTTGATTCTGTTAGTCTGGTGGGGTGGTGGACTTCTAAATGCACATCAGGGATCAAATTAAATGTGGGATTTTTTGCATGGATGTTCTCTGGAATAAGCTGCAGTTTAGGAGAGCATTGCCATCTTCCTAGATTCTTCTGTCTGAGGGATGTCAAGTAGACATGACTGTTCTTAGTTTTACTGTTTTGTCACAATCCTGCAAGTTAGATCACTACATGACTCTGTTTCACTGAGTCCAATGTCTTCTGTGCTGCCTTGTACAGTTTAAGCTGCAGATTTAATTCTCTAACTTGACTGTGTTACTAGTGGGATTTTAATCTTCCTCTTTTTTTACATGTGTGTTTATTTTTGTGGATTTACCTACTCATTTTTGTGCTTCCCTTCAAATTATTTGGAACCTACAGGTGGATTCTCATGCCCTTGTATGATCAGGTGTTTCTGATAAGTCACCTTTGCAAGTTTTTCTTACACTTGGCAAAGCTGAAGAAGGCTTGTAGTAAACATTGATTAGAGCCAAATGTCAGATTTGGGATAGGTAACATGAGCAAGTGGTCTTCTGAACAGCATTCACTAGAAACTGCTGTAAACATTCAGACACAGGGTTGTCTCAGGTTTTGCCCTTCTCTTCCGCTTTATGCATTTCTGCTGATGGAGTATTTGCTTACCCACTCAGTCTACCAGGTGAAATCTAATCCTAGAGAAAAAATTACATGCTAGTAAGTGTTCTCCCAAGTCACAGTCATTGGGGCCTAGTATATGACTGGAGATGCTGAAGCCCAGAGTGGTTTTAGGTAGTAGAAATTTCTTAGGTAGTTTACAAAGTCCCACCTGTGTTATTGAGGAGAAGAAATCTAATACTTTCTAACTCTTAAAAAACATTTTTTAAAACTGCTACTTCCTAACTTGTTTTAAGCCACAAACTAAAAACCCCTCTTAATTTGAGCCAGTGAGGAGGGTAGCAGGAACGGTGGCAGCTGTTCTATAAACTGCCAGCAGACACTTTTGGGAAGCTGGAGCTTGTGGCTCGCTGTTACTGGCCTGCCAGGACTTGGAGCACAAAGAAGTAGCTGTCTCTTTCACAGTATTTCTAGTAGTGTGTTAAATAAGCAAGGCTGGAAATATATTTCTAAGTAAAATACACTGTCACTGATGCTGGTGACAGAACAGCTTGCATGCTTCTTTATAGTTGCTTATTTGTACAGGGTGCATAGTCATTGAAGTGTCTGTCTTGTTTGTTTATCGACAAGTTATGTTTATTGACAGTTTCTCTTAAACAGTTTTGTCAAGCCTTGCAGTGTTTATCTTAAAGTTCAAGTGAACTAGATAAATCAGTGTAGTTCCTGAGTTATGCTTTCATTTAGTGATTGAGCTGAAACTCAGTGGATCTTGTGACTACTGAGCAAGGTCTGGTTCCTCAGCATCTGGGGACTTTTTCTTTCACTCCTTCAATTCCAGATGCTTTCTCTATTACATGGGGCTTTTTGAGGGCTGGGAGAGTGAGGTATGACATTGTTACAGAAGTAGGAATTGGGGATTTTGCAAAAACTTGTTTGAGCAATACAGAACCACATAATGCTATAAAACTTCTCTGCTTTCTTCATTTGTAAGTAGCAATTCGAGATCTTGAAGATAAGGGACAGAGGAAAATCCAAGCTATCAATAGTGGAAAACATTCAAAGTATTCTCAGGTTCAGTCGAGACATCTTAAACTGTTTAAAGGAAAAAAAAAGGGGGGGGCAAAAAAACCACAGACAAACCACCCAACAACACAACAGTAAGAAACTGCCAAGAGTGCTGATAGTTTGAAGATAGTTGAATGGCAGAATGTGCAGGTAAAGGGTGCCCAGTTCTTAAAGGGAGGCAGTTGGTTTGCTTCCTTATGATGTGTGTAAAAATAGCACTGGCTGCTGTTACATCAGCTGGTTATCACTGAACACTGCTTGCTCTAGGCCAACTTAAAAAGAACAAGCATTGAGTAGCTGTATGTCTGCCCTCTTCCCTAGTAATCTAGTAATCCATTGCTGAATGAAGAATTTCTAACCCATCCACAGCAAATGTCTGACAGAAGTGCTGTTGCAGTCAGGCATCCCTTGTGGTGATTTGGCTGTGGTGCAGGGGACCGTGCAGGGGACGTGCTCCAGCTTGGTGTTAATCTTCAACTTTGGAAAGTTTTTCCAGTGTGAGGTAGCTGTGGAGCCAGTAGTGTTAAAGCTCCAAATTCCAAGCCATGTTGAAGAATGCAAGCCAAGTTTTTTTCCTCCTCCTTTCTTCCCCCTACCATAATATTTATTTCATTAATATAAACCATAGCATGTGCTTTCTCTTGCTATTACTGTTGCTTGAAAACAAGTCCTTGTGTAACCTGTCCAAATTAATGCAGAAAGATCTTAAAGGGAGTAGGCTTGAGGAACCAGAAACAGAGGGGTTACAAGAAAGGAAATAAACTCTAAAGCCAGCTTCCTACATTACTGTACAGCAGTGTCTGCTGTTGCACTGCAGGAAACACAGTAACTTGCTGTCTGTCTTGAAGATGCTCAAGCTCTAAAGTGCCATGTCAAGTTGTTTTCATGTCTGGCCTTCCTGTGATTCTCATGTGGTATTCATGTCATGAACCATAACAAGTTACAGGCTCCTCCTGCTTCTAACACTAGCTGAAATAAATATTAGCACATCTAGTCTGTCTCTTTGTGCAACTCTTACTTTGAAAAGTCTGTAGCTTACCATCAGAAGAGCAAGCAAATTGCTCATTCAGAAATGTTTTAAACATGCTACTCTAAAAGCTGTATCAGTCTGTAGGTGCATGTGTACAGCTCGCACTGGAAAACTGTCTTCCATCTTCCTGTAAGAACACTTTTTCCCCAGACAGACAAAGAAACTCGATTTCTTTGCTCAATTAAAGCTTATAAGAGTAGACTTCAGTCTTGTGTTGGAGTTGGGGGTGGGACAAGATGCCTTTAGGTTTAGTAATAGGATACCTCTAGGTCACTAGGTTTAAATGGAGCATTAAGTGAATATCATCAAACATTATCCTACTCTGCAGCTGTTTGATATTGTCAGTTCAATTCATACAAACAGATTAGTTTTTTAGGATGCAGTGCTGTGCTGACAACTACCATTATTTTTGGTATTCTCTGCAGTGGGAGAGAGTCAACAGACTAAAAGCTACTTTACTGTGAAAGTGGAGGGTGTTTTGTTGTGGTTTTCTGGTGGGTTTTTTACTGGATTTTTGTGGTTATGTTTGTGTGCTTTTTAAAAGGTACATACAGTATCCTGGTCATAGTTTTAAGAAGGGTATTTGGCAAAGTTAAGAATACTGAACTTGGAAAAAGTTCAAGGGAAGCACTTTTTTGTAATGGTAGTGGCAAGGAATTTGGGCTTGTCTTTGGAATCAGAATGTGTGGATTTGGTATTTCTTCCCTTGGAGGCTGTATGTGATCATAGTTAAACAGATAGGAGTGTAGATATTAATAAACCAGTTACGAACAAGCACCAGAAGAATCCTCTGAGCAGAGCTGCTAAAAGGCAGTATATTCTCGACTGTGTTCTGCTCTAGCAGAATGGGAGTAACTCCGCTGTCAGTACAAGTCACGCATGGCTTGCCTTAGCTTGTTCACAGAAGTGAGTGGCAGACTGAACCAAAATCTGCAAGTCTTCGCCTAGTTAGCCGCTTAAAGCTCTTTTGTCTTCCCAGGTTCTACTCTACAGTATTCTGTACTCAGAATTTAGTCTGTCTTGCTGCAATGGGCAGAACTCAGGAAACACTCAGAATCATTGCTTTCATGGTACAATGGCTGAAATACAAATGGAGTTTTGAAGATGTCTTCATAAGTATTTTAATTTTATTAAATTGCCACACCACGGTTCGTACATGTAGACCTGTGCGCGTAGTGCAGAAATCTTTTCTACCCTTAAGGATTTTTGGCACCTTGTTTGTGGTCAGGAGTGCACTAAACATTCAAAAAAAAAGTTAAAATTTACCATAAGTTAAACATTTCAGATACTGACCTCCTTTCCAGAACTGATTTGAACAGCATGTACTGAAGACTGTACACCTTCACTACTTTGGGAAACTTTATATTTGTCTGTTTAAATTTTCACTCGATGTTGTGGGGTTAAACTGACTTAACAGTTTGCTTGCCTTCAAGGGCAAATAACTGCAGCATTGTCACACGTGTTCCTGTTGTTTCTTCACCTTTTGCAATTTGAGTGGGAGTACAATGTTAACTATATGTGAATGTATCCTTCAGTTTCTTTGCAGTTAATGTCATGATCCTATTTCTTCTTGCAGATGTGGAGGCACTGTTGGTGCAATTCTGACATGTCCACTGGAAGTTGTGAAAACACGATTGCAGTCCTCCTCTGTGACTCTTTACATCTCTGAAGTCCATCTCAACACTGTGAATGGTGCTAGTGTCAATCGAGTAACTAGAGTTTCTCCTGGACCTCTCCATTGTTTGAAGTGAGTGTACATGTTACTAGGCTTTTGGCTCATTTTGAGGAGGGAGGAGGAGAGGGGTGTTGGACAAACCATATGGAAGATTTACACTTATGTCTGTCATGATGCTACCATGAGATGGCTTTCCATTTTTTGCCTTATAACTGTAAGTTTCACATTCCACTGTTCTGAAAGTCCTTTGTGCTTGAGTTTGTACCTTGAATTAGCCAGTGCTTGTATACCCTGTACAATTCACAGCTCCAAATGTCCCCAGAACTCACTGGGAGTATTGTAATGCTTAAGTGCCAGACTCTGTTTTCATCCTAAAAAAAAGTGTTAGTATAAGGCTTTTTAAACTTTTGTGTCCAAATCATAGATGTTGCTGAATATGGAGGTAAGATGACCTACAAAAATTAACTCAGCTTCTCAGTCTATCTCAATTTTCCCCATCCCATCCCCCATTCCTTGCCTTTTGGTATATATTGGTGGATATGTGACTAGTCAAGAGATAGGTGAGGCCAGATTTTGCAAAGGTTTGGGATTGTTTGCATAGCACCTCACTGAACAAGGACTGACTTTCCTCTCCTTGCCACCAGTGACGCTTGCCTTGTTGGCTTTTATTGATGGAAGTCAAGCCCTTCAGCTTCTTCCCTGAATGTTTGGTTATGAATTTACATTTCTAAACAGAAGATAATTGAATAGCAGGATGAACAGATGTTTGTTTCATATGCCCCTCTACTAGAAGCCTGCTATGCTTTAAACCCATCCCTAAAACCTAAAATAGCTTGGTCTTCCTAGGAAGCAAATTCTGATTGAGGTAGAGGTAGTCTGTGATGAACTTCATTGGTAGTTCTTGGTGTTTTTTTTAAATCTGTTTCTTAGACATGTTTGTTTATCTGTGATAAAAGAATGTGTATCTTCTGCTGCTTTTGTTCTTTGCTTAGCTGCGTTTTCTTCTGTGTAAGTATCAAACAACTGACATGCCAAGTAACTTTTGTGGGTTTCAAGTTCTTTAAATACAATAAATATAAAAAGAAGTCCTAAATGACCTGGCAATGGACTGTGACAAAAATATGTAGGTGCAGGAGACAATTATTCTGCGTGTCTGGTCAAGGGACTGGGGCTGTTTAGTGGGGAAATCAAACTGGATCCTTCTGTTATTCTTGTACCTTTCCTGTCACTTGCTGTTTTCTGACTTGTAGCTGTCAGTGTTTGGTTGTCTTTTCTCATACCAAATTCAGTGCAGTGCTCCAAGGCTCACAATGCTCGGTCTAAAAGCAGGGTGAATCAGGCAAATGTCAGAGTTTCAGTTGACTGCTGCGGAATCACTTCTGCATTTTAAGTGTCAGCAGAGGTGACTTCAAAGGCATCTGTCAGGGAATAAACCTAGAAAACTGGTACAGGTGACTGCATTCTCTGGCAACAAAAGCAAATTCCCTTATTCTTAAATATATCTGTGGTGTATATCGTATTGTGGATGCCTCTCATAACTAACCTTGCTGAGTTTAAACCTGAGGTCTTGATAATGGAAATCTGACCTGCCTCCCAGTGCGGACTTCCCCATGTGACATAAGCAGGTCAGCTGAGGCCATACAGAGCACTTGTGCTGCTCTTCCAACCGTGGATTTGCCATTTACTGCTTTCAATAAATGGTGCAGGCTCTGGGATCTGTTCTTTAATGCAAAAAGTTTGTGTCTTACTTTCAGTGTTCTGAAAAGTTTTTTGAGTTCAATACTCCAATTATTGCTGTGGAGCAACTCTACCCACCTAGTGAAATCATACCTAATTGTTATGGACATGAAACTAAGATGTTGCTGGACAGATTATATGCCAGCATTCTTAAATAGCGATGGTAACTGCAGAACCACCATTTTATTTTTGCTTACTGAAAGCAAATGCTAAATCAAACTGAAAGTTTACAGCAGAACTGTGGTGAATCAACTGCTGGAAGTCAGAATAGGTTTGGAATCTCCTTCAGTGCTATAGATGGTCTTCACCTGTTTGTTCTGATAGTAAATTCCAAACAAAATAGCTGTTTATACAAGGGTAGTTTGCTTTGTTGAGTAATTGACTTGCCATTAACCTCCATGTCTCTTTGAAGAAGAAATATGCAGGAGAACTATTTGTTTGTATTGGCCAGTGTTTCTAAATCAATAGGCAAAGTGTTCTGTTTTGCAACATCTAGTGAAGTAGTTAATTCTTAACTTTAAATCTGGTTCTAAAGCAATTGCTAGAACAATTTACAGTGATGGGATGCAGATAGTCCTTGTTTCTCCCCCATGTCCTACCATACTTTTTAACATGTGATATCTGATTAACATCTAGATTGGACAGATAGATTTCACTAAACCTGAATATTAATGGATATTATCTTACTGTGCTTGTGTACCTTGTTGCAGAATAGTTTTCAACTCTTTCTAAAAACCAGAGTTACATGTGATAGGTATTCCAAAAACTTAAGTACTAGTAATGCCTCATTTGAGGTCTCAATTCACTGCTTATATCCTTGTTTTTCTGTAAATACCACAAAGATGGAAGGTGACACATCCTGCCACCCAAGCCCTCTTTCCAGAGCTGTGTTTATAGTGGATGTGCTCCCATGAGATGTTATGGCTGTACTGTGGCTGTCCCTCTTTGCATGGGTTACACTCCTTTTTAACTTGAGTTGCATGAGGAGGTAAGGATTGTCTTTTCTGGAATGAGTTGAAAAGGAAAAACCGCTGGCTCCACAGCCCAGCAGCAGTGCTTGGGTAGGAGCGCACAGGCAGTGGTTTGGAACTGATAGAAGGGAACGCCTGCTAGCCTCAAGGAAGGGTCACTTCTCACATCGGAGGTTTCCATTGCCTTTTCTTGTAGACAACAATCACAGTATCTTACAGAAAGAATAAAGCTAAGAATGGGTTCCTAGTGTAATGCTTAGTGGATTTAAATCATTTATGGGGATGAGGAAAGCAGGACTCTGAGAGGCTGCCTTACTCTGACGTGTAACTTTGTGTATCGCTAGGAGTCTTGTAGAACCAAACCAGGATAGCATATGCAAAGCCATGTTGAGATGTCTGTCTTTTTGAGAAGAGTAGATAATAGATTTCAGAAAATGTGCATGGCTGAGCATGATAAAGCAGTAGAGCTAATGTCTTCCTGAGCTGCTCTCAGAGGACCTGTGACTTGCTGTGACTGAACCTTCTTAAGTCTCTCTTCTCTCCTTTCACCTCCTGTCTCTCCTACCCAAAATAGCTCCCAAACGTTGGGAGCTACAGGGTGATGAAAGAAATATAGACTAGAATCAAATATTTTTCTCTTGAACAATCTAGAACCTACAGCAGTGTGAACAATTCCATGCTTAGTATTTTCTCCCTGATAAAAGGACACTTTCTTTAACTTCCTAATGATAGGTAGCTCTGTGTATGTGTGTGTTCCTATCTTTGAGGTAAGTCTGTATTGACATAATAAGGCTTTACTTCTGCATTAGTTCCTGGATTTCTACAGCATGTCAAGCAATAATGGAATTTGGTTTTATGCTGATTCTAGTAAATGGCTAATTTTGTGGTCAGCACTGCATTGTGCATTATTGTGAAAGCTTTACATGGAGTAAGCCTAAAATGATGTAGTCATGCTGTCCGTGTATTCCTTAATTTTGATGTGACTGTTACAGTATTGTCACTTTTTTGTTTTCTAGGATGATCTTGCAAAAGGAAGGCCCTCGTTCTCTGTTCAGAGGGCTGGGTCCTAATTTAGTAGGCGTTGCTCCTTCCAGGTAATTACAAATATGTGTAATAAATGAAATAATTTTCTTGAAATTTAGGGTGCTGTACATTAATTAAAGGGATTTAGAGTTTATTTGAAGTTAATTTTGCATATGCAGTTGTAAATACTTAATAGCAAATAACCTGTGGTTCCTGGGGTAACTTTGAGAAGTTGAGCCACTCTTGTACTCCACAGCTCCAGTCCCACATCCCTGCACCAACTGTCTCAGCATATTATCCTATATGCTGTTATAATAGTATGTATTTTTATGGACTATCTCTTATGCAGAATTTTGTCCAGTTAAGAAGAAAAATGTTTAGAGTTGCACATGTAAACAAGAAGTTTGTACTTCCAAAAATACAAAGGTAGATTTAGCTTTCAGTTATTCAGTCATCTTCAGGAAGCAATTGTGTGACTGTAGCCTCAAAACACTGGATCTGTCTTCCTGAATTCTGGTGACACACAGACCGCTGTCCCTCCACAGTAGGAAGCCTGTTCTGAAACTTTAAAAAGGGCAGTGTTGGGTAGGGTGACACACTCAACAGCTGTCCCAGAGAAAGCAGATCCAGCAGCAGGCTGGACTTCAAAAGGGTACTGGGGCAGTGTCAGTGTGCAGTGGACAAGGATGTCAGTCTGATCTAATTGTCAGTGGCATTGCTTCTGTCAGTTGCTCTGTATCAGCACAAATGCTCTAGCTACTTGGCTTGTGCTGGCAGTCAAAGTGAGGTGCAGATTATACATGCAAGTGTTAGCCTAAGTTCATTCCAAAAATAGGAGAATACCTAAGGAAAAGTATGGAAACAAAGCTGTGTAAAACTAATCCAGTACTAATCTTGAATGAGGCTATAGTAGTCTTCTGGCCCATTTATATTCCTTTCCATTCTGTTTAAG
The DNA here is from genome assembly GCF_011004875.1 of Balearica regulorum gibbericeps. Classification (NCBI taxonomy): domain Eukaryota; kingdom Metazoa; phylum Chordata; class Aves; order Gruiformes; family Gruidae; genus Balearica; species Balearica regulorum. Next base: position 7,713,228 of record NC_046192.1, on the reverse strand, counting down.
AGAAGAGTCTTTATGCAGAGGGAACATATTTCACAAAGGTTTCATTCTTCCCTTGACTTAGTGCTCTGCTTTCATTTATTTTTTTTGGTCTGAAGAGAAGACATTCCTGTCTCCTGCACACCTAGTTGGAGAGTATCTTAACTTTTCTGGTTTAAGGTCTTTGGATGCTTCTTTATTAAACTGGACTTTCTATTCAACATTGATCTGTCTTCTACTTAGATCTGACAGATGAGGTGTTGGTCTCTAGGTCCTCTGCATGATTAAGAGAAAATACATCATTTGGGAGTACTTTTATTTTAGCAGGTTTTTTTAAGGAATTAGGAATACTTGAGGTATTTTCTGATCACTACTTTAGCACTGCTGTTTGGAGAAGCTGAAGTAATTCCATAGCTTTCTTTATTCTTGACACCTGTGGGGTAACAGCACTTCCTAATCTGAAGAGCCTGTACTTTTGATAGTCCAGTCTGGTCTGAATGTTCAACACTGATATTATTTTTTAACAGCAGTTTTTATATAGAAAAGAATTACATTTTATAAGTAACTATCTTCAATTGCAAAAACCCCTCTATTTTCAGTAAATGTTTGGTTAAATCTTCTTCCCTTCTTTCCCCAGGTGAAATACTTAGCTTGTTCCCCCCCACCTCATACTAAAAATGTCAGCTTGGTATAATGTGCGAAGTCTAATAAATAAGCACATCCTCATTCCCCTCCAGCTGACTCAGTCTTCATCCAATACTTCATTTCAATTAAGCATTAGCTAAGTGGATTTAACAGCAGCTCTTTGTTTAAATAAGCTGTAGAGAAGCATGTTTCATAACACATCCAGTATACTTAACTGAGTTCAGATTCCATTTTAGAAATTAAACCTGTGAAGCAAGCACTTTATCTTTTTTATAATAAAGAAAAACATGTTTGCACAGCTAATAAGGTTAATGTAACGTTCATGAAAACTTGGTGTTCATTTTTCCTCCTGTAGAGTGGTGTCTGTAAATCTAAAAAAACCTGAGTTACAACCTTAAATGTGAGTTTTAGGTGTGCTTAAAATAGTTTTTTTACCTTTTAATGAGTGAAAACAAGTATTTTTCATAATATACTGCATTGGCATGCTGCCTTTTAGGTCTAGCTTTGTTCTGATACTGGCTCACAGACTTAAATGTAGTACAAGTTTTTAAAAATTTTTTGTAGTGTATTCAGAGAAAAAAAATCTGTGTCGATTCTAAATACAGAACTAAAGAAATAAAATGTGGATCCCATCCTCACAGCTGTTCTAGCATTTAAAATCTAACTATTTATAACTAAAGTTATAAAGTATAACCACAAGTTATCAATATTTGCATCTTGAATGCTAGAATGGTATTATAAATATTAAGTGTGCTGTTTGGTTTTTAAAAAAGCTACATACTTGCTAGTTCTCTTGAAATTGTAATGCTGTTGAAATGAGTTTATACCCATTAGAACAAGTTTGATCTGTTATTAAAGAAATACAGAATACTGTAATTTCAGTTCTCAGTTCAGCAGTACTTTTCCCTGGGTAAACTTCCTGGTGTCACAAAAATCACTGCCATATTTCTCATTACCTATTGTTCCCCTCACTAACTGTTAATTGGAGCTGTTGTGGAAGAAAAAGTTGTAAATTATGATTATTTTTTTCTTCATTCCTAGAATAGTCCCACTACTTTGCAAGAGTTGTTCCTTGAATAGTTTTTTACTGAGGAAGTAAGACTTGGACCAAGATTGTGTTGAGTTAATGAAGTTAATGGCACTGCTCCTAAGGGTATTGACACATACATGTACATAAATGTAACATAACTTGGATTTTGTTCTAATTTTAGAGCGATATATTTTGCTGCTTACTCAAACTGCAAGGAAAAGTTGAACAATATTTTCAATCCAGATTCTACCCAGGTACACATGATTTCAGCTGGTGTGGCAGGTAAGCATCTGTAACTTTTTAGCTTCATTCTAGAGTCCTGTCTACAAATGAGAGGTGGCAATAAACATGGGAAAAACAAACCAGAAAATGTTCAGTGACTGAATGATCTCTTTTTGTAGTGGTTACTTTCTTTGGCCTCTCATTAAACAAGCTAAACGGAGAATACGTGCATGAAACTTTGCACTTGGTGTTAATGAAGATCTTTAACTGTGTGTGTGTGAATAGTCTTTTCTAGGAAAACTTGCATGCCTGCTTTCTCGGTTGTAAATTTGTGAAATGTAAAATGAAAACTTTAAAAGTAGTAACTTTTCACTCTGCAAGCTATGAACACCATTGTTTGCACTGAACTCTGGCTTAATGCTTTTTAATCTAGTTGTTTACCATCACTTTCTGTTGCAGCTTTGTATATCTGACTTATTTTTGTCTTTCTGAAATATGCCTGCAGGTTGTTGTGTAATGTATGTGTAACATTCCTTCCTCCTTTGTTCAAATACCAGTCTGTGAAGTTTGCTCTAACAATAAAGTGACATGGGGCAGATTTCCATAGTTTTCATATATTTTCATCTCTGGAAATAAATTCCTATTTTCTATCTGCAGTGTAACTTTGGTATATTTTAGCAGCTACCAATATTTGTTGCTTGATGTGTATGTTCTGTGCTTTGGAATCATTAACAAGGGGAGTTAAAGGCAGTTAAGGAGCTGAGTTATGGTCATGGGCTTGTGCTGGGGAAGTCAAAACTTGGTCTGGCAACACTTTGTGTATTGTTGCCAGTGTCTTTTCTACACTAAAACAAATTTTCAAAAGTTGTTTTTCTATATAGGCCATAGACACTTCACAGATGATTTCTTGACAATTTTATGGTACCCTGTTGAAGTTTCTAATTCCTGTCAAATTTTACAACCTGTGTATATAATAGCAGTTCTAGCAATCTGGAGTGGACTGCCAAAGGTGATGTCAGAATAATGAATAGGATTAGTTTTCTATTTAATACTTGCTAATAATCTGATACAAAGAAGTTGTTATATAGCATAGAAAATGTAGGTGACATTAGCTTTATACTCAAATAACCCACTAAGGCTCATCTCTGTCACATGAGAAATGCAACAACAGTTTTTAATCTTCTGACTTACAGATGTCAGGAGAGCCATTTTGTCTTAAACAGGCAAAATGGGGTGCTCAGATGATGCAGTATTTTTTTATCACCTGGAAATGTGTGTTTTGTAGGTGAACAGCATGGGGAATAGAATGAAAGGGAATTTTGTGAACAGTTCATCCTAATCAGTTAATTGCTCCAAGAAAAATGAATTGTCTTCAGCTCTTTGTCAAGGGGATAAAATATGTCTTTAAATTCAGGGCCAGGGGTGGGGGAAAGCATGGGTAGTAGAAACAAGTCTGTCCTCAGTTGAAGACAATTTCTCTAACTCATGCAGTGCTGCAGACAAACAAAGGTTCAGATTGTTCCTTATCTTTGGAAGTTACTGTCCTCGTTCTGTAATGAAAAGATCACTTAGAGATGTGCTGTAGTGACTTTCCCAAGTGCTTGCAGATGCAGATTGTAGTTTGTCAAGGAGTTCTGTATCTGCTTATTAACTTGCTTCCCTTCCACAAGGTTGGTATGATGCATTTGTACTTAGGACTGAAGGAGGCTGAGGTAAATGTATTTAATTGCTGTTTGCCTTTTTTCCATTTGTATACAAGTTTTAATATTGAACAACTTTTGTGGCTGTTATCTTTCTCACACTTACCTCGTTCTGCAGTTGTATTTCTGAGTGATGTAGCTGGTGAAACTGAATGCCCCGTGCAGGTTCACACTGCAGGTCACAACTTTTTCTCTTGAAGTGTCTCAGCACTGTATACTACAGACATTCTGTGGAAGACCTTTAAAAGAAGGTTCTTTGACAAGCAAAGTCTTGATACTCAGTACTGGTGGTATTCTGATTTATATGAAAAGGACTGTAGTTAAAACTACTAGTGCTTTCTTGGGAATGTGCTAACCTTGTTTTTGTAATTCTAATATATTTCAGAAAATGCATTTAAACCAGCTATTAACAGTTTTACCTGCGAGGTTTGTATTGCGTATGATGCAAATCAACTTAAGGAAATGGCAAAATGACAGGGACAAGATGGAATGTGAGCTCTTAATTGGTTGACTTAAACAGGTTAACATAGAAGATCACTGTAATATTTGCTTTGGAACTTAAGATATCAAAATTGGCAACACTAATGATTAGCAAAAAATAATCAGTATTGGTTTTTTCTTTTGCAGCTGCCATTGGTTTCAGTAAGGAATTGAGTAAATTCAGCCTTAAATGAGGGAATTTTTTTATATGACCTTTCTGTTACATAAAGGCTTCTAATACCTAATGAGCATGAGGTGGTGTTTGCACTTACAAAGCTTTTCCTGTAGGTTGCAAAATACAATAATGATGCAAAAATGTAACTTAAAAAAAAATCTGTAACTTACTGTTTTATTAAAGTGCTGTAAGTAGTGAACTTTAGTCAACTTTAAATACTGTTTACTTGTATCATATGTTAATACGTAAGTATCTCAGGCTAGACTGATGTCATTGTTAAATAAGGATTATCTTATGCACGTGGCATTTTTGGGAGTGAGAAGCTGAGGAATGGTATTTTAAGCATTTTTGGGTTTTTGTTTAGGCCTGATTCTTCCTTCTCAAGATAAAACATATATTTTTTGTTTTATTAAGATTCTTTTAATAAGTTTGTTTTTATCCCAAGGAGGATGAATTATGCTAATATTAGTAACTGATGCCTTATGCAATTAGAAATTGTTTTTTTCTCTTGCTCTGTGCTAGCTTCCAGCATATAATTCATGTCACCTTCATACCTAAAATATCTGTGTATTGACATTAAGAAATTCTTGGCAAACTTTTTTGCTTCCTACTTGGCATATCACATGATTTCCTTTATACAAACTTAGACAGTGAATATATCTGAAGCATACTACAAGAATGAGAGCATTTGCTTGCATGAAGATAGTTTATCTCTGTACACTTCAAAGTTAGGCTAAATTCTCAGATTCACTATAAACTCTGCCTTCTCATTGCACTTACTCAGCCTCTTTTGCCACAGAGAATAAAAACTGTAGAGAACTAAATGAGATACTTGATTCCTGTATGGCTTTCTGATTTGCCTTTTTAATAATTCATAGCCTTATTCAGACAACATGGTTGCAAATCTGCTGCAAACCCACTTTGTCTTGTATACTATTGCTGCTCTTTCTAGAACTCTACTGGCAAACCCACCCAAATGTAATTTATTTTTTTATTATTTACCAAAAAAAAGGACCACTTTATAACTTAGAGATACCATACTTTTGTAACTTTTTAGTAGTATGTACGCAGTTACTTAATACCAAATAAAATGCATATTTAGTTCATTGATTACTGATACTAGAAAGCTTGATTTCATAAGGCATCTATCTTGCTTTTTCAGTCCTAAGACAAGGCTAGCTTTTTTGAATGATATTCAGGAGGGAGTGGGGAAGGAGGAGGGTTCACTTCTAAATTTGATATATAGGTAAGTATTTGGAGATATAAAATTGAACTGCTGCAAATGAGCAGAAATTTCAGTACTCAGTGCATTTTACACAACTATTTTAATATCTGTGGCCTGTTCTGATTATTTTTCTTTCTTTTTCCTAAACTTTTACCTGAAAACAGTTAGATCTCACAATAACTATTCACAAATCCTTCCAATGGGATTCAATTTGTACACATATGTCTGATGAGGTCACTGCTTGATGTTATGATACAGAAAAGCCTGTGTCTATTTTAGGCATTTACTGTACATTTCTCCCGTGAAAAGAGTGAGATCGTGTCATCTCATGCTCCCCATCCGCAGGTCACTTCCTGCAGAAATATGGACTAACTTAAACCTCGTGAGTACTGAACTGAGCGTCTCTTGCAGCCTCTAGTGTAAGAACCACACATTGGGTTTGTAATATCTATTAAATAAACCAAATAAGGGGAATTCACTTTCATTATCTTGAACTCAAATGATGTGCGTTGTGCAAAGACATCACTTCTCTTTAACTCTGTTAAGAGTTATTTTTTCTATGTAGTTCAAGGAAAGGTGGAAAATACCTTTCACTGATAGCTGCTACTTTACTTAGCTCTGGCTAATTGAAAGTCCCTACTGGGTTAAACAAGGCCTTTTGTTTTTTTTCAGTGTCCCAGAGCTGCCTTTAAAATACTGCAGCTGATATTCTGTGTCACATTATTTCAAAGACTTCTCTTCTTTTTCTTTTTTAATATGTATATAATCTCCTTTCTGTCTCTTTCTGTTTCCTCTTTTGGTTTGTTTTTATTTTACGACTTTGGATTTTTAATTCAGCATTCCATATTCGCATGCATCCGTATCAATTACATTGGCTTATAGATTAAAAAAAAATCCCTAACCTTTGAAATATGATGCGTAATAGGAATACCTGGGATCTTACCTGTCAGTAGCTGGTATAACTGAAAAAGTAGATGGAGATAATTCTTTCCATCTGAAACTGGGATAGAATTTCATAGAAGAAAACAAAACAGAAAAGCACAGGAGTTTCTGGTATTGCCAAATTGATCTACACTTCAAATGAATCTGGAATCTTGATACAACACACTGATAAGCATTGTTAAAGCATAATAAAGTTTGAGACTGAGACTTCTAAAAAGAAAAAGGAAACAATTGGAGCTTCATAATAGTTGTTGAAAGCCCTCTACCTTTATTTTTTTAGCAAGTACTTTTGCTACAAATTTTCTGTATTTAAAAAGAAATCTTACCTTATCGAAGATCCCAAATGGGATGTTTCATGTTTTGGAGTGCTTTCCTTGGTGTCAGCATCACTCAACTCTGAATTTATTTTTCTTCTTCCAATAACTGTATTTACTACATTACCTGTAAGAATTGAGCTGTAGTTGTTTCATCTTGAAACCTGAATTATTGAAGGCTCTTTGACTTGAAAGTTTTGTTTTGAACTGTCATACAGTTTAGCCTCATGACAGCCCTAGGGGAAAAAAAATGGGCTATGTTGCTAAGCATCTGATCCAACTGTTAGGGGTGCTATGCTTAATTAGTGTTTAGAGCAACCCAGGGAGTGCAAGTTTGGACAGAATAGGCTGTGTCCTCTGCCAACCACCCTTCACTGTCAGTTTCCAATATACTCCTTGCAGCTTGCCTAGAAGTATCAGGCTCCTCTGTGGGTGAATACAGTCACTACTGCCACTCAGACACTGCTTCTGATCTCACCTATGTTTCCTGTTCCAGATTTAGGATCTGTGAAGACTGTTTTTTTGGGATTGAATAGGAAGAAGAAAGGGCTGAGCAGATAATGCTGTAACGAAATTCCAAAGTATGTGAACTTAGGAATCCAAAAGACTTTTTGGTCTTGTTCACTTAAAATTAAGAACTAGGAGAGACTTAACTAATTAATTTTTAGGGAGAAGGCTTTCATGGAAATTGTGTGGGTAGAAGAAGTTAGTAGTTTTTCCCCACCTTATTGAAAAGCCTTTGTTGCAGTCCTGTGTGTTCCTAGTGCCCTTCACTGCACTATAGGTATGGAAAGGTTCTGATTTGATGTAAAAGAAAACTAAAGCTTTCTTTGTGCTAGTATAAAGAAATTTAAAAAAGCAAGAATAATATTTCCTTTCCGTTCAACCCAGGGTCAAGTGCTCTTGGAATGAGTGGAGTTTCTATATGGCATTAAGTGACAGGTCAGAAGGACTCTGGCTAGTTGAGCTACAGAACCTTTTTTGCAGATGTGGTATGTTTTAAAAACATCCTGTGCCTTGTTATGGCAGAGTAGTTCCCTGATGCTTTGAGTATTTACATAATTATTTACCTACATGAAATGCAGATACAAACCACTTCTGGCTTGTTAGGGATTCACTCCATCATACAAAAGGCTATATATGTTACCTAGACATAGAAAAAATAGAAGTACATAAAAGTAAAAAAAGTATATATAAAAAAAGCCAAGCGCAAACCTTTAGTGTCTACCACAGGAAGTTAGTTAAGAGGTTTGAGCCCGATCAAAAATGTATCTAATCAAAAGATTAAACTGGAATATCTAATGTGGTTTTACTGTTTTGGCACAGAAATATAGCTAAATCTTAGTAGCTGCTACACATCATAGTTTTTCAGTTACAGTTCTAAAGACAATCATAATGACCTATTTAAGATTTGGGGATGGGGGTAGAACAAACCTTACAACAGTTAAGATCCCCTGGCATTTCTCAGAGTATTGCAGTCATTTGTGTGCAACGTAAACCTAGATTGTGATTGAGCAGAAGTAACATGTATGCAAGCGGTTCTGCTAAATATATATTTATGTAAGCTGTTAATGATCTCCATAAACAAGCTTATCAATAGCCTGTTCGTTGTATAAGTGTTGTGCACCAGATATGCACTGAACAAGGTAACTCTTTGTTGCTTTCCCACAACCCCAGTCCAATTCTTTGCAGGACGGCAGCATGTCTTTGTAGTGATATACAAATGACGTGTGTCACTTAGAAAGCGAGTGTCTAAATTTATCATCTCTTGCCTGGCCATGTTCCAGCTCTTCCCTTCTCTTCTCTCCTGCAGACATGACACCTCATTAATGGTGCATGTGTGGTATTACAACTCTAGATGTTTTTTTATTTTGCCCTTTTTTTTTCAGAGCTGCCTTTCACTCTGCTCTTTTTTCTCTCCACAGCTGTGCAGAAGTAAGAGTGATTCTTACTTCTTTTCTTTTCTTTTTTCTTTTTTTAATTTGTTTCCTTTTCTCTTTTTCTTCCTTTTCGTTTTCTTTAGTGGACTGAAAATCAAAACTTTAACCCTTAGCCCTTATGCAAGCCCAAATAGTTGTCTGTCTGGATAGCTAGAAGCCATACTATTTACTTTAACAATTTAAACACTGATATGCTTGTAAAAGTATTCTTGGGCCAATCAACAATCTCTGCTTTCAATAATAAATAAAACAGCACTCAAATTTAACTACTCTTTATAGTTCAGTATTAAAAGGTCTCTTAACTTACAGTAATACATGCCTTTTAACTGCACCAAAACTAGTATTTATTCAGTCTGCATGCTTTTAAACTCGGATTGTATTTCAGGTAGCAAATTAAATTGACACGGTGTTTTATACCATCTCAAATTGCTATAGCTGTATCTGCAGTGCATTCTTACTGACATTTGTCAAATTGGCTAATATTAGTGTAGCTAGCTTTGCTGTTCTGTAGTGTCAAAACAGGGTTGGTATGATTAGATAGGCAGAGAAATGTACACAATTGGGCTTATTTTATGTGGGGTGTCTCTTGCTAAGAATCGAACTTAATAAAATTAAAAAATAAGCTAAATGTTTATTGGCTGTATGGATTGATAAAATATTAGTAAAGGGCTACAATGGGTACTTTCTAAAAAAATCAGTATAGTCCGAGTTTTTGCATCCACTGTACCTTACTGTGTGCGTTTCAAACTTAGATGCAGTTGCTCTTATGATACTATCACATCTAACTTTTCTTTTTAAATATTTTAGGTTTTACTGCGATCACAACAACTAATCCCATTTGGCTAGTAAAGACACGATTACAGCTTGATGCAAGGTATAGTGACAATAGGAAATCTCACTGCTATGATAAGATTTCGCTTTAATGTTGTGAATCTCTTCTGCATCCCAAAATGGAATGATTCTTTAAATATTCAACATTTTAAATTAGAAAGTTGATGCTGATCTAAGTACAAGTTACATTATCATTTTTTTCTATTTTAATCTCTTGTCTTCTGAGGCATGCTTGAGGCACTATAGTAGACTGGCCAGCAAATTTGGAATGAATTACCAGGTTAACAGTCTTATTAAAATAATGTTCTACCACCCATATGCTTACATTTTCCTTCAGTAATACATTCTCTTTGTTTTTAGCTGTTGAGCTAAACATTCCTGAAATAAGGATTTAAGTATTCTAGCAAAAGTTTAGAAAAATGCCTGAAACATCCTGGTTTTCATTTTTTATGTACAGTGAGCTCTAGCCTATAATAAAGGGAGACTGCTTTCATGGATCGAAACTCAGAAATTATCCTAATGCAGGATAGTAAATAGAAGTTGTTTGGACTTAGTGATGAATCAATTACAGACGCTGTTTATTATTACAAAGCTTGTAATGAAGCAGAATTTTATGCAAATAGGGAAGAACAAAGACCTTTATATTCCCACCTGTTTGAAACTGTAGGGAGAGACTGATACGATGCAAATGTCTCAATGGAATAGCCTTGTTCATTTTATAGACTTTCTTAGTGAAAACTTGGCATGCAATATAAAATTCTTTCTTCAGCCATCCTAAATACATTAATGAGCCACATATTCCTGTTTTAGAGATCTGTTGGACTTTCTGTATTAAGTGCATGTTAACATTTTTCCTCTTAGCAGGCATTTTGTCAGCTGCAAGGTGACCATAGCAAATATATCTCAGAACTAGTTTTACTGTGAAATTTTTTGTGATGCTGTCATATGATTGAGGTGATAATTCCATGACTAATTCCAGGGGTCTTTTGGTGCTATGTGCAACCTAATGGCATCTTGTGCCTCTGTTTTTTACTGATTAATCAGTTAAATTGTTTAAACTATAGGGCTTTAAGGAAATTAGAGAATTGTGGATTTCTTATGCACATTGTTCACATGGGAGACCAGAAGGATCTTCTAACTTTGTGTAGAATGCTGCAGTTACGTGGGCTAGTTTAGCACATACTGCATTGTCAGCTCTTCTAATTCAGTTGTTATTAAAGGCATAAAAACACTTGGCCTTTGGGATTATCCTGGCCTGATCTCGTTTCTGTTGAAGTTCTTATCAAAAATCCCTCTGATCCCAGTAAGAGCTGGAGAAAGCACATGTTTTATTTCCAAAGTGAAATTGCTTTGGCCTTCAGGACAATTTTGTGCATTTTGCACATCAGAATAACAAACTCTTACAGCAGTCTGTGTCAGTGTATCTGTCCAGGTGTACCAGGGACATATAGGGACTGAGGTGCCCCGGCAGCTGTAGGTCCAGCTACTCTTCTCACCACGTGTTCTTTGACTCCTTTTCTCTTGCCTGTTAGCAAATCAGCACCAGCCCCCCAGTTCTCTGGAGCATCTGCCACCTAGCTTTCTCAAGATCTGATTTGCAGCTCTGTGTGCCCACTCTTAATTGTGCTTGGTATCTTGATTCATTGCTGTCTGATATTGCAGGTTCAAACCATCAGGACTTAAATTCTGCCATCGAGTGATGCCTTGTAGTACTTACACAATAGCTGCTGCCAGTCTGTCTTGCTTTGACAGTATCCATATGAGTTATCATAACTTCTTACAAGGTTATTTGCTGTTTTATTCTCCGACTTGCTCACTCGGGAGACCTCTGCTGGCAGAATCCATATGCCTCAAGTGCCTGCACTTGCAGCTGCAATGAAGCATATTTTATGCAGTGTTGTAATGGTTTTGTATAGCTGCGTACAGTATGCTAAGTATTTCAATATGCACAACTCAATTCAGTAAGCAAACTAAAAAGGGGGATAAGATTTTTATTTACCAAATATGGCTTGATACAGTCATGTCTAATGAGCATTTTCCTTGACATCACCGGTGGCTTAGCTGAATCAAATAATAGCTACCTGTGTTGTATTGGTTGGTACGCTCCCTTTGGATATCCTAGTTGTTTGCTGATAGCTGGGATGCTGTGAGTCCTGCTGTTTGAACTCTTAGCCACTGTAATTACCATGCTATGGAGCAGTTTATTTGAGGCAAAATTTAAGGGAAATCCACTCTTATTATGCAGAAGAAAATGGTCCTTTTTTTCATGAGTCACTGACATTGACAGTTCATTTGGGAGTCTGTTTTCAAGCAATTTAGTCCTTCATTCTGTAAGACTTGGGCAGGTCTAGAGCTGTTCAACTTCTCTACATGATACTTGTTCTTTAGTCACCATACGAAGTTTGGCTTGGATTCAGTGTAATGCTTTACCTGTGTTTAATGCTGAAGGCCTTTGAGACTTTCACTTCAGCTTCTGCATGTTCTTAAATGTATCTGAATTGGAGCCCCTCCACATCAGTGTGAGATTTCCTAAATCCTCTTGTTGCTTAAGCAAAACTGTCTATTTTCCAGTCTTAAGTTGCACCAGCTTGATGTCTGTCTTGTTCTCTCCTTTTTAGGAATCGTGGAGAAAAGCGAATGAGTGCTTTTGAATGTGTCCGAAAAGTTTATCGATCAGACGGTTTTAAAGGTTTTTACAGAGGAATGTCAGCATCCTACGCAGGCATATCTGAGACTGTTATTCATTTTGTTATTTATGAGAGTATTAAGAGAAAACTACTGGAGTATAAGACTGCTTCTGCCATGGGCAATGAGGATGAATCAGCAAAAGAAGCTTCGGACTTTGTTGGAATGATGATGGCTGCTGCCACTTCCAAAACTTGCGCAACGTCAATAGCATATCCCCATGGTGAGTGGGGCATGTACGGCTGAGCACCTGAATCAAAGTGATCAAAGGGAGTCTTTTCAGTGATATTTGTAGCAGGCTTTGGCTTGCTTGCTCAAGAACTATTTCTTTGTCTAAAGCTTTTCACCTTAGATTCAACGAGTCAACATGAGTATAGTATTCAGAAATGGAAGTATTTTTAAGTGGATATCTAGCACAGCCCCTTTTTAGGCAATGTTTACTTTTTTCAAAGGATTTGCCAGGCTATGGCCCAAAGTACTTAAGAAGCGGGTCCTTTTTTCACTTGGAATCTCTTTATATACTCAGCAAGTTCTTTTCCCCCTTTTAGGAAAACAGACTGTCTAGTCTGTTTTTCAGTTGCACTGAATTTTCCTGCAAAGTAGTTGTGTTTTACATTAAGTGTGTTAATGGATTGGGTTCTTCATTAATGTCAACTTCCAAGCTAAAATGTAAGCCCAAACAAGAGTCCTTTTCTGGATTTTTAACTGAGCAAATAAACTTTCCTTCCTTAGTTAGATATATTAGATATATATATCTAATACTGCCAAAAATCTAACTTGTTTTCCTCTTACACATACTTGGTTTGCTTCTGTTTGTTGTCTTTCTCTCTTTTTAAAGAGGAGTTCTGAGACTGAGAACTTGGGGAGGGGGAAAGGTTGCCTTTTAATATAAAATCACTAATTGGTTTCTGGGAAAGATAATGAAAAGTGCTGAACATAACCATTTGTGGTTTTCTTTGTACAGAGGTTGTACGAACAAGACTAAGAGAAGAGGGAACAAAATACAGATCTTTCTTCCAGACATTATCTTTGCTTGTGCGGGAAGAAGGGTATGGATCCCTCTACCGAGGTTTAACTACACATCTGATCAGACAGATTCCAAACACGGCTATCATGATGTCAACGTATGAAGTGGTAGTCTACTTGCTCGATGGATAGCAGCGTAACAAGGCTTCCTACAAGAAAGTGAAAGAATGAAAGACTGGAGTGGACCACTGAATGTCAATGCCAATCTGGTGGGCAAAAGGAAAGTTATATCAGGAACATGCAGCTATGGACAAAACAGAAGGTTGATTGTGGGCAACTATGAATAATTTTGCTGCCTTATTGTATGGTCTCTTGGCAACGTGACAAGTGGGAACTACCCCATAGGGAATACCTTTATACATCTCTTAATTCAAAATTGCTACTTTCTTTTCATCTGTTAATCTAGACAAGACCATTCAGTCATCTTCAGAGACCTAATGGGTGAGGGAGGGTGGCATAAAATATATTCTTGGGCAGCCTTATTCATTTCCCTTAGTAATTGCTCTCAACTACATCCTTTTCATTCTGTTTAATGCACAGTAACCTGTTGGAAGAATGTGGAAGAAATACTTTCATACCTGAAACTTCCATTCAGTTACTCTGAAGATTCACAAAGAGACTGAGGTAGTAATCAGTGCATAAAGCTTTCCATGTTGCTACCTCAAGACAAAATACGGCGCAGGGACCCAGAACAGAGTTATTTCTTCACTACAAAAGGTGATACTTGTGTTTGAGCAGTGTTGTAGGTTAGTGAGAGAGGATCTGATTGTTGAACTCATCAGGTTATCAGTCTATTAATATTGGTGTATGTGGATTTCTAGTTCTGCTGCATCATCCTTTTTTCTTTCCTGGAGCTTTCCTTCCTTAGGCAGCAGAGACTTATGAAACATTCTGCTATATCATCAGTTTTTCTTGTCAACCTGTCAGGTCACTCACACAGCTAAAGAAGAATTTGCTGAATGTTACTTTGTGGCCTTTTTAAGGTTTCTTAATGTGATGAGAAATCTCGACTAGGTCCAGCCTACCATTTGTGAAGACAGGATTCACTCACATAGTTTCATGCTACCTAAGAGCAAACTGTATTACTCTAAAATGTCTAGCAAAGCCTGACTTGCATTACCAGTATCTGTATGGGAGTACAGGGGTAGAACACATCACCATGGCTAAGGCAACCAGAAAGCAGTTGAAGTTGTGATAAACCTTTTCAGTGCAGACAGTATCTGTGCAGAACAATGAAGAAAATTAACTGAGATTATTTTCTTGTAAGCATTCCCCTTGATAATTGCTGTATCACTTCTTCCAACTTGAGCCCGGTGTACAGAACTGCAGCTGACAGTAACCTTGTCCTTCAAACTGTCTGAATATTCAGGCATTGTTTTTTGCTGTTCTATAAGCCAGTTGCAAAACAGCGTTGTGTTCAGCAGTGAGGCTTAGCCAGTTTATTCTGTCATAATTTACAGGGTTTTCCAAACCATACAATTGGAGTGTCAAAATCAGAAATTTAATGTTACAAGAACTTGTACAGCTTTCCAAACATAAATCTTTTATCTGCACCTTGAGTACTTCTCAGTCTGCATCTATGATCCTTATGAGGAAGATGGTTGTTATAAATTTGGGGCAATAGCTTTCTACATATAAATGCTGCTACACTGGTGTGGACAGAACTGTGCTATCAACTCTTCCAGTGTGGTACTTAAGTACACTTAAACTGTGCATTGTGTGCAATGGCTTTATTTTATGAATGACTCCTTATGCACTTTGTGGCCTTCTTATGGCTTGTGACTTTTCTTCCTCTTACTGGTTATCTGTAGTCAAACTGTGTTCAGAACATGCAGCTTGGTTTTAAACAAAGCATGTGGTTTGATTTCCGTGTAAGCTGTGCAGTATAAAACATTTTATGCTGTAGATCCATAGCATCTCTGTTGCAGTAGTTCTGTAAGCTGTATGTAAAAGCTTGAAGCTTACAGAACAATCAGTCTGGGTTTTTCTCATTTGCTGTCCTTTATTTTGACCCTTGTCATGTTTTCCACAATGTCAAAGTATTTGAGTACTTCATGTAATTCTCCATATGAATTGCTCATCCTTCTAGAAGCCACCTATAGTATGTACAGCAACCCTGCAGTGGAGGCTTAGCTGTATTGGCTTCCTTCTCCTTGGAAAAATGTTATCTTACCTTTTTAAAGACAGATAGCCTGGTCTGATGTGACCAAAGGTGAACTTGATTGTTTTAAAGAAGTGAGGGGAGTGCTTAAATGTGTGTTCTGAAGTGAGCTTTTTTTAGTAATCTCTCTAAGAAAAGTCTGAAGTATTCATGACTCTGACCCAAGTCTAGCTGTGATGCCATTGTTTGGATACCTAAGTGCAAGAATAGCTACTTACTGTAATTTTTGTTCTGTAGAAAGTGGATTACTTTTCAGACTATCCGGATTATTCAGTCATAGCCAAAATTTTAAATTGGCAAAGACAATATTTAGCTTTGGAGTTCATGAATACAATTAATACTTGGATTTGCCTAGGCTTCATGATTTACTCTTCTCTGTTTATTGTGTAAGTTCTCCCTTGGTTACATATTCGTCTCCTGTTAATTCACTAGGTACCATGTGTGTGCCTTCTCTGGGTGAGAACAGTCCCCCTGGGGTTGATAAATAGAAAATGTTAATAAGAACGGTTGAATATGGGAGACAACATTAAAAATAGACAATCAGCTTATTATTCCACCTTTTTAATGGGTGTTTAAGCAATGTTTTAAACTTCAGGGGTGAACATCTTCTTGGCTTGCTTTCCATAAAACATAAACCCAAAGTTTCTTGGGATTTTTTTGTTATTGTTAAACCACCAGTGCATATAAAGTTACCTCTGAAATGTTTCCCAAAGATCTTTAAATTATTTATATAGTTTTCTTGATATTTATTATAAAACCTCAAAGGGAATAAGAAGATGGATTCAATAGTATCCATAACTACAGAACTGAAAAGAGTGCATTGAAACTTTCTTGTAACTTAGATGGTCGTCTTGATTTATATTTGAATGTAGTGTATTTGTCACGCTTTTCTGTGCTAGATGCAAAGGTCTTGGATATCAGAGAAACTGTCATTAATGAATTAGTTTTTCCCATATTTCCCCTGCCTAGATGAGACGTAAACGTTAGGCAACGCGTTAGATTTGGAAACAGTGAGACTGCAGTTTCCTGGACCAGTCAAAAGATGGCACTGGAGCATGCAGCCCTCGGAGGGAAAGGGGCTCCTCTGCCAGGGCCGGGCTAGCTCGGCTGTTACACCGCGCTGGTTGTCACCGAGTGGCTGTGGCATGTTGGGGGGACGCGGCAGGGTGGCCCGAGTTTGGAAGACCATAAAAAAGTTTCAGTGACTGCAGTCACGTTTGTCAGGGCCTCTGTTATCCTTTCGGTCCCTGTAGAGCTGTGTGAAAACAGGCAAGTTGTGTTGCAGAGGGCTGAGCCCAGCCTTTAAACTGACTGATGGATCTGCTGTTTCTGTCTAAATTTCAGATCTGCTAGGCTATGCTGTTTTAAGTAGGCTTACACTAGAGATTTACAGAGTTTTGTTATTTTAATTGTAACTGAAACATAAACCTGTCCACTTGTATATTGACATTGTGCCATCTTGTTTCCTGTTTACATAATGCACTCCATATATTTCCTTTCTGATTGAGAAGTTTGTTAATGACAGTTTCTGCTATTCTGTTTTTATTCTTATAATGAAATTTGTAACATTCCTCAGACTGTAGTATTTTAAAAGAATGCTTTCAGAGACAAAAGATTGGAGAGCCTTTATAAATGTTGCTTTCTGTTTAAACTGTTTAAATTCGGAAAACAAGCTGAACACTGAAGTGTGCCTAGTAAATGTACTACTTTTTCCCACTTTCTGTCTGTTAAGACTCAGTTATGTAAGTTTTCAGTTCTTCTATTTAAGAGAGTCTGCCTACCCTGCATATGTGAACATTTAATTATGCTCTTGGAGTCATAGCTAAACACTCACATATGACAGTTTGAGAATACTCCAATGCTTATGTGAGGTTTGCTATTATTCTTGCATACATGTAGTTGGCTGTAAACTGTGCATTTACTCTGTGTTTATATAGTTAACAATTTTGTTTGGATTGCTTTAAACTTCAAAGCAAATTAAAATGATGTGCTTCTATTCAAATGTTGCCTTCTCTGTAAACTGTATACTATTTTAACCTTTTTAATTTTTTTATTACTGATATATACCAGTGCCTGGACAGTTGTGATAAAAAATGAGCAATTCATTAGGAGATCCCAGTGAGTCATTTTGTCTTGTGCTGGTTTTATAGTAGCTGAAAATAATGCATCTGTATTGTACCTATAATATGGGTTTTTTGGAGGGGTTCATGGATGACTACTTGAATATGTTGTTGGGTTTGAGTACCCTTACCTCTGCACAACTAAGTGTTACTGTCTCTCAACTGAGATTCAGTAACTAGTGATCAGAAAACTTGTATCCATTTAAAGTGCCAGCTAGCACAAACCACTGCTGATAAATGAAAATGAAGGCAGTAATTCCTTAAGATGTTCAGATGTAATTGCATGTGCAGTTATAACCAAGTCCTTGAATCTGAAATATCATTAGATGCAGTTTCTCTTAACAGTAGGCATTTGTTCTGAAGTCTGTCTTCAGAACTTCCTCAGAAATCATTCTGCAAATGTTTGGTGGTGATTGTGTGCTGTGTGTTTTCTGCTCAGTGTGTGTTCTGGAACTGAATCCTTTGCAGCCTTTAAGAGGGAGCCAGGCTTGATGTGTCTGATTTGATTCTTTCAGCTATTCAGAGTTATTTCAAAACTTGCATTAAAACAGCACATCTGTGATAACTTCTCTTTCTCTTCTTTCAGTAGATGTTAATGTGAATTGACCTACATTGTTCTGCTTCTGAAAGTTTCTAGCTTCCAGACCAGCCAGGCTTAGAGGTGATCAGTCTTCTGGAATCAGTACAGGCAACCAGTGTGGGTATCCCTGACACATCTGAAAGAATGCTTCTAACTGGCGTAATTGTCTGTAACTGATCTCTCACTTTAACTCTCAAAAAGAGTCAAATTGGCAGGGCAGAGCTAAGGTTAAGTGTTTGGGGATGTTTTGACATTTGTGCTGCTTTACAGCCCCTTCTGCTGGAGGGGTTGTGCTAAGCTTGCCCTGGACAAGAAGCATGTATCTAAAATGAAGATATATTTAAAGTCCTAATTGAGTTATGGCTTGGCAGTAATGCAATAGTGCAGTCTGACATAGATGCAACCTAAAAGCATGTGAGGTTTAACAATGATCTCTTTCACAAAAGAAAGCCCTTGAATTTGATAATGCACTTAACGCTAAAATAAAAAGGTACTTCTGAAGACAAATACTTCTTTCCTCTTCTAGGTACTGTTGCCAGCCAGTGTGCTTTGTGCTAACTCAGAACATCTTTAGCTTCTTCACAGCTTCTGCCTTTCCTTGGCAGGAAGTGCCAGGACAGGAATCTAGTATTCATAAGCAAATTCATGCAAACAAAATGATGTATTGACCTGTGGAAGATACAATGGAGAAGAGGAGGTCCTGTTTTTGTGGCTGGAATATTTCAAGGGATGTTATTAAGACTGGTTTCACTAACACAGAGATACTTGTTAATGATAGAATTGTGTGAAGTTAACTAGAAGCTTTCAGAGATAAGTTCCAGATGATGAAACTTACTGCTAATTCTGGGCACATTTCTACTCAAGGGAATGTTTCCTCCCTTAACTGTGGCCATTTAGAAGTCAGTAGTTTTTCCTAATCCTGCTCCTGCAGCAGACAATTGGGATGAGACTGAGGATGTAAATATTGAAATTGTCTGGAGTGTAAACAAAATTGAAAGCAGTCTGTTCTGAGACTTGATCATCTATCCAAAATTCTGAAAACAGATATGCAAGTTTGGCAGAAAATATTTTAGGGATTCTGTTAATTCAGGATTGTCACTACATAATTAGAGACTAGTTAATGTAGTACTAGTATTTAAAAGGGAAAACAATTAAAAGGAAACTACAGACTCATGTGTCTGTAGCAAGCAGAGCTCTAAGTACATCCCTCTTCTGCAAAGTATGTTACAGACATAAAGGTAGCCGGACAGTAAGTGAGAATTGATGATGTTAAAATAAGCTGATGATTAATTTGCCATTATCTGCATTTTAGATGAAGTAAATGTAGGAGATCAATCCATACATTTTTTTGTGGAACTATCTGATGTGGAGCCACAAAGGAAATCTCTAGATTATTCCAACAGGGGTAAGATCTTTAGCTAAAGAGAAAGTGTTTGCAAATGGGAACTGTTGGATTGGTGGTGAACACTACAAGTGCTTGACTTCTTCAGAAGACTTGCAAAAACTGGTCTTGGTATTTAGTACGTCTGCCCATGGTTTTGGCAGAAAGACTTGGGCTATGTTAGTATGATTTCTGGATGATTAATTTGAAACAATTTGCAGTCCACTAAGTTTTGAATATGATTTTTTAAAAAAAGGATTGCTTTAACTATCAGAGTTAGATTAAATAACACTGCAAAATGCATATTTGATCAGTTGCAAAATATTAATGAGAATTTTTGCTATAGGCCAGAGTGTCACTTTCTCACTTGGAAAGGAGAGAAGAAAAAGACTCCAGGTATAGTCTGTTTAACAATGATCACTGTTACTCACCTATTTAAACAAAGATGTAAAAAATTACAGTTCCAGGATGCTAAAGGGAAGTAGGAACCCCACTGTATGTACAAATCTTGGATTGACATAATTTGGGGTACATGCACAGCTCTGGGTCATCACAGCTATAAAGAAGAGAAGGTTATAGAAGATGATCAGGAGAAGTGTGTGTATCCTGTCAGAGCATAAAACTGTAGTTTAACCTGAAAGAATCTGAAAAGGGGTATGATAGTGTTACATATGAAAAAACTCAGAAGGGTAAGTACTATGGGTGAAAGCGTTAAGTTACAAGATCTGCTGCTACAAAATGAAGAACTATTTGCTGGCTGTTACTATATCTAGCCTGAATGAAAGAAAGCTTTTAATGATCAATGCAAAACAGTCTTAAATAGTAGTGAGAGCAGGAAGGAGGGCAGCACTTCAGAGTGCCTGAACAGCATGTGAAAGGGATATGTCATCTGGTGACCTGTGATAGCACAGACCTAAATGATCTTTTGTGTGTTTAATGGGCTTAGGTGCTCTCTTTATGATGGAGTTAATCACCCTGTGCTCGTGGGATTCATGTGACTTTCAGGAGGATTTATAGAAAATATGAACTAGGGGATCATCTTTTTTCTCTTCTTTCCCTCTTCCTTAGAAGCAACCAATCCCAAGAACTTGTCTTTCCAACATTGCCCTTCGTATTATCTATCTTCAACAGTTTATCACTAACTGAACAGCATCATATGTTTTGTTGCTGATCTGAATTTTTCCAGGTTTTAAACTGTCTGTTGCTTTTCTGCAAGTGCTATATTTTTGTCAGTGTCTAAGGAATGACACTGTGGTATGCTAAGATGTTAGGAAGAATGCATTGCTTGCTCACAGAGCATGCAAGGAGCCAAATCATGACTCCAGTGGGTATCAGTGAGAGCCTTGTGGATACAGATACTGATGGGAGAGCACACCTCGTGAGAGAAAATTCTCCCCAATTTCTCTAGTTTATCCTTTGGGTAGAAAAAGGAAGTGAATGCTGACAAAACCAACTCTGTTCTTAGTAAGAAACACCAGTAAGTGCGAATCTCTTCCCAGAGGTGGGACATTCTGCAAGAAATTATGTGGGAAGTCACAATGGTTTTCCCTAGGCCTTCCCTATTTTCAGCCATATCCAGGAACAGGGTCTTCTGGGGAAGAGATTGGGGTTTACTTCCTCATCCTGTGGAAGTAGCTAAAAACATGTATTGTGTTACTTCTTTCACTGTCTAGAGATATTGTTTCCCACAGGAAATTATTCTTAATGATGTGCAAACAACTTTTTTCCTCTGGCTGCTGAAGGCAGGTAAGCAGAAGTTGTTTATAAGCTGGTAAATTGTCCTGATAGTTCTCAGGTGCTTTCACTCTGTCATTCGTTGAGGTATTTATTTCACTTTTGTCTCTTCTGAAATGTAGCTATCAGTAAAAGTTTACAGAGTTTATATTATCTTGCTCTGCCACTACAAGTGTTTCCTGGCCTTTGCAGTGATTGAATGACTTGCAAGTTGCTTTGGGGAGCTCCAGCTGGATTTGGTCTGGATATGTTTAAAGACTTGGGAATATGGTTTGAATTACTTGAAACAAGAATAATCTATTATCATTCACACATTTTCCTAAGAGGCTAGTTGAGAGAAAATACTGAAAAAGGACAACCATCCAGCCATGCTTGTAGGGTGGTCCAATATTATTCCCTAATTCATTCAGGCAATAGACAAAGATTTAAAGTGCTTTCTTTGCAAAAAGTGGCATAAAAAATATTGCCCTTTCCCATTAGAGAAGAATCTCTGCCCTAGTTCCCTTATTGTTATAAACAGAGGGGACTATTGCCAAAACTTTATAGCTTGGATGTAAATGGAATATTACCTCTTGTGCAACAGCAGCATAGAGCTGTTAAAACCACACACACTGAAATGCCTGAACTACACAGGGGTGAGCCACTTTGAGCTTGCAGTTTCCCACAGCTCACTGAGAAAGACCAAAAGACCCTCCTTCCCAAAGACAAATCTTTGAGAAACTTAGAGCTGTATTCCTCACTAGCTATCAAAGACACATCTCATTATTCAAATGTAAAGTTGGCAACGTGGTGGCAGTATCTGCCAAGCTTCCTGTTCCTTCCTGAAGTTGAACTAACATTGGGATTCAGTACTGTAAATCCCTTCCTAAAGAAGGATACAGGCAAAGAGACAGTATCTGGAGAAAACAGGGAGCTGTTACGGTTTTGAACTGCTTATATGAGTTCCTGGGATGAGGCTCTGAACTGAAATCTGTATTTTGTGTTACATACTATGTGCATCTTAATTAAATGCAGTCGTTCTAGTTTGCATATTCTGGAGAATGAGTAGAGGAACTTTCCTAATACCTGGTTTCTCCTCAGCCTTGTGTCCAAATGCAACTTGGGAGATGGAATAAAGCTGCAGCAATTCCTAGGCCTGTTTGGCACTCGGTGTTGCCCCTCTTTACTGAAGCCAGATATAAAAGTAAGTTGGAGAAGGAGGTGGGTTTAAACTGTTAACAAGGAACAAAGCACCTGCCTAGCTCTCCTCCTGATTTGACTTTGCAAACCTTATGGGTGGTTGTACAGTGTCTCTTTGAGTTGCAGACTTTTGGTGTTAAAAGGGATAATGGATGGAGAAAGCAAGATTATCTAAGTACGTCAGTCTTTCTACAAGAAAACTAAAGTCAGTATTGCAAAAAAAGCTTCTGTAACAGTGACATCTACAAACATTCTGAACTGGCAGACTAAACAGCATTCTTGTGACTGAGCAAGAAGCCTGGAAGCCTCTCCTAAAGGCAGGATAAGAGCAGAATGTCAGCAGAGTCACCCTGAAAAAAAAATGAGGTGGGCTCTATGTAAGAGATGGCTGAATGATTTTCATACTGAATCTGGCTAATTCACTGTTACATGAAACTAAGGTCAAGACAGAAGTGGGGGGGGGGGGGAAATTGAGGTATTATTCAGTGAAGTTTTACATAAGGAAAAATGAACTATCTCCTAGCTCACTTCAGAGCAGTCAGTAGTGTTCTCAAAATGGCTTATGACTCAGTAAGCTTAGGGATGAAGTTGTGTGTTGTTTGTTTGGAAGTCAAAGAGCAAATCTGCACTGAAATGAGAATATTGCTGTAATGCAGTAGACCCTAGCATGTTGCCCAGAGCTCTTTCATGTGTAATACGTCAATATTAGCTGTCTACTGGATTGTTTGGATGAAGGCATCACTGGATAGTCTGATTAATGTTGTAGTTCTTCTTGAGCTGTGATGAATGATTGCATTCAGGCTTCAGCATGCACCAAACTTTTGCAGCTTTTTGTTACAGATTTGGTGATGCTGCGGCATAACACGATGATACAGCGTTAAGTCCTCATGATATAGCATCTCTTTTCTGGAAGACTGCAAATGAAAAACTTTACTTGTGCTCTTCTCCCCAAGTCTGAAGTTGGCTATACTACATCAAAATGACCAAGTGCAGCTTCTAATGGTTGAATTAAGAAGAATCTGTTATTTTTTCATTTTCTATCAAAATGAAGAATTTGGTTAACTTAGCTTTATGTAATTTGCATGCCCAGGTTCCCTTGTACTTGATGGAACAAGGTACAGAAGACAGAGGAGCCTCACCTTGCTATTCTGATACCTTTAGAAAGAGCTTGTTTCTCAAAGGAGCATGTCAACCCAAAGTAACTTAGAAGCTGAAGAGCTTCCTTTGTAGCATAAGTGTTGAAGCTGAGATATTCCCAGGTGTTACAGACCAGAGAGAAGAGAGGTATGTGAAAGCATAAGCCTTTGTAGTTGATGGATTTCAGATGGGTAAATGTCCAGTGCTGTAACTGAAGCTGGAACTTCACTGACAGACACCTTTGAAAAGTCTTATGTGCTTGACAAGTTGTTGCTATCAGCATATCATTCAACACAAGTAGAAAGCACCACGACAGTGTAGTTGTGCAAAACCAGAGATACCACCTTGTGATGTAGTACAGGTAAAATCTACGCTTAACCCCTCTTCTACTTAATCTTAAAATTTAGGGATTGAAGAGGACCTATCTGGACACTTGATGCTATAGACTAAAAAGGACTTGGGTACACAAAGTGAGACTTAAGCACTTAAGTTTTGCCAAAGACCCCTTGCTGCTTTGTCTTGAAGGTAGACGAACTGCAGAAATCCCCCAGCATTTTAGTTTGCCAAACATCTGGAAATTATTCTCTGCTCATATCCACAAATGCCTCGGTGGGACAGGAACATGCAGCTCAGTCCTAAACTAAATTGAGATCCTGAAACTTAGCATTCCTTTTTTCAGGTTCCTTAAGGAGCTTGGCCTGGAAATAGGTATGAAATGAGGAATGACTGCTGCTTTCTTTACTGATATGGCTGAGGGTATTCTACTTGAGTGCATTTTTTTTGCTTTACAAAAATGAAATAAAGGTAAGAGTGCTCAGGAAAGGCAGAGGAGACTCAGATTCAAATTCCTTCTCTTGTCTAGAAGATTGTTGTCTTTCAAAAACATGCGACAGGCTCTTCCTGCTTTGGAGGAAACTTTGCTGCTTCTCTTTCCAGTTGTAAAGAATTCAGGGAACTTGGAGAAAAGAAAGCAAGGCGAGACAGGTATTGTGCTGACTGGTTCTGGCCTCTTCAGTCACTGGCAAAAATGGAGCGCAAAGAACAAAGTCATGGCTTTGCTCCTAGAGTGATTTGTCTTTTGCCATGAAGTTTATTTTCCTTCTTACGCACAATTTTTGACTTCCCTTCTCCAAAGATTTTTTGTTTTCTGCACAGCAACTCCACTTTAGCACTGGAAGTTGAGACTGTCTCTCCAAGATAGATGAGAGTATATGCATTTGAATTTCCATTAGTGAAGGCAAGACTCTGATTTGCTGTGCCACTTCCCATGGCAGAAAGCAGTCTGCCTTGCTTGCGGTTCTCTGAAAGAAAGTGTATCTAGTCTCCCAGACTGTTGTCTTGACTGGATGGATAGTTGTGGTGGGTTGACCCTGGCTGAGGGCCAGGTGCCCACCAGAGCTGCTCTATCACTCCCCTCTTTCATTAGACAGGGGAGAAAAGGTACAATGAAAAAAAACTTACGGGTCGAGATAAGGACAGGGAGAGATCATTCTCTAATTATCATCACGAGCAAAACAGACTGAACTTAGAGAGGGAATTCATCTTATTTATTACTAAGCAAAACAGAGTAGAGGAATGAGAAATAAAACCAAATCTTAAAACACCTCCCCCCACCCCTCCCATCTTCCCGGGCTCAACTTCACTCCCGGCTTCAACCTCCGCCCCCCCCACAGCGGCACAGGGGGACGGGGAGTGGGGGTTACGGTCAGTTCATCACGCGGTGTTTCTGCTGCTTCTTCATCCTCAGGGGGAGGACTCCTCTCATTGTTCCCCTGCTCCAGCGTGGGGTCCCTCTCATGGGAGACAGTCCTTCACGACCTTCTCCAATGTGAGTCTCCTCCACGGGGTGCAGACCTTCAGGAGCAAACTGCTCCAGCGTGGGTCCCCCACAGGGTCACAAGTCCTGCCAGCAAACCTGCTCTGGCGTGGGCTCCTCTCTCCACGGATCCACAGGTCCTGCCAGGAGCTTGCTCCAGCGTGGGCTTCCCACGGGGCCACAGCCTCCTTCAGGTGTCTCCACCTGCTCTGGTGTGGGGTCCTCCACGGGCTGCAGGTGGAATCTCTACACCCCCTCATCCTCCCTCCATGGGCTGCAGGGGGACAGCCTGCTTCACCATGGTCTTCACCACGGGCTGCAGGGGGATCTTGCTCCGGCGCCTGGAGCACCTCCTGCCCCTCCTTCTGCACTGACCTTGGTGTCTGCAGAGTTTCTTACATCTTCTCACTCCTCTCTCTGGCTGCAAAAGCTCTCCCTAACTGTTTTTCTCTTTCTTAAATATGTTATCACAGAGGCCTTGGCCAGCGGCGGGTCCGTCTTGGAGCCGGCTGGCATTGGCTCTATCAGACACAGGGGAAGCTTCTAGCAGCTTCTCACAGAAGCCACCCCTGTAGCCCTCCCACTGCCAAAACCTTACCATGCAAAACCAACACAATAGTGTTCTTTGTATCAATGATCTCCTAAGGCTTGGGGCTTAAGGTCTTGCCTCAGTATTTGCTCTTCCTTTGCTCTATACAGATGTATGTGAATATTCAGAATTTTCATGGGTTTAGTCTACGTTAGGACTGTGAGATCTTGTACTGTCCATACCTGTATGCTGACTACACGGGACCCTCTGGAACTTCACTCTGAATTCACAGTCCTTTCTCAGGACAGGAAACCAGCAAAGCAGCAAACTAACTTCCTGGCACTTAAGTCCTTTACAGTACATGATACAAACAGTTTGTTCTTCTGTTAGCTTTGGTCAATGGTAATGTTTTGTCAAGCAGAGTTTAAGATCTTGATACTGCTATGCTTTGTCTGGTTCCTTATACTGTGGTCTTAACTACTTTTTCAGGTATAGGATATGATAAACTTCAACTAGTTGTATGTGAAAACACCAACTAAAGGGGACTCCACATAGAGAAAGTACTGTATTGCAGTGGGAAAACACCGGCGCCTTGCTCAACTCTGTTCTGCCAGAGCTCTCTGCCAGCACGTGTTAAGGTTGTGCTGAGTGCTTAAAGCTGGCACACAACAGAAGGAAACAAGTAGGGCCAGGGAGGATATGGTAAGAATGCTACATGTGCTTTTACCTTATGCAAACCTTCATTTGCTCTCTTCCTGGCATTATGGATTGATTTTATAGGTAGAAATTGCTGCAGCATGCAGGGGTGCAGCTGCATCTCTATCAGCCTCTATAAAGAAATAATTAGTTGCTATCCTCAAATCAAAAAGCCTGAAAGTGCTACTGGTCAAAAAGCATTAAGACATTTGCTGTTGTTCAAGAGCACACCTTTCAAAATCTAATAGCTCATGCTTTCAGATAAGCACAAATCAAATTAAAAAAAAATACCTTACCCACTGAGGTATTTTGCAACCCATGAGAGCCTTGCTGAGGAGGCCTGCTGGAGTGAATGCTGGTGATTCAGCTCCATATTATTACTTTTTCTCTTCAGTTCTACAAAAAGGACCAAGGTGACCATAACATGAGATGATTTTAAAAACTCAGTAAGTCAGAGTCTTATTGAATTGTGTTGAGGAAATTGGATTATGATGAATATTATTATCCTAACACTGAGGAATATTAGTCACGAATTGGGACCTTTTTGTGTAAGCCACGGATGCACACCTTTTGAGGAATGTCTGTTGCCTTATAAGCTGGCCTCAGTTAAAGCAGAATATTTTAGGTTATTACTAATAGATGCAAATTAATTTTCTGCAAACAAAATCAATTAAGTGCTATAGTAAAACTGATTCTTAATTTAGCTTCCTCTTGGTTTAGTTTTTGAAGATTTGGGAGTCTTAGTGGGAAGAAAAGCATTTCCACCTGTAATATCTGATTTTATTTAACAGAGCTGTTATTTAGCCTGTTAATTTGAAGTGTTGAAGTGGTTCATTGTGAAAAAGCAACGTAAGTTCAGGAGACCTAGAGGGACTAGGGAAAAGATGCCTATTTTTGTAAAAGGTCATTCTGAACTTTTGACTCTGAAAGTGGGGGCTTGTTCTTGACCCTTGAGATTTCTGCTCCCTGGACTGATGGTGATTGAGAATATTGAAAACAGAGCTATAGAAAACTACCAATTTTCACTTAATATGAAAACTGATAGTTTTGCAAGCATGTGAAAATTCGATCCAGTGTACAGTTTGCTCTCTCTGCCAGCCAACACTCCTATTCGTGGTGTAAATGACTGAACTTCTCCCTCTGGGCAAAATGGTGAATTTGTTCAGGCGCAAATATGTCTTTTCATGACGAAATTTTATCCCCCTTCTATCAAAAGCAGCTTTTTATACAGAAACATGGTTTTCCCACTGTTTTTCTAGTCACAAGAATTTCTGTGCAGAAACAGTGGTATGGTCTTTTGGGAATTGCATACCAGCTAAAGCAATTCCAGTCATTGTTCTCTAAGCAGTATTTCCACCCCTCCAGGCACCCCCACTTAAACTTTTCCAGGTTAGTAGGAAGTCAGTAAGACAGAATTAATGAAGGCAAAATTACATGAATGCCTAGAAGAATAATTTGCTCTGATTGTTCCCTTGTTTACAGGCAATCAAAAATCTGCTAATATGAATATAAGGTATATAACAGGATGAAAAGCTCAAGACTGTCTAAGAACACTTTGAAGGTGAAAGACAATGACAGTATCATCTTACAGGCAAAATTATATGCAGCACAGGTAGGGTCACCAAGCAGTAAATCATAAATGTGTCAAAACACTCACAGAAGTACCACATAAATTCACATTCATAAATAACATCTTTGCTGTCCCACAGAACTGAAAGACGTATGTTCGAGCTTTCTCATCTTTTCCCTCAGTATGTGAAACATGGTGGGAATTATTTTTTATTTAGGGTGACTGAGTGGAAAGATGTGTATACATAAATCAGTAAGTTCAAGTTCTTAAGGTTGGATTTTAACTTTTTATTGAACTTTTTTATGATGGAGGGTTCATTCTGTTTTCATTCATAGTTTCTGAGTGTTAATTATGTTGACATAATCAAAAAAGCTTCATCCACATTACTTAAGTCGTTGTAGGTACTTGGCACTAAACAGCAAGTTTTAGAATTAACAAATCAAGTGAACTATCTATTCTTGCTACTGAATCAATTCGCAGACCTGTTTGTCTAAAATATCCCTGCTCTCCAGAGATGAGGGCATAAGACTCTTTCTAGAGATCAAGTTGTTTAATGTAACTATTTAATATGCAAGCATGATTCAGACTGGGCATTTTAACAAAAGGCAGCAAAGCCAAGACTGAGGTCTCAGGGGAGCTGAAGTATCAAAATAGTATGGTATTATACACTAGCATGAATAGCCTGGATGGAGCTAGAATACATTAATGTATAAAGATGTTAGCATTTTTATGTGACTAATAATCATTTGCAAGTGGATGAATGAGTTGAAAGAGAAAATCCTGTGTAGGAACCTTGATATAGGTGCAGAAGGTAACACTTTTAGTAAAGTTTCATTGTTGATGTTTTGCTACAGGTTGATATTAAGGAGAATTTCTGCAGTTGGTAAACCTAGTAGATTCTAGTAAGTCGGTAAGTTGCTTATGAGATGAAATCATCTAACACCTTGTCATAGTGTCCTCTGGCACTGCTGTTTATGTAGATCATTATACATCTCCCAAAGATTTATAAAATTTTCAGAAACGGGTTGTTGATGTGTAGGGTATAGTATTATCACCAAGAAACAGTGTGATTTGCAGGCCTTTTATGGTTGAGAAGTGGCCTGGGAATGGTGACTACAGACTACTTAACATTAAAAAGGTAAATAATTTGTGCAGTCCAGAAATATCCTTGCCCGGCTCTTGAAGAGGCTTGCTGCTCTGTTAGCCTGGTGTAAGCCTGCATTATTACTGTTTTCTGTGACATTTATGGAAGGGCTCAGTAGCAGCCATGGCACTCTACAGGCACATAAGAAGAAATTAGTCCCTGCTAGCTGAGCAATGCGGGAGCAAAAGGGGGTTCTTGTGTGATTAAATCCAAGTCCCTGTTATGGGAACTTGTGGCCTGTAATACCATTCATAAATCTATCAGGTTTCATCTTTAAACTAATTAGGTTAGTTCTGCTGGGAGCCTGCCTCAAAACTTGACTTTCTGGTGTCGAAACTGTGCTCTAATTAACTGTCCTAGCAACAGTCCATATAAATTGATATAACAGTAAGTGCAGACAGCCCTCTAAAGAGTCACTTTTGTCATATGCTGTTTGTATTTGAGACCAGCAGTTTCCTTGATTTCCCTTTTTTTACTATGTTTCTGCTTTTGAGTAGGCTGGGCAAGTATCTTACATGCGGGAAAAGTGACTTAGGTGGTCTTGTTCTTTGATTTGCGTAGTAATAATGCTGTCTTTAATCATTATTTTAAAATATCTCATGATATTTCTACAAACAATCTGAATCAGTCAGCTATTGTGTCTTGTAGTTAACAAATACTACAGCTGGCTCAGCTTTTAGACATCCGCAGCAATTAGCTCAGACTGATGCTCTGGGATCGTTTTTTCTGTATCTTCTGTCTAAATGGCTGGTGTGCAGCAGTGACGCATACACTTTGTAGAAGTTTTTCTATTGCTGTGTAGGCACTAAATTTCCTTTTGATTATACATGAAATTATAATACCATTGAAATACAACCCTGTAATAATTTTACTTGCATCCTTCTGTAGGCTTGATTCTGCTATCCTAACTTACCTAAGTAAATATTATTCATTTGATCACATTTGATTCAGGAACACTGCCGAGGTGCTCATGGTAGCTTACCATGGCATAGTATCATCTTTGCCTTTTTTGGTAATACAGTATAAGGCTATCCTGAAATGAGTGCCAAACACTCCAGTGTTTCTCTTTCCTCATTGCTGTATGCTTACAACTGTTTCTGTAATGTTGGGGAAAACTGTCCTCATGTTATTGCATAGCGTCTGTCTGACCTTCAAGACTACAAAATACTCGGCAGTTCGGTTGTTTAAAAGTCACGAGAGAGTCAGCACTTCCATTCCTGACTGTGCAGCTGTGCCATGAACATCAGTGTGCCTAGTAAATCATGTTGCCATCTCTGGAGAAATTAGCCATATACTGACAGGCAGCCGATATAAATAGCAATATATGTGTACCATAAAGTGGATTCAGCTGATCTGTCTGATAATAAAAGAATTCAGTGGCAGCCGGTCTTTATTACAAATTTCATCACTGTTACTGAAAAGCTAGCTTTTATCCTCGATTTATTCTGAGAAAGTTTTCCCTTTCCCATTACCTGCTGCTGGGAACTATGTAATTCATAAAATGGGTGACTGCACTGTATTGATTGAGGTTAATGCCAATAGAAACACACTTTTTACTGGGGGAGTGGGGAGAAAGCACTTCCTGTAGAGTTAAATTACCAATTCTTTATTTTTTTTTAATAGATGCAGTCTGCCTTGATTTGCACTACTTCTTTGATGCTGAAGAGAAGTAGACTTACAGGTATTTTAGTGAACTACTTGACAGGAATAGCTTTCTACTCATTTCAGAAGAGCATTCTGTAGACACTATACTTCTGTTTCTAAACTTAGATGGTTTTCCTGGACTCACCTAGCTGAGAATTTGTTACATTCAAAAGGAATTATACATCTTGGGCTCAAAAAGACTTTAAATTAGGGCCACCTTAAGTATAACTTAATTTATGCCAGCTTTCTCTGGCTACTATCTGCTGAGCTGACGTAGGATACTTTTGCCTGACCATTAGTCCCAACACTGGAAAGAGAAGGAAAGTAGATGTGAAGGCAATGCGGTTAACTGTTCTTGAGTTCTTTATTGAGGCTGTGTCCCCCCCACTGACACTCCTAATGGCTACATGTTTGTCTTGCTGAGGTTTCTCTTCACTGCACCACAGAAAATGGTTGAGACCTCTGTCTCATACCTGCTCGTATGATACGAATGAGAAGGAGAGCTGAGCCATGTGTATCCTTTAGTGTGGCCAGGAGGAAGGCTGAGATGTTCCACCTTTTAGGGAAATAGGAAATGCGGTGGCTGCTCCTGCCACTCTCCGTGTTGGGTGGGACTGTACAGAAGATGTGTTGAA
Source organism: Balearica regulorum gibbericeps (assembly GCF_011004875.1). Lineage (NCBI taxonomy): Eukaryota > Metazoa > Chordata > Aves > Gruiformes > Gruidae > Balearica > Balearica regulorum. The sequence continues at coordinate 7,681,711 of NC_046192.1, read as the reverse complement.
GGGGTTTGTGCTCAGAGGGAGCAGCTCTACTGCGAACACTTGGAGCAAGTGGCTTGAGTTGGGAGGTTTGAGCTTGGCTGGAACCTATCTCTTCCTCTCCTTTCATTACACAGTTGACTTTCTAGCTTTCTAGAACTGTTGTAGACACTCTTCCACCTTCTCAGTATAAGTTGCTTATTCCCTTATATTGCTAGTTTTTAACATTTTATTTGGGAGGACATGCTGCTTCTGACAAAATAGTAGTAGAATAGGGATGAAGGATGTGGAAATCCGGATATGATCTCCAAAATATCTAAGTAAGGTGCTCAAAATAACTTATCTGTTATCTTGCATAAGTGAAACCATTACACTAACATGACCCAATGGGAAAAATATTAGAGATGCATGGCAGTCAAATTATAGACTTAAATGAGCCAATTTGTAGATAATTTTCCTTTTTACTATTAGAATTTTGTTTGGATTATCTTTGGGATTTAGGGAATCCTATGAAGCTGAGGTGAATCATTTGATGTTTACCAGTTTATGAACATTTTCACTGTGAAATCTAATTACCATAATCATGCTTTGAGTTTATTGTTGTGTTCATGATACAAAGTTAGTTTATCATTGAAAGAGTACAAAAAACAAATAAATGACAGGTTCTGTGATTCTAGTGCTGGACTGCTTTCAGTATGGATTTTCCTTTTTTATAATTCAGTTGAGATTTTGCAGATGAAAACCTCTTGCATTTTTGCCCCCATTCCAAGACAAATGTAACCAAAATTGCTTCGGGGTCTGCGATAAGTGAGTACAATGGAAATGTATCATAATCTTCACTTTCTCAAAGTAGTACACTTCAGAACAGGGCTGGCTTTTGTCTCTAGCAATACATGTCATCAGCTCTCAGCACACTTCCCCATTATGTTTCATAGGTCAGACGCTATTTTAATGGTATGTGCTGTGCTGGAAGATTAATTTGTGTGTGGCTGAGGTATTTGAGAGTAAGAAGCAATCAGAAATATTTTAAAGACATCATGCTTGGTCTTGAGATAGGACAACTTGGCAACTTCAGGGGATGGACTTACAGGCATAGGGGGAACAGCTGAATTTATTAGTTAGACCATTTATAGGCTTGCTTCCAAAACTTCGTTGGAAGACTGGCTTTCTTCCTAAGTCTTAGTGAAGCTATCTGATCAGCTGTATTACTTGTAAGGACTTTTGTTAATAGAACTTTTGGAAACATTTTTGGTTTCTTGTGTCAAAATGTAAAGAGCTGTCACCACAATGTAAATTATTTAAAATCACCACACAGAAATCAAATGGCTATGAAATGAAAATATAAGTAGATCCAGATAACAAGTATGAAACCATGTAAATTTTGTTGCATCAAGCATGTTGTTCTGAAGGGGAGTTGTGAATTCAGCTTTGACATTGTCCTCTCATAGGAGTGGCTGTGGCCTTCACAGTAATGAAGGGGCATTAACTAGATTGAAGGGAACTGGGATTTCTTTTCTTGTACAAGTGTCTCAAGTTCTCCAGCTTTCTAGTTTTCAGGCTTGGAGGCTGTGTTTGACCACTCTGCACACAGGTCTGACTGCTCTGGAAGAGATGTTCCTGGAGCTGACTATTCCACTGGCCTGGAAGCAGCTGTGCAGGAATAAAGCTGTATTTGGGTGTGCTGCCTCCCAGGCCAGCTTGCAGAGACTGTTTTTCAGCATGGTCCATCTGCTTGTTTTCATTCCCTACTGAAGGCAACTTTCTTCTTTGGTGTGCTGGCACGTGCATCTAGATGAAGGTGCTTTCTGACACAAACCATTTGAAATAATCTGTACTATGTTTTTTGTATAGTGGCTTTTTTAAATGGATCATTTTGTCAGGAAAACATTAGAGTATGATTTTGTGGTGTCATGCTGCAGCAAAAGCAAGGGATGGTGCAAGCAGCTGAGAAGGGATTTGTAGTAATAATAATGTTTCAATGGTCCAGACAGAACTGACCACCTCCTGAGGTGTACGGCATGAGCTACCACGCCTGCAGGAGGGTATCTTTTAGCCATGCTTTACTGTACATGTTATGTTTTCTTTCTCCTACATAAATAGTACTTAAATACTTGGTTCCCATTGAAAGTCATCCTGAAAGTCAGGAGATGGGTGTTTAACTTCCATTTGTGTCTTTGAAAATTTCCCCTTTTATTTTGCCAGTGTGCAACAGCATTAAAGTCCAGTGGGCCCAGCTAATTTTGAGATACTGAACATAAGAGAAAAATTTATGGTGTGAAAACACTCTTAAATTTTACAAACCTGCTTTGCAATACAAAACTCATTCATAGCAAAGAAGTTGAATCAAAGGCTTACCACTGCCAACTAATTATTTAATGTTCTCTAGCTAATGTTGTTACGCTGCCAAAAATGTGCGCTTCCATCTCTTTTCTCGTTAGGAGGATAAGCTGATAAATCATTTTTCTGCTTGAGTTGTCTTTGACTTGCACTAAATTTTCTTTTGTGAAACTAAATCGCTTTTCCCTCTCTTCATCAGCAAATTTGGAGAAATGCAAACCATCTCTTTGCTGAATCTAGAAGTAAATACATTTTTAATGAAGTTTTATCACACTTTTCAAACAAAAGACATTAAAAAATTTTTATTAATATGTGAGAATCCAGAAACCTAAATGAATGTGTGACTCCTTGTCCCTGCAATTTTTTGAATATAGTGATACAAAATAAGATGGCTGTGAGGTTGCTTGCCAAAGATTTGAGATATTTGCCTTCAGTTCATTGCTGTCGTAAACCATTACAGGTCCTATGAGACTCCTGGCAAGCAGTTTGATCTTTGACCATCATCTGTAAGAAGGCTTTTCTTAAACAAGTGTCAAAAGGACAAGCGCACTGAAAATCAGGTGCAGTTCAGAGGTGTTCAGATATTCAGGGTAAAGCAGGTAGTTTAAAAACCTTACACAGAGCACCCCACAATACCACACCCCACCAGCTCAGTGTGATTTTTCTGTATACCATTTTAAGTCAGTGGGAAACCTGCTGTTGATGTCTGTGCAGGTAGGATTCCCCTGGAGAATTCTTCAGTTTGATCATAACGTAAATAATTCACACAAAATATTTATGTCTCCTTGTTACAATATCCAAAAATAAGCATTTTTAGTATAAGTTTATTTTTTGGATGCAGCAGCTCATAGCTATTCCATCTGGAGCTATGATTTTGTCAGCTCTTGCTAACAAAGCATATTTCAGCCTCGTTCAGGGGCTGAGAAGGGAAACCCAGGATTTAGTAAATAACGCTCTTCTGTTTCAGTGCTAAATTGTGCTTTCCTCAAAATGGACAGAATATGTGTTGGATTAAATACAGTTAGAGGCTTGGTTTCCTGATGGTATGTATTCCTACGCAGTCACTTATTGTGTTGAGATCTTGATGGGATCCATGACTGACAGGTACCCCACGAGGCACTGTGGTGAAGCTTGCCAGTCAGGCTGTTCTGTGCAAGAATTCGAGAAACCCTGGCTGACCAGATTCCCAGCTTTAATTATCACTGCACACTGGATTTCTCCAGATACAGACTAGCCCTTGTGCTAAGCTCACAGGCTCTCTGGAGATCACAGATGTAAGGCGTACGTGTTACAGGCTTCTCGCACACTACTTAAGCGGCAGCAAGGCACAACAATGCAATGGTTGTAAACAAGGGCAAATCACCTGGGGGAAGATAAGAGAAATTTCAGTTTTTATCAAAACAGGTAGTGATCTCTTACATACACTTAGTGCAGAGACAACTTGCAATTACCATTTGAAAGTAATACCACAGTTCAGCTAAAGCAAACCTGAATTTATTGAAATAGAGCTGTTTCCACAAAAATGAAGCATTTGTATTTGTTTTGTGGAGAAGTAGAGCCAGCAGGAGGTCCCTTTGGGCTTAGAGTCAAGGTCTGAAATCTTCGAAATGAAGCCTCATGACAACACATTTCTAAAAATGTGTAAATAATCAATCTGTCAGATTTTTGGCAGAGCTTTTGCTTGTGTCTCCATAGTGATCCTGACAGTCTTAGTGCATGGAACTGGTCAGTCAGGAGTAATTGAGGCATTAAACTATTGTACCCCAAGATACCTCAAATCACTCATAGCTGCATTCTTATTGGGTAAATTGAGCAGAAAACAGGCTATGGAAATAAATGTCTACAGCCATCCTGGAAAATGGAACTAAGAGAGGGAGAGTTGGGGGTTTTGGTAGTGGTTAAAGAATTTGAAAGCAAAAGCTGGCAAAGCTGTATTAGTAGCTTGGATTTAGCAGATATATTTCAGCAAATGGATGTGTCAGTCTTCTAAATGCTAGAATTTCATTAGGAATGGGGAGAAAAGACTCTTAAATGCTGAATTTCTGTAGACAGGGAGATGCCTTCAGGTCTCAATTGACTTCACACATTGTAGTGATCCAGTGGCAGTCTAAAGCTTGGCAGGGAATACCAGATTGAGCTAAATCCCAGTCCTAATGAAGGCAAGAGTAGGGTTTTTTGGTTGGTTTCACTGCGTTTTTGACTTATGCCTGTCTTATGGCTTCTGAACAATTTATTTACACAATATGTTTGATCTCATGCTATGTAGAATTTGTAAATTATGTTCCTAAGAGTCCTTGGCCTCTAGTGTGGATGCTCTGTTGGGGTTTGTTGTAGAATGAAAGGGGGAAAAAAAACCCAAACAAAACCAACCCCAGTTACAGACATTTAGGTAGTAAGTTAACTTTTATATGAAACTTTCACTGTACATCATGGGCAACTTTAAAAGCTGTATACACACCACCTACTTTTTGTGCCTTACTCGGGCCTCAAAACTATGGTGTCATGATGGTGATTCAGATGGCCTTTGCCCAAGCCTGTTGAATTCTGGCTTTTTAGGGACATTACAAAAGCAATCACAGCACCCAGGAGAGGAATTTTGTGTTGAGTAGCCTGAGTACAATCCTAAATCATAAAAGCCTGCTGGCAGCGTGGCACAGACTTGGGGTCTTGATCTCTTGTTCTCAAGTCTCCATATCCATCACACTGAGCCATCTTCTCAGCTGGAACTACACACACTTTTTAATAGAGAAAAACAATAGAAAATACTCAAAGTAGTAAAAATGTTTAGCTGCTTTCAGAGGTAGCTGAGCTTCCATGTGTGTAGTTGCCATCTTTAACCATGGTCTTGCAGGCATCTAAGTATGGGATTGATCAGTGCCTGCATATAGACTTGCTTCCACTCGAGTTCCTGGCATTATGAGGTTCTGTGTAAGTTCTGATCTTACTGAGGCTTGTGGAAGTTGAAGTGACTTGTAGGGCTAAGCAATTGGGAAATTTGGCTCAGTAAAACAACTGCATCCTCGCCTACACTTATATCAGCGTGGATGTGTAGATGTACTCACTAAAAACACTGAAAGTGTAACCTGAGAAGAGAGGAGAGCAATCTAGTGTATGCAAAGAGACAAATTCCCTTTGGGTCCTTTCAGGTCACTTGTCAGAGTTTAACTGCCATCTTCTGCATCTCCATGACAACCTTTCCATTGCAGTGGTTGTGTCAATATCCTACAAGCTGGTGAATGAATCAAAAGGTCTCTGTACAGTGGATATTATGCAGTCTATGCACCAGGCAGTAAGTGCCCATTTAACCACTCTTCAGAAGGCTTAAGTAAGTCTAAAAATAATTTTTGGAGGAGCTGCTGTAAAATCATTCTCGAGCCAGAGCTGTTGTATTTGCTGTCCCAAGGTTTTCCTGCTACAGCTCAGATATTCTATTTGCTCTAAGAAGAAATAAGAGTAAGGACAGTCAAGAAGCCAAGATAAAGATGGCAGAACTGTGCTTATGAGATGGTGTCACATCTGCTGACCTACGTAGTGCCTGGCATTGTTCTCTCACCGCTATTCCAGCTTATAGCATCTGTTTTCCTGAGCTGGCGTTCCCTCCTGGATGGTGACTAATGAAGTAACGTTCTGAGCAGTAGTACCATATGGCTCAGCGATGTGCTAGAACCCATCATCTGGGTGAGTAACTGTTCAAAGTACCTATGAATATAACAAGGCATTTCCTATCAGTGAGTACTACTCACGTAGCTGTATCTCTGATAATCTGCTGTGAACATACTCCCCATTCTGAGTTGTGATTTAAACTGGCAGAAGCATCTAAATTTGTAATGAAGAATGACAATCTATCTTCCATTCATTTTACTACCTAACTGTGTCCCATCTGTCTGCCTGCCTCCTAACTGCAAGGCCAGCACAATCCCCAGATTGTTTCTGTGCATGCTAATTCTTAAGGGCAAAATTTCACACCATTAAAGACAGCTAACATAAAATTCAGACATGCACAGCACAAAGTGGTTTCCCAGGTCAGGCTCAGACACTTGTGGCACTTGGAAATTTTTTTATTCCCTCCCAATTGAGAACTGAGTAAGTAAGGGAGAATATTGAGTTGTTACGTGAGTTCAATTTTTGCATTTGTTTGTTGTAGCTCAGAAATAGGCTTATGGAGTTTATTGCTAGTCTTACTTTTCACTTGCAAATGCCATCTCGTCTGTACAGAAGAAGCTGGTTTGAAAATGCAGAAAATAAAACATGCTTTAAAAAGAAGTTCAGAAATCATTGCAGAGGTAACTACAAGAATTTTATTTTGTAAAGTGCATGTTTTATTGTAAAATGCAGCCAAGTATTGATTATGGTTTTAAAAAATCCAAAGGACAGAGAACCTAAGTCAGGGACAGGATATTAATAGCTATATTACCAGGTAAATACAACTACTGATGTTTGGTGAGGGAGGGCATTTTCCTGCTAATTGACAATACATTAGACTCATTTCTTCCGTTCTCTTGGCTTTCTGTTTTGCCAAGCGTCTCCCTGGTGCAGCCTTCGAAGACAATGTAAGGCAGAAATAGCTGTAGCCTTTGCACCAGACCCCTTTGTACCCTTAACGCCTTCTGTTTAAAACTTGTGCTGTAGTATTATAACAGAATAATGCGTGCTGTACTTAAAGGTAAATTTATCTGCTGTCCATGTCATTTACAACAAGTTAGTACGAGAGCCTTAGATTGTGCTAGTGCAGGCAGTTTCAAATTGCTTAATAGCATGGCTTGCATTGTAAGAAATTGTCCTGCTGGGACCTCCCAGTGAATCTGCTCCAGTGCAGTTGCTTACAGGGAGGAGTGTTTACCCTGGTTTTCAGCTCTCCCTTATACTAACAGGTAGGTACTACAAAGAGATTGTATCACGGACTGTCCATTTTCTGTGGCACCAACTGGCTTCTGATCACAAAATGGGAACCTCTGTTAAAATTGTTATGGTAACGTAACAAGTTAGTGCGGGTACACATCTTTCCATTGTAGCCTTTTTAATGTGTGTATAGGTGTTCGGACTTGTCATGGTATACAGTATAGCTTAGTTCTCCTATGCAAAGATTTGTAAGGAAGCGGTGTTCCTTTGAAAGAGAGCTATGTGGATGGTTTGTTCTCTGGTCTCTTAATGAGCCCTTTCTTCAGACAGTCTTGCTTCCTGGGAGGTGTTTGCTTGTGCCAAGCAGAGATTTTTACAGAAGATCTGATATATCTTAATGTTCTGAAGCACAATCACTTAAAATTGAAAGATACCACACGTGAGGTTTTAGTTAACTGAATGCAATTTGAAGCATAATCCAAAACTGACATGAGATGAATTTAGGATGGTGGTATAGACTGAAGTGTCAAGGTCATGAGCAGAGTAGATCCATGCAGGGACTGTGAAAACTTGCAAACGGCCTTTTCCCTGCTGATAACACAGATGGTGCTACTTTAAAACTATTCCGTTTGACAATGCTGCGGTGGATGGTATGAAAGAGGATTATGCTAAAACTAAGGGCATGTGTTATCTTATTAACATAATATATATATTATTCTCTGGATTTCCAGTGATTGAGAAGTTTGGCACCATTTTAAAATTCTTTTTATGTTAAATTAACTGTAGCTATTTTACTCTTTAGAATTATCCACATTCATTTTCACTTACAAAGCTTGTGCGTTGTCTTAGCCAAGAAAAATACATTTGTACAGATTGAAAACTCCTTCTGAACTGAATGGAGTTATATCTTTGGAATGACAGTGTATCACGCAGAGAGCATTTTTTGCAGGGAAGATGTCAGAATTTTTCATTTCTGTGTGCATTCTTTCATGAAAATATATCCTGGATAATGTCTTTGCTTAGGTTTAAAGCTGGAGCTTAGAATGGGCTTTCAGAAAAGGACTGAAAATCTGCAGCCTGTGTTGCACTCTGTGTCTCAAAGACTTTGAACTTGTCCGTACCAGCATGCACCCATAACTTAATGCTTAACTTTTACTTCTGGTATTAGCTGGTTTTTTTATTGTTGTCGTTGTAGTTTCACAGCGTAGAGATACACGGCTCAGGATTCTGGCTAGCTTGTGTACAGAGTTCTGTGCTAGGATGAGTAGGTGTCATTCATGATAGGTCCTACCTTACATTTAGGTTAAGGTGTGGAGTTTGGTCAGGGCTGGCTTTTGTTTCTGCAAAAGCATTTTTAAGAACTTCACTTTTACTGGATTATGCTCTTCCCTAAATTTAGTGGAGGGTGCCAGGTATCCAGATTCTCTCAGAAGAGTAGAATCTTCTAGGCTGAAGTTGAATCTCGTGTGTTCCTCTCATGTAGAATAAGCTAGGAAATTAAACCTATGTCTTATGTCATAGTTTCACTGTAGATATTTATCACCTGGGAATGGGGATGGGTAGGGTTTGGGTTAGGATTTGACTCCTAACAGTGAAGGAACGATTAGTCCAGTCTTAGATGGGCTTGGAGACCTAGGATGAGGGCTGGCATCAACACCATTTCTCCTTGATAAAAGGAGTGGCTACGAGCTTTTATTGCCGATGAAGGTTGATTGAAAGTTAGTTTCAGAAAAGAATGGAAAACTTTTACTACTTTTTACTCAATTCTATTTGGTTCAGAGGTTACGAGTAACAGCTGGAGGCAGTGGGATCCCTTTCTGTGTGACATGGCTTTATCAGTGGCTGGCATGAGGTTTGAGTAAGGGTTAGGAATTTAAGGCAGAAGTGTCTGTAAGGATTAAGATTTTGCTTTATTTCATGTGATCTTTGCAGACTAGGATGGGATCTCTGGTCTCCCTTGGTTGATGACTAGCGTTGAGTTTAAGCATTAAACAGCATATTAACGAACTCTGATAACTGGCCACTTTGTAACTAGACCCAGCTTACAAGGTAAGCGGGGAGTGATACAGCAATACCGCTTAGTAGCCCATGAACTGTATGCTCCCTCCACAGGATGTTTTCATTTCTCCCTTCTTTTTGTTGCAGCTGACAAACAGCAAGCATGTTGTGACCTCAGAAGAAATATCAAACCCTTAAGGGGTTTCATTTTCTTGCCTTCAGAACTTGCCAGCTGATATGTTAGATAGCCAGAGACATCCTTCCTGGGACACTCTTGTTCCAGGTACCCCTCTGTAAGTCTTCCTCATTCACTGGTAGAGGGGGAAGTGTCAGTGCAATCAAAGCATAAGACTCACTTGAGCAGCTGGATGGAAAAAAAAAAAAATTCTCTTCAAGCAGTATCCTTATATTTAGGTACATACAGAGGCACTGGTTTATGCAACACAAATAGTAAACTGCATAAATGTACGTTTCATGGGCCTAAATAACAGTTATGTCAGGGAAGCGATGATAAAGCCACTGCTATTCTTGTCTAAACAGAGGCAGACAATCTTTTAATCTGACAAATAATTGGAAAAGGGTGTGCATTAATAGTAATTAACAAGTGGTATCTTGGGAAGCACAGGACTTTGTATAGAGCCACTGATGTGGATGTTGGTGCTCATTTTGTTGTGGAACTGGCTGATGCAATCAAGCTGACAGTATTTTGCTGAGAGCAAATCAAGAGAAAATGAAACAGTGTATGTTGGCTATTGTTGTCTGTTATGCTAGAGGAATTGTCCTGCTTTCTGCTGTTTTTAGCCTGACTTCTGAAGGGAAAGACTAATGAATTTCCATCATCCTTGACAGTGTTTGTCCTGTACCTCTCAGATTACCTCTTCCAATCTGTTTCTCTCCCCGTTGGCTAATTTCAGTCAAATTTGTCTGAGGCAACAGTAAAAATTATGGTCAAAGAAGTTTCTTCAAAATAGATGGTGTTTGGGCAAAGAATCTCAGTGAAGTGCCCTTATAGAGGGGACCACCACAGCTTGAGTTTGCACATTGCTGGGCATCAGGGAAGCCACCAGGGAGTGAGAACTCAGCCAAAGCTTCAGTTAAAGCTCTCAGTCAGTCCTGGGAGATGAACGTATAGGAAAGCAAACTTCATTAGCTCTGCTGCTCTCAAAGAAAACTTGCATCACTGTGAATTGCGACTGGATAACGCTGGATGTTTAGATGTCTCTAGAGGTTACTTAGGGCCATAAGACTTACTACTCTAGTAGCTGTCCCATGGAGCTGAATGTTATAGTAATTAAATGCATAAGTAAGATGATGCAGTTGGCATGATAACAACAAATGTCTTTCACCAGAAGAAACTTTGTTTTCCAAGTTTGCAGTTTATTGGCTTTAATGGTAACATGATTCCGTAACTGCTTTTTGAGCACTTAGAAAAAGCAGTCCCTTGAGACTATCATGGAGTTGCTTCTTTATTTTGTGTCTGCCTTCCCCCAGATTTCTGCCCATCTTCATTGCATTAGACTCAGAAATTTCCCTAAATGTTCATCTGGTTTAACAATGATTAATCTTGAGTAACAGCTGAAATAATGCAGAAAGCACTTGTTATGCAAATATCTGCAAACAAATGACAAGTACAGCTCTTTGCATCGGTTCCCACAGTTCAAAATGAGAAAGCTTTTGCAGAGTCATGGAAACAAAATAGCTGTGCTAATCTGAAAACAGCCCTGCATATCTTTTCAAGGAGAAAAGAGGAAAAAAGAAGAAACCTGATGCCTGTGAATGGCTGAGTCTGTCATGTATCAGTCTTGGACTAGAAATTTAGCACTCTTGCACCTCTTTCCCTAAGACTCACAGATGAGCTGATGTTCCATCAAAAATAGTCTGCCTTGCTGTCTGAAAGGCAGCTATGCTATCATTTGAGAGGAGTTCAGACACATTTGTTTGCATGTTTTTATGCATTTGAAGAATATTCCAGAATCAGGCTTGCTGTTAAGAAAATCACTGTATAGAAACAGTACCACAGCAATCCTTCTTACAGAAATACATACTTGGAGTTCTTTTGGGTCTGGTTTACTAGTTTAACTAGTTTACCTCCAAGAATCCTCCTCTTGATTGCATGAGGGAGAGAAATTTGCCCTCTGATTTCCTCAATGATAGCACATTATGGATGGCTTAATAGCTATCAAGGTTTCCAGCTGGATTCATCAAAGCATTAGGCAAACTTTCAATATACATCTCCTGTTAGTCCCTTCACACCATAGAAAGGTACATATGAATAGACATCAGTAGCACATAATGAACGTGCAAATAGTGTCGTAAGAACAAGTTCATCGCGGCTATTGTTGTCATAAGAGGGATCCTGATTTCTCTTTTGATTGTTCATGCAACTTAAGCTTAAGTTCTCATAACCTCACTGAATTTGTGCAGAAATGAAGGTGAGAAAGTATTCCATCCATCTACAAATCCTGGTCAGTAAGTTGATATATACCAATTGTACCAGATGTGGGCTCAGCTCTCAACTTTTATACACAGAGAATGGGCGAGAAGAGTAAATAGTAAAACTTCCCTGGCGAAAGATGCATTTCTGACAATCTAGAGTAAGATAGGACTCAAACCAGGGAATAAGTACTATTTTATCTTTCTGCAATTGGTATTTCAATTTGTACTGTGGCAATGATTGAGGTCCTATTTAGTTAGTCACTGAAGGAATAAAGAGAAATCCTGTCTTCTGAGGAGCTCAGTTCTGTAATTTTTGTAACTGTTTTTCTACTTCCTCCTTAAATGGCTTTTAAAAATTGTCGAATGATAATGAGAGAATTTATCTCATAGATGAAATGTGTTTTTAATGGGGGAATTATTAATACTGACTAACGTTATTCCTTTTTATTATATAAAGGGAAATTTAAAATAGTGTAACATATAGTATTTTTCCAATCTGAGACATCTTAATACCTTTACAGCCCTGTAAGTATCCCTATTGTACATGAGAATCCTAATTAGAGAAAAACTGAAAGTGTACAACAAGAGAAGCGCTTGCTCCTTTGAAAGTTCCAGTATCAGTGACAGAATAGGTTAGGGGACAAAATCTGGGCGCTATTACAGATATCTGAGAGATGCTTTGTCACCCGGTGTAACCTCCTGGCTAGTCTGCACCTCAGAATTTCTGCGTTTCATTTTCTGGAGTTCTGCTCTGCTCAAATGCTGTCAGATGGCATCATAGAAAAGCAGAACAAACATAGAAAATAATGTTGGTACATAATGTCCCTGTTGCTTTTTCCCTTGTCTTTGATGAAGATACAAAGTCACTTTCTAACTGCAGTGTTTGCATCTACTGTTCCCCTTCAAGAAATAAATAGGTCAGTTGCCTGCAACAGGCAGGAAGAGCCAGCTATGCTCATGGGTATTGCCACCCACATGTGATCACTTAGAAAATGTGCTTATTTAACAGATAATTGTGTCTTCTCTACCATCATTTTCCGGTGGTCTTGTTCAGTAGCCTGTTGAAAAAGTGCCTGGTACAGCATAGAGAAATGCCCCGATAACGAGGTTCCCTGTGTAGTGATTCTGTCTTTTCCAGTTTTCCCTGAGGTCACCTTCAGCTGCCTCCCTGTTCCATTTCAGTGCTCTGTGCAATAACAGGTTGCAGAATTCAGTTTCTTAAATTGGCATCTTTAAAAAGCCCCATTTCGAAAAACTAAACACTTTAATGATCATGTGTATCCACTCTGCAGGCTTTTATATAATCATTTTGGTTTTCCTCTTGTTGACATTCAAGAACTGAAGCAGTGTACTGTGCTCTGAGAATCCAAACACCAGAAGCAGCAAATTCTTGTTTTGAAAGCTGCTCAGCCACAGCTACTTCATTCTAGGAGCCTTCTCCTATGATACCCTCAGAGCACTGCACAATTTTTTTAAAAGGTACTTAAAACTTGATGATCAAATGCAGTTAATGTGTCCCTCATCTCTAGAGAAGTGTGGTCTATGAATGGAGCCAAACTATGCGATATAAGTAGCTGAGCAACCCCTACAAGGTGCCTGGGAGGAAGCGTGCATAAATCTAGCTGAAGTCAGCTGTTTTCATCATTACATTTTCTTTTTAAATTATGCTTATTTAGTAAATATATAATCTATAATACTTAATACCTTAATTTTGTTTCTAAATGTTTTGGAGGTAAATAGCGAAGGGAGGAAAGGAATAGGGAAATAAATAACTTGGCAAGACTTGTAGTATTCATGAAAACTGTAGGTTGCAGACGCACTCCAATTTGGACAGCTGGGCAGCTGCTTGATATACTGCTCACAACTGCACAGCCTGTCGATGATAAGCCTGCGGAGAGCATGCCTATTCCCCAACTTGCCTCATATCCATGTGGTTTAGACAGATGCTGATGCATAGATATATGTCGTGGCTTAGGTCTGGCACTTGTGAACTAGATATTAAGTGTGTGTTATCCTTTCCACTTATCCCCTGTGTGAGTGGATTGGGAAAATCACAGCTGTGCCTGCTAGTGGAAGTCCACCGCATAACTTGCGATGTCTTCTAGTGGGACAGGCTTGTTTATAGATAACACCAGGATACGTGGTTAGCCAAACCAGAGGTTTCTAGTGAAGTGATTGCTCAAAACTTGTCACCGGGAAATACTTAAGACTATTGCTTCATCTCTGGTCTGGTTGTCAGATGGATACTACAGAGATCTAGCCTCAGTTTCTCTTTCACTGATTTCTTCCAAAAAATGTGTATATCTCTGGCTTCTGTGAAGAATTTTGTTTAATGGCTTACAGAAAATTTGTAACTACTATAACAACAATACACTTAACATGCTTCCTGATCTCTAAGAATTTGTATTATGATTCCTTGCCTAAATCACGTGCTAATATATTTTCTCTATTTATGTTCTAGTTCTGTCCTGTCTTTGGGCAGACACTGTAGCAAGATGCCAACGAGGTATGAAATGAGAACAGCCCACCAGGAGCGTACGAAGAAGGCTGTGTGGCAGTGGCTGTGCTGGGCTGCTGCCTGCGACTGTCTGCTCAAAGGCTGCAGGATGAGCTCCTAAGTCTGACCTCCATCAAAGCAGAAACCTAGCAGAGCTGGACAAACACCTCAGCTGACACTTACATGTAAGCTGTTCAGTGATTATTTTTATTTTTTCTGTTGCTGTTTTTGTGTTTGCCTCTTATAAAGGTTTGAGACACAGACTGAACTCTACCTGGGTATGCTGTGTTTAAGATAAATGTTCAGTCAGGTAAACACACAAGAGTGATGTTACAGAAATATTTGCAAAATAGTAAATATTAGGGAATACTCTGGTAACCTGACATCTTAATGTGTACATGTTTGAATCCTAAAAGCTGTTTAGTCATTTACAGGAGAAAGGTGTGCAGAATGAATTGCTCATTAAAGACTTGGAGACTTTGAAGCTCCAGACTCCTCCTGTACTGCAAAACCAGAGTGTTTCTCTGACACAAGGCAGGTAAAGTGAACAGAAGGCTTCATAGTAGTTCTGGAAGAGAAACAGCAGGAGAAGTGCCAGAAATATAAAAAATAATTTGCCACCAGACAGCTCTTAAAGCAAGCATCCATTGGGGTGAGATACTGACCTTATTAAAGTTATCAGGAGTGTTTCCGCTGGCATTATTAGCACAGTTTTGCCTGGTAAAATGAGGATGAGTGCATGAGGGCGGCTTGCATTCAACTGATATTCCCTTTATTTCTCAGGTTGCTCTAAGGGCTGGAAGGCCTCGTTGGGAGAACTGAGGAAGGAACAGTGGTGAACTCAGAAGTGTGCGAATTCTTAAAGTGCATCAATCTGCCAAGATGCTGGAGCTCGGGCTGTTTGTATCACTGCAGCGCAAGTACCTCCTTATGTAGAGTCACACTTCAATTTTCCCGTGAGGTTCTGTGATTCCTGAAGTGTACTAGGGCTTAGGTCAGTGCATCTCCACAGAGGACTGGAAACTTGACTTTACTTTGACTCTCTGAGTACTTTGTGACATTACTTATATGAACCCAATGCAAAGCGAAACACTAAATCTACTTCTTGGAATAATTTTCACATATCTACAACCAGCGCTTAAATGATTTTTTAGATTATTGATTTAATAGGTATTGCTTAATATATTTTATTGTAGTAATAAAAAAAGGTCTTCAATTACCAAATTAATATTTCCAAAGTAAAATCTGGTGAGTCCTAAGAAGTGAATTGCTGCCTACAGTCAATAGTTTAATAGTGGAAAAGCTATTTAATTTTATTATTATTCAAATTTTTGTTCAGTTTTTTCAATTAGCATATAAATACTATAAATCACTTATATGAAAAAAGCCTTATCCTGGAATACCTCTAATGATTATAGAAACCTGGGTAAGGCAAAATCTTGGCTAACACAGAGCGGTGAACACAAATCGGGCAGAACAGGCCTATGGTACAATGAAAATTGTTTTCTCCAACTTAGTTTCTGTACAAGAATTTGTGGAGCCTTATGTAGGGATCAGAATCTTTCCTTCTTTAGTATGCTCATGTAAATGAGTAACCACTTTCTTCTACGTGTACGTATTTCTTTGGAGCTGGTTTGCTCACTCATTCTTTGACAGAAGTCTCTTTTTTAAGGATCAGTTCAAGCTCCTCTTTGGCATCTTTGAAAATTGCTGCTAAAAGTATGCTATTCCTGTAGCCACCTTTTGCCCAGCGCATGTATAAATTAGTAATTCACCTGAAGAAAATACGCTAAATCGTTCTGCTCTCTCACTAGAGGGCCAGAGTAAAGAAGCAGATTCAGCAGCATGGAAGTTTATAAATGAGCACTATTTTAGATCAATGGAAGAGAAAGTGACAAAGCTAATGATTGAGTAAGAAAAATCTGTTTTCATCCTGATTTTGTGTGTGCAGACTTAAGTGCTGACATCTTCAATTTTAACAGTAGAAGTAGGTAGCTTTCAAGTCATTTAGTGGTTTTGGGTTAAAATTAACACCCTAATCTTTCTTCATTCTTAACAGATAGCCAGAGTAGACAAATGTATGCCAATTACATTTCCTCCCAGAAAAATACTCAACCTAAGCAATGACCGATTGACACCATGTGTAACTCTTGACAAGAAGGTATCAACACCTTTTGTAAAGTATGTTGCAGTAATCTAATCTGAAAGCAAATTCAGCCTAGAGCATGTCAGGTGTTTTACTTCAGAGGGGTGAATTCAAGCCTCAGAGTAGACTTGAAAGCCAACCTCAAACCCCTGCTGGAGAGGCATGTGCCCATTTTGATTGCCAGAGGAGATGCAAGCCACCTCATTCCTCTGGATATTCTCGCCCCTGCGGGTGAAGGATGTTTTTCCAAGGGTCTGCCCTTCTCGGCTCAGGTGGGCTCTTGTCCTTCGTGTCTGTGGGTGACACACACATGAATGATGCTTCGCATCCAAAAGGAACAATTGGAACTTGTAGCGTTCTCTGTGCTAGTTGTATTGGCCAGTGCTTTCCTAACAGATCCAAGGAACCAACCAATTTCCAGAAGGTGCACCAGTCCTACAGGCAAGCCCTCCCAGTTACAAATCAAATACTCTCTCTGCCATCTCTTCTGGCTGTTTCATCAGCTACCAGCCTTGCTCTTGTTTTTTAAACTGACTCTCAGGCAATAAGGGTGAGAATCTACACCCTCACTTTCCTCCAAACACAGTTAACTGGTTTGTTCCAAGACTCTCTTCCGCTGTTGGAACTGAGAAGGGGGATATTAGTACTGATTTCATTGGGGTCATATGAAAGTTTGTGAGTTATTTTTCAAGTAGTATGTATGGCAGCTGCCACTTAAACAGCTCTGAATCTGACAGTATCTGCTTCACAACTGCTGTTGCTATGTCTGGTTTTAAAGGAAGAATAAATATTTCATAAACAGCTGAGAATTAGATGTTCATTCATGCACACACAAAAAAATTTACTGGTTAACCATTCAGTGTACAGTGCTGCTGGGTCCTCACCAGGCAACAGTTTGAAGGTGTTTGAATATTTTGAACTGAGATTTATTCTTCAGATGTATTCTTAATCAGCCAAATGGTTCAGAACGTCCACTCTACCTGTTAAACCTACTTAAGCACCGGTTGTTTCATCTTCTTGAATCTTATTATTCAGGGGTTTATAATTAGTAACTCTTACATTCCTGCATAAATTTTTAACACAGGATTGGACAAGGACAATTACCTCAGCAATCTAGTAGAGCAAATACATCTTTTTAACCTCTTTCTCAAACAAAACCAGGAAGAAAAGTCTTTGATTCCAATTTTCCAGCCCAGCACAATCATGTTTTGTCCTTGTCTCTCAACTGAATTAACAGCATCATATCCCTGCATCTCAGATACTTTTGCCAGGAATTGTAGTTGGATATGCTTTAAATTGCTTTGTTTGGTTTATTGGGAGTACAAGCAAACTCAGCATGCAGTCATGTTAATGTAGAAATTTAATGTGCTTATGTCACTTCCCTGGTTGGTGCATGTCTGGCATGCACCATGAGGTTAGCAGTGAATGTTTGTATTGGAAAAGAGTAAAACAAATGCTGTGTTTGATCTGGCTGCTGGCAGAGTATCAATGGGAATCACTATGGATGTGTGAAGCATGTACACGAGCTCAGCTGAGCTGCCGCTCTGAAGGGTGAAACTTCTGTCGCTCTGAAAGCTCTGATACTGTTCAGCCAAAGTCAGACCAGGACACGTTCAGATTTTCCTCATGCTTTTTAACCAACTGAATTTGGAAGGAGAGCTAATTCAAGATGTACAAAGCTTCAGCCCTATTTTTCTTATAAATGCACCTGTGACACAATTTTTCAGGTGAAACCTACAATGGAAAGGAAGGAAACAAGCATTTCAAATTAAGTAGCTCTGCACTCAAGATGAAAAGCAGATGAGATCTCACCTAGGCAAATTAACCTACCTACCCATCTATTGTGTGCGAAGAAATTATTTTTAGCATGCCTGTGACACTTCTGATAATTACTTTTCTATGTAATCAAAGGCTGAATTTAACAAAACAGAGATGAAACGGGGAGTTCAGCATGAAAGGAGAGATATCTATGTAATCATCTTTATCTTGCTCATATTAATAACCTGGGAAAGCACTGCTATAGAACCTATAGTTCTGTTCCGAAAGCAGAGCAGAAAATTACCTGTATTGAGTGCTTGTTAATATCCAGTGTAATACACTTTAAAGTTGCTCATGAAGGATCTGGTCCCAACAGGGGCTTAGTAGGCTGCAGAATCATAAAAATAGTATGTAAATGTGGCTACCTGCTTTCACAAGTAGCTTCTCCTCCTTTTTCCAGACAGACATCACCTAATATTAAGATACCGTGGAATTTCATGAGTTGAGTCAGTGTGTTGGTTTTGCATGGCAAGGTTTTGGTAGCAGGCGGGGGCTACAGGGGTGGCTTCTGTGAGAAGCTGCTAGAAGCTTCCCCTGTGTCTGACAGAGCCAATGCCAGCCGGCTCCAAGACGGACCCGCCACTGGCCAAGGCCAAGCCAATCAGCGCCTCTGTGATAACATATTTAAGAAAGAGAAAAACAGTTAGAGAGAGCTTTTTTGCAGCCAGAGAGAGGAGTGAGAAGATGTAAGAAACTCTGCAGACACCAAGGTCAGTGCAGAAGGAGGGGCAGGAGGTGCTCCAGGCGCCGGAGCAAGATTCCCCTGCAGCCCGTGGTGAAGACCATGGTGAAGCAGGCTGTCCCCCAGCAGCCCATGGAGGGAGGATAAGGGGGTGTAGAGATTCCACCTGCAGCCCGTGGAGGACCCCACGCCGGAGCAGGTGGAGGCACCTGAAGGAGGCTGTGGCCCCGTGGGAAGCCCACGCTGGAGCAAGCTCCTGGCAGGACCTGTGGATCCGTGGAGAGAGGAGCCCACGCCAGAGCAGGTTTGCTGACAGGACTTGTGACCCCGTGGGGGACCCACGCTGGAGCAGTTTGCTCCCGAAGGTCTGCACCCCGTGGAGGAGACTCACGTTGGAGAAGGTCGTGAAGGACTGTCTCCCGTGAGAGGGACCCCACGCTGGAGCGGGGGAACAATGAGTCCTCCCCCTGAGGATAAAGAAGCGGCAGAAACACTGTGTGATGAACTGACCGTAACCCCCACTCCCCGTCCCCCTGTGCCGCTGAGGGGGGTGGAGGTTGAAGCCGGGAGTGAAGTTGAGCCTGGGAAGATGGGAGGGGTGGGGGGAGGTGTTTTTAAGATTTGGTTTTATTTCTCATTCCTCCACTCTGTTTTGCTTAGTAATAAATAAGATGAATTCCCTCTCTAAGTTCGGTCTGTTTTGCTCGTGATGATAATTTAGAGAATGATCCCTCCCTGTCCTTATCTCGACCCGTAAGTTTTTTTTCATTGTACCTTTTCTCCCCTGTCTGATGAAAAAGGGGAGTGATAGAGCGGCTCTGGTGGGCACCTGGCCCTCAGCCAGGGTCAACCCACCACAGTCAGTTGCTTTGTGGCCTGTGCCTGTTGGGCAGGTCAGCCTGGACTGCCCCCAGAACCCGAAGGGTAAGATTTGCAAGCAGAGAATTGTTAGAATATCTAGCAATGTGGGAGCCAGTTTGTGCGTTAAGCTAGCACTGTGCCGAAAGCTATCGTAGCAACCAAGTGCCAGTCGGAGCATCTTCTCACATTCGGTTGCTTGCAAAAGAAATGATCAGCTTGGGGGGGTGGGGGGGTGGAATAAAGCAAACAATCAAAACCCAAAACAGGATAACACCCAGTAATTTGCAGAAAACTATCAAATTAATGGAACCTCATTTAAAAACCAGTATGAATTTTATATCATTCCGTATGCCTTGTCCATTTAACCTTTTTTTTTAATTAACAGCTTTCAAATAAAATCCTGAAAAATACTTTATGACTGGAAGGGTTTGGAATTAAATGACAAATTTAATGTGTAGTTTGTCAGCAGTTGGGAATAGGATTTCTCCAGCCCCATTTTGCTGAGGGCATTTTCTCTATTGTTGGCCTCTTTCTGATCATCTGTACTGCCTGAGAAAAGAAAAATCTCTATTTTATTAGTGTCACTGAAGAAACGGAATGACAGGATTTCTTCCATGACTGACTGCTGAGTAAAAAAAGTTATGGCTAGGTTATGATTATTTTCTCCTGCTGTGATGAGATTAGAAAAAGTTGAAGTCAGCACCTGGTTTTGGATAGCCATCAATAAAGATGATATACAATAAAAATGAAATCTAGTATTTCATTCACAGTTCGAGCAGCAGCTCAGTTTCTGTGCTCACTTCCTCATTAAAAAACTTCTCTTCAAAGAACCATCATTAAATTATGTTTCTCTGCTTCTCAGAATGATGTGTACTTCCTAACTTAGCACTTACACAGTAGGAAAGAAATAATGAAGTTTGAGTTTTTCAATTCTTTCCATTGACTTGCAAGAGGAGGAGAAAAAAAAAAAAAGAATGGAACAGTTCATCCCATCCTCTTTCCAGACCTGAAAGGTATTGACTTATTAGTCAATACGCTTGGCCTGCCTGTCCCTCCACCGTGAACATCTATTGTGTTTTTCAAGTTTGCCACAAACTGGTAAAGTTATAACATAAGTTTAGTAAAGAGTTAAAATATTCCTCACATCATCTTTTTTGTGGGCTTAGCTTGCTATATTGGGAATGATCCAGGAGTGGATTTCACTTGAAAAGTAAACATAGATATTTAAACTGTATTTTGAAATATCTGAAGGGAAAAGTTTTGGAAGGATAGGAGTCCAGTAAATTCCCTCCATTGTGTTTAAATGTTGGCACTTTTCACAGGAGGTATTTTTTAGAACTATTAAATGTTGCACCTATGTTACAATGCTTTACAAGCCGTGTTTCAGCTTCAGGTGAAATTTTATAGTTGGAATCTGATTTTCTAAAAAACGCATGGCACCTCACCCTGGGGCAGTGAACAGGGATGCCCTGTGTTGCACAAAACTGCCTGTGCTCGGCCAAGCTGGTGAAACCATAATGGCTAAAATATTGTAGGGTGGTAAAGAAAGTGCAATTACTAGTTAAGCATTCTATTTTTAATGTTAAACATTGAGTCATTCAGAACCTATTAAAAATATATACTGTTATTTTATCTTAATTTTAAGTTAATGTTTATTATCTGAATGATCCTCCTTCCCAGAGGAAAATGGAAGCTAGCTGATGCTGTTACTCTGAAGAATCTACTGGGGATATTTCACTAGATGCATCAGGTATTTTATTAACTATGCATTTGAGCAAATTAGTTTTCTTAATCTCATTTCTTGAGAATAGGTAATTGTGCTGCAGAGATCCTCTTGCTGTTACTGCTCCATAATCCAAACATTTCTCTGGTGTGTGCTTCCCAGCCCCCAGGTTTGTCAGTAGACTATTCTGTTCTGCTCCACTGTTTTTTCTAATTATACTCTTCCCATAACTTCCATCCCGTACAAACAATATATTTTCATCATCTGAAGGAACGTTATTTCAATATCTTATTTGTAAATTCTGATTGCCAGTATTATTTCATGACACAAAGTTGGTTCAAAGTTACATCTTTCAACTCTGATTAGTAGTTCTGCTTTTCTTAGTTGTACAGAAGAGAGCTAATATATTTCAGCTGGGCTTGCTTTTACTTTGAAAGTTGGGCTTACTGCTGTGGTATATGGAAACAGAGAGTATAACAAATCTGAATGTGACAAACTAAACTTCTGCTTATTCCATTAACACTGGGATGTTGTGTTGGAGTTTGGTTTATTCATGGCAATAATCCATCTCTTGCTCAGCAGTTGAAGCATATCTAATGCCAATTACAGCTATTACCCTGATTCAGACTGCTCTGAAATTCATGTTGTCATATTTACTCTTGATTATTTATATGGCAATCACTGGGATTGGGGCGGGGGAACGACACACCAGCCTAGGCCAAGAAGGGAGAGAGAGAAGAAAATAGACCTGCTGAATTAGAGGGCTCAGATGTTTCTGATGTGAATTGAAAATTTGAAAAGTGTTATATATCCTCCTAATTGCCATCCATCAGTATTAATACCCAGTTTACTCCAACTGCATGTGAACCACCTTGTGGGAAAAGCAATTAACAAGTGAAATCACATACCCCAAACTCTCAGGGTTTGGACCATTTTATTGTAACCCAGTGATGGCTACCACACAGACTTGACTTTCCATTCAGATCACCTAGTTTACAAGCTGTTTAGAAACTCATCTTCAGTTTGTACCTGATTGTTCCATATCTGAACAATGTTAGTTGCTATTTTCAGATTTGGCTTTGTTTTATGATTGTGCTACATAATTACATCAAGATAATTAAATCACTCTTCATGACAGGATCTGTTTTAAATTTCCTAGCAAAGTATCTCCAACATGAGCCCCTCTGCCTGTTGTGTTACTCAGTGCAGGCAGAGTCCAACTCTGTCTTCTGTGTTTCCTCACCAAAAAAATGGTAATTTTGGCTGCTATGCCACTTCATTTCATTATATTTTTAACCTGGAAACTAACGGAGACCATGTAATATCAGAAGGAGCAAATTACATATCTTGCATTCTCTTAATTTGTCAGAGGGTTGGAGTGGATGAACTCATTGCTTCTGCCTCTGTCAGCAGCCCCAAAGTTGTCTCAAGCCTCAGAGATAAAAGGAAAATCCATGCAGCAAAAAAACAAATGAGAGTTTAATTAAGTTAGTACATTGAAGCCTGGGCAGCTGTTGGCTGGCACCTGTAGATGGCATTCATGGGTGTGTGTAGGTTTGTAGGCTGTGCTAATTAGTGTGATTAAATCCAGCATGGGTTTACTGGTATTCACTGTTAGGTCCCACTTCTCTGTGGTGAAGGACATTCAAACTGTCCCTTAAAACCCCCTCTGATACAAACGCAGCCAAGCTGAAATTGTCCTACAGGATCAGCGTGCTTAAGGCACGTCTCTGTTGAGCCCTCAGCCTACGTGTCCTGCAGCTTTACTCCTGGGAGATCTCTGAAAGCACAAACTGTTCTCTGTGGAAGTACACAGAAGGAGCTGAACCGTGCTCCTTACACGGCCAGGACATAGGGGTTGTCTTATCTCACAGATAAAGGAATAGATTTGACTGCAGGTAAGGTGGCCTGGGCATTAGGTCCTATAACGAGGTAGCGAACAGAACATTTTCATCTCCTACTCTCTCCTTTAAGTGAATTTACGGGTGGCTGACTCCTGCCTCTATTTTCAGTAATTTATTCTTTTACTTAAACCAGCAAATGAAAATATGAGTTATCTTCCTGGCTGGCATTTGCATATGCATTAAACATTTCATTAAATTATTTCACAATGCTTTTAATGATTGCTCCCTGACAACTTGAGATGTACCTATCTCATGGCAATCTAAATTGTCAGACCTGTACCGTGGCTGCCTTGAAAGGGCGCGATCATTCTTACTCATTGGTGAAACACAGCAGTGTCAGAGAGAAGCTGAACTTTTAATTGGCAATTTACCATTGCAAGCTGTCTCCCCTTCATTTCCAAATTCCTTTAGAATATTTGTATGTTCAGCAGCACCAAAATTATCTCCACTAGCACACAGGCATAATAGGAATGCTTATAGGTCCTGACATTTCATATTCTGATTTGTATTCATGGTTTTGACATTAAGGTTTATTTTGTATTTGTATTCAAAGAGAGCATGAATAGGAAATTAGCACAAAATAAAGTCAAATAATAGGAAGAATATAAACTGGTGGATTAACTGTCTTTTTAAAATCTGACTTGAACCTCTCTGCTGAAGTCAACATTATTTTAGAAAATATCCCTATTGAATATATTGGATTATTTTATATGGTCCTGGATTTTTTAAGGACATCTGTGATAGCTGGAAGATTAATCCATTCAAAGAACAAAGCATGAATTCTCTCCACTATGGAACTAACACTAGTAATTTATTGGTTTTGGCAAACTAAGTGAAAGACTGCCTTTTATTGGATGTTGTGTAGAAATATGCACCGATTGTGTGCAAGTCAAGAACTGCAAGGTGAGACTTGTATAATCACAAGGTAGTTGCTAAATCAAAAAAAGACAGCATAGTGATAAAACTTCATTTATTGACTCAGATGCACATTAACTAATGTTTATTTTCTCATTTCAGCTCGATATGCGTTTTGTGAAAAAGCTAACTGCTTGTGACAAGATCGTGTATATGTTTTGGCAGTAAATTAAAATGTTTGGCACCAAACAGGAAAATTGGCAGAACTCATCTCTTCAAGTTTAGATACGACACAGAATGAGGTTGGAATTATACAGTTAAAAATTAAAAAGCTATTCCTTTAATTTCACTGGGAGTTCATTTTTTTTATCTAGGTTCCTAAGTCCCCTAAGGACTTACAATTCTGGCCATCTCTCTTAGAAATTTAGTGAGTTACGCTCAAGTGAAAAAATAGTATGCTATAATAGAAGTATTTGAAAACCTTAACAAAAGGCAGCTCTACCTGCTCCACTCTTAAGAGCAGTAACAAAATAGATGGCAATAGAAGAAATGTGTTAATGTACGTTTAAGCCATATGCATATAAGACAAGGTTATTGTGATAAGTTGCACATAGCTTTTTTTCCAGTGGGATTTACTGACTGTGAATATATATGGCTATACTGGAAAGCACAGTTGAAAACTGTAGGAATGTGAATTAGTTCCTTTCTCAGTTAAAATGTGCAAAAACTTAAGCTGTCAGAGATTTGTAAAAAAACAATAGTTTATAGGAAGCTTTGTTCCTACTTTTTTTACCACGTCTCTAATTTTGTTAAAATGTTTTACAGAAACATTGCAGGAAATAGTTTCTAGTGTTGGAAAACAAATGTTTAGCTTTTCTAAGAATTGTACATTAAAATATTGCAAAGTCATCCACAATGCTGTTACTTTGATTGGAAACTGATTTCAGGTTTTTATCTCTTGCATTAGTCATATGCATAAACTTGATTTTTAGTGATGATCAAGTAAATATAAATCAAGACCAATGGATCAGTGACACCCTCAAAGTTGATTTCAGAAGGCTCTCTACAGCTTTTAATAACATGGACAAAAAGTATGTGCTACTGGGTATGATCTGGTCGTCTGATACTTTTGCTATTTACCGAGTGATTAGTGGAGAAGTTGTAATACATTTATTGTGCAAAATCAGTAACAGTGGTATGATTTGCGAGGCTAATCAGTACTTTTTAAAGTTTGTTACTAACAAAACTTTGCTCAAGTGCAAGAAAAAGTCTTTATTGTATCTTTAATGTGGGAATGGAATATAGACTTAGTGGTATTTATTTTTATTATGTGCAGAAACTATAGTGACATAAGTATTTTGTAGAACTGGGAAATTAAACTGGTTATTATTCTCTTCTTGAAGAAAATTATTATTGTGATTGGAAGGCTCTTATTTCTATCCATTTTCAGTGCACCAAATTGGTTTTGCAAGATTTTGTTATCCTTCCTTCCCACTCCCAAATCTATCTTGTTTCCTGCTAAGCTTAAGTTAATGAAGGGCTAAATGCATTTTGCCTGTGTAGGAAATAAATCTTTTTTTTGTAATTCTCAAAAATAAATATTCTTACAAAGCATATCAATTATGCTTTGTAATAATCACACAGAGCCTTTATAACTTTTCTGATGTGCTAACTATATTATTTTTAATCATTACTCTTATGCTAGTCTGACTAATTATTCTTTGAATAACAGGCAAAATTATGCATTTAATCATTTGTGATATTTGAAGGCTTCTGTTTGCTAATGCAGGAATACATGGTTGCTTTTTATAATCTTTTTATAAACTTATATTTAAATTTGTCAATGAAAGATGTCATAATTATTATTAAAAAAACAGGCAGTAACAAGACTTTCCTGCAGCTGAGCCTTCTCTGTGTATTGCTAATCTGCAAATCAGTGTTGAAGACTGTTAATTTGCTCTGAAACACATGGAGTTACTGTACAAGAGCACATATGAAAATAAACTGGCATCCATCTTTGATAACAGTGCTGGTTTCTCTTCTGTTCTCTGTTGTCCTTTCCAGGATCACCTGGGTATTTTCCTTTGACCGGTGAGATGCTCTTGATTCTTCCCACTCTTGGTTGTGGCGTATGGAGGCTTTTCATCATTTTGGACAACCTTTTAAACAGTATTTCTCCTAAAGCTTTAGCTGCGGTGTGGCGCGCGGCCTGCTGGGGTCCATCGCGCTCACCCACGGAGACACTTCGGACTCAGCCTCTGCTCAGCGGCTGCCTCTGAATGCAGAGGTTGGAACTGGCTGCGCTGGGTAGACTCTTCCCCTTGCTCTCCCCTGTTACTGAAGCTAGCGGGGACGCAGCCCTGCCTGCAGGGCTCTCCGCTAATGCGCTGGGTGTCTCTATCCCCTTCTGGTCACATCACCACCCACGGCGATCTGCAGCCGCGCTTCCCAGCGGTGCCACAGGCCTCGCACTGCGTGCACGTAATGTGCACGTACGCATGCGTACATGCCCGTGGATACTTTGGGATTTGCTCTCTGTGTGTAACTTGTACCATTTTACTTGCTGCAGCTTGAGATTCCCCAGTCCTAGGTCTTGGGACGAGCGGTCACAGGAGTTCTGCTGGTTTCTGCCAATCTGAACCATGTAATAAATCAGCTTGGAGGAATGGTTATTTGGTGTGGATCTCATAACCTCATGAAACTGTAATTTTCCAGAGGATGCTTCTATACAGCTGCTATACAGCTATTAGCTATGAGTTAGTTCTTTAAATGAATCTCTAGGCTAGACAAGGCTCCGCTAACAGTGTTGAGTTCTGCTTAAAATACGTTACGTCATCAGTGGCGACTGAAATACATCTTAAAGTTGATTTGCTTTAATACAGAACTGTG
The DNA here is from genome assembly GCF_011004875.1 of Balearica regulorum gibbericeps. Lineage (NCBI taxonomy): Eukaryota > Metazoa > Chordata > Aves > Gruiformes > Gruidae > Balearica > Balearica regulorum. The sequence continues at coordinate 7,654,750 of NC_046192.1, read as the reverse complement.
AACTTTTAAATTCTGTAATCATACATGTATTATGTACTAATCTGAATTGGACAGGCAATGCTTGGCTTTTACACTTATGGCTTCCCCATGATATTTCTTAACATAAAATTATGAGCAAATTTTCTCTGCCTGAGAAAGTGGCTTGTTAAGAAACGTATTCTGCTTCCTCACTTGGACTATGCAAAATTCATCAGGAATCAGAATATTTAATTCTTTTAAATGTTTAGAAGATATTAAAAAAAAAAAGGCAAAAGATCAATATTATCTGCCTTTTTTGTGAACACTTTGCCACTTACACTACTTACTGCCCTCTGGGCCATTTCTAGTATGGTATCATTAGCATTCCAAACTAGGGAAAGTTTCAAGCCATCATTACATCTTAAATAAAAATCAAATTTTTTTTTTCCATATACAGAGTTTCCCCTTGAGAAGGGGTGAGGTTCAGGACAGGAATATTCAGCCTTTGATCAGTGAAATTCCTAGGTTCTGGTATGTCATGATTCATCAGAATTAGAATAATCTATTACCGTTTGAAAAACCAGATATAGTCACACTTTGCAAAGATCAGATCCCCCTTCCACCCACTGTAGTCCTGGTATGAAACATCGCAGTGTTTTCAAAGTTAAAAGCACAACATTATTTATATATATACAAGCTATTTTGAGTGATTTTTATAATGTTCTAATAAAACCAATTGGATGTAACTCATTCCTACTTTCCAGGGTAGCATTGTTGGATTTATACTACCCACTGGGCCAGGACTTATTGTGGTAGGATAGACAAACGCTAAAAATCTCAAAAATTGTAACTCAAAATCAACAAAGCAGTTTATGTGCAAAATATATAACTTCCATGGTAATATACACTGGTTTTATTGTGCCTAATTTGGAATGCGCACAACCCACTTCCCTCCTTACGCAATTCATCATCCAGGAGAACGGAAATCAAACCCCGGCCTTCCAGCAGCAGCTGTCCCCACAGAGCTGGGTGATGTGGGAAACTTGTTCTTTCACGTGCATAGTACTTGATTATTTTTTTTTTTCTTACATGGGAGAGAAGTTATGAGGGGGACAGACGTTCTTAACTGAGATTTATAAGCTTAAAAACTTCCTATGAAACGCAACTCCTAGATCTCTAGTGCAATACCTGTGCACCTTCCACTTCCCTGTACGAGGAATGCCTTTCCGTGGTCATCTATGACAAATAATTCAGCAAAGCTCTCTCTGGCCCGTAATTTAATACTTTACAAAAAGTTCACCACAAAAAAGTTTGTAAATTTTTAAGTGCCGCCGTATGCGCTTTTATAAGAAGGGAAACGTGAGCAAGGAGGGGAAACACGGAGAAGTTGAAAAATTTGTGTACGCCCTGAGAGGAAAAGGCTTATTTGGGGTTAAACGGTGCCTGTCCGTGTGGAGCCGCCACAGCTCCGCAGGAAGAGCGTTACCCCCGCGGCGCCCACCGCCGCTTCCCGCCCTGGTCTCCGAGGGCAGTTTAATGAAGCCGGTACCGCGTGGGGCGGAAGGTCCGCGTGCCCCCGGGGCGGCTCCGCCCGGCGCTGTGCTGCGGGTAACGCCACGGGCGCGCGGGCTGGAACTGCCGCCCCCTGCAGCCGCCCCCTCGCGCGCGGGCACCGCCCGTGCCGGGCCGCGCTCCCTGGGCGGGAACCCCTCGCCCCGCGGCGGCGCTAGGACCTGGGGGAGCGTGTTCCGCCGCGGCCGTAAGCCCGCCGAGGTGTGAGGGGAGCCCGGCCCGGCGGTTCTCGGCCGTGCCCGGCGGGCGTCGGCGTCTAGGCGGCCGCGGACGGCGCTGCCCGCGGCGGGTGAGTAGCCCTTGTCTGACTGGAAGGGGCGGGAAGCCGCGGTGGCCGTCGGGGGGTCCTTCCCGCGGCCCGGGTAGGCGGCGGTGGGATGGGGGCTGCCGGGGCCCCGCGTCTCCTTTGCTTCAGGCGGCTTCGCAGCGGCCGCCGGGGCAGCCCGGCGCTGCCTCGGGGGTGAGGAGGGGGCAGCCCGTCCCGCCTGCCCGCTGAAGGCGAAGGGGTCCCCGCCGGCCCTAGGGCGTTCTCCGCCGCCCCCGACCCTCAGGCACCGCCGCCCCTCCCTGGCTCTGCCGCGCCCCCTCACAGCGCCCCGAGGGAAGGGGCGGATGGCGCGGGCTTCCCCCGGCGGGGGCTGGCGGCGGGCCCTCCGCACACCGAGCCGGGCCGTGCCGCCCGGCTCAGCGCTGCCCCTAGGCGGGCTCTGCCTGCGAAAGGGTGGCGGGGCGGAACGGGCTCCTGCGGTGCCGCCGGCCGTGCCGGGTGGCGGCCCCAGCATCGCTGGTGCTTCGGTGCCGACGACGGAGCAGTTACCCGGCCGCCGCTGGTAGTGCCCCGGCGTTACTCAGCCCTCGGGCTGGGGTTGCAGTTGTTCCCTTTCTGTCGCTAGGGGAAAAAAATGGAAATTTTTCTGTTCCAAAGTCTCGACAGCTGTGTGCTAAGTACCTTCAGCATCAGGGATGAAGACATTTAATGCTGCCTATTTAATTTCCTTTTTTAAACTTGCACTCTGTGAACATTGTCTGATTTATATTCTTGCTGTTTTATTGCTGACATTTGTTATCTTTCACGTATTAAATGTCTACACTATGCAAAGCAGCTGAGGAGGGTCACTAGTTGTGTGTCGCGATGGTAATCAAGTCTGGAAACAGTAAGGCCACAGCTGGAGCAATGTGGAAGCATCCTTCAGCAAGCACGGGATTGCCCAAGGAAGTAGTGAGTGCTGCAGTGAATTATTTAAATAACGCTAACGAGGAGGTTGTGTAGCGTTTCCTCCTAGTATCGCAGGTGACCTCCTTTCAAACACGCCTCTCTGGGATGGTGTTTTAATGTTCATTCACGCTTGTGGCAAAATAGTATTTTTGCCACCCCGTTTTTCACATAGTATTATCCGTACCACTGTGGTCACATAGCATGGTTCAGCACTTCCTTTAGTGTACTGAAGAGATGTACAGTTCCATGCATAACTTGCTTAAATCTGTCATCTCCTTAACTTTTTTTGAGTGCTGGACAAGGAAGTTAAAATATCGTAAATTTCTACTTTTATGTTGTTTTTTGAGACACAGAACACAAAGGGCTTTAAAGAGAATACACAGGATAAAAGCAAACATTTGTTTCCAATGTGTTGCAGATGCATCTTAATGAATAATCCTGGTTTGCGTTTTCCAGTTGTCCCAAATACAATACTTGTGAGATCTCGGAGGATCTGGAAGAAGCAGAGACCTCCACGTGGAGTTGCCTGATCTTGTGTCAACTGCCCTTAGAGCCCAGATGACTCTTGAACCCCTTCCCCTCTCTGGAGGGGGTTTTGTGGTGCAAAGAAATAAATGCTTTGGATTTTTGCCTTTTGGCTTCCCTGTGGGTAAGGGTCTGGGTGCCCACTGCAATGAATGGTTAACAGTGATGCCAGATGTCTCAAAATATGATTCTATGTGGAGAGATTCTAATGTATGTTTTAACATGAATGTAGTAAAACCTGCATATGACTCACTGTTCTGTGGAACTAAATGTGAAAATCGTGTATTTCAGTAAGCACCTCTTTTAATAAAACTAGGGAGTCTACCTTAAATGATGCCTTATAATAATTTAGATGCATTTGGACCATTAGGACAAAAAGAGGCTGGTGTCACTGATGACTTATTCAGACTTACGCTTACATCGGCATTTGACGTTAGCAGCATTTAATCCTTATTTAATTCTGGAAGGCTTTAGAAAAATGCTGCCACAGAAGAATTTGTAGAGAAGCTCAATTTTTGGGTCACGCTTCTGTTCTGTTTCTGAGCTTTTTCAAATGGGAAGTGGGTTTCCTCAATCTTCATTGTGGCAGCAGGATCAAACCACAAGAGGAGAGTGCTGGACTTACTGTGTGCTTCACAAGGATGTTCTTACTGATTATGACCTGTGTTCATTATGACATGATGATCATTTACTGAAAGGGAAAAAAGCAGTAGAGAAGCAGGCAAGAATTCTGTTGCCGTGCTGTTATTTTACAGCATTTTGACGTGAGCAATTTTGTAGTTGTGCAATATATAACCAAACCCCAAACAGTACTGTTCTGCACTGCTGGTTCTAGCTCTTTTTAGCATGTGAGGCTGCAAATTCTACTTTCTTGCTGCCTTAATTTCATAAGGATAGGTAGTGAATTTCCTAAACCAAGAATAATTTTTCCAGATGCAAGCCTGGGACTGATGTTTTCTAAATGTTAACTGGTCCTACAAGAATTTGAGCTAAGTCATCAAAGTGGCTGGTTAGGTGGCAATCAGGCCATAAAACTCTCCTTATTTCAATTACCATTGTGCTTTTCCTTATGGTTGTGCTCTTTGCTTTGGTTTATTATGTAGGCTTGGTTTATTGTACAAGTTTACCAACTGTTGATAAAATAAACTCACACATTAAGCCAGTGTGAAGCAAAGTATTTCAGCTTTGCATTGGAATAAAGCATTTGATTCTAACCTTGAACATTCATGAGTTACCAACTTTTAAATTACCAGCACTACATCCATTTATCTTTGGGACTTTTTCATTTTTAGAAATACACAATCCCTGATCTTAGACTGATAAGATTTCTTAATCTCCACAGACAAACTTTACGTGCAGTTGTGAATGGCTGCTCCAGATCTTGAAGTAGGTGAGAGAGATCTCTCCAGTAGTTCAGAGTTTGCTTCTGGGAGGATCAGTTCTGAATGGGATGCATCCATCTGGGGATCTTAGATGATTTAACTGAATTGGTTTAAATTTGCTCTTAATTAGTCTAAATTAAAGCGATGTCCCTTTGGTTTGTATTAATTTTAAAAGTGCAAGCTGCTTTAATTTTAAATGAGAGCATCCACACTGGGATTTACCAAGTTCTCCGTGAAGTGGGTTTTGCCTACTCAAAGATGTTATAAGTTTGTCAATCTAGACAAATCTGCAAATTCTGATGGTGAAAAGGCTGACCCCTGTTTAAACCACTGATAAAGCTTTTAGCAGCTTCCCCAAAGTCTTCATCTCCAAGCCTATTCATTGGCCATGTGTTAAGCAGCTGTAAGACAGAATTACATAGGCAGTAGTAGGTGTAAAGGACAGCTGATTTTACTTGGAACAGGGGCAATGTAACTCCTCTCTCAGTGCAAGTATTCCAATTATATATGGTGGGTTTGCTTCCTACTGCGTTCCAGTAGTCTTGTAGTGTTAGTTGAATGTCTTCTGACTTTTTTGGCATGCTCTATTATATTCCTCTTAAACCCAAAAGTGCAATTTCTTGGTAAGAATCTTCTATTGTCTATTTATAAAACTTCCCTTTAAAACTCTGCTGAGAAATGGTCTGGTCACAAAGTACTAGTGAATAATCAACTTTATAGTCTGCAAATGCATTTTAAACATCTGTTGAACAAAGTTAGTGTGGAACTTATCAGTTGTGGCCAAATATGCCTTAGATGCTTCCCTTTTGGCCTTGAAGGAAGCTAGCTTATTTTAGTCTTTCAGCTTTGAGACAAAGGAACAAAATCACTTTATTGGACTACAGTTGTATTTTATTTTAGCAAACATTATGAGTTCCTGAAAGCCCAATTAACCTTAATATGAACTGGCCGTGCTGTGTTGCATACTGCCCTTTGGAAGCTGTGTTGAAGTTTGCTGATGTTTACAGTGGCTGCTTGCTATGATAATTAGATGTTGAAGTGATGATCCTTGGCTAGCCAAGAGGCTGTAAAGCATTCTCAAGGGATCAAAGCCTTGCAGAAGGAAAGATGATAACCTGCAATCTGAAGATGAGGTAGAGCAGTGCTTAACCAATACCTTTCATTTTTATTTTGTTGGCTGAGAATAATACCCGCTTTAGAAATAGCTGAATGCCTCCCTGATAAGTAGAGAGTGCATTTTTAAAAGATAGTTAATTCAGATTTAGATTAGATATGAGGAAGAAATTCTTTAGTGTGAGGGTGGTGAGGCACTGGCACACGTTGCCCAGAGCAGCTGTGGATGCCCCCTCCCTGGAAGTGTTCAAGGCCAGGCTGGATGGGGCTTTGGGCAACCTGGTCTAGTGGAGGGTGTCCCTGCCCATGGCAGGGGGCTGGAACTAGATGGGCTTTAAGGTCCCTTCCAAACCAAATCATTCTGTGATTTTATGATCATAAGTTGTTTCTTAATACATAATTGCTTCTCCTGGAAGAATGAAGGCTGGGAAAAGATGGGAGATTTCCAGAGAGACTTCTTAAATGCTGATCAAAACAAAGATTATCTAAAATCTGTATAAATTGCTCTTACAAAGCAAACACCCTGCTGATTAAAAAGCACTACTCAGATGAAATTAATGTGAATTTTGTAGGTTTGCAACTTGCCATGACTGTTTTACCAGCCTTTGTTGACAGCTCTGAGTTGCAAACATGGTAGAAGTTACTATTTTTCTTTTTTCTTTTTTTTTTTTTTTTTAAGAAAACCATATTGGTAATTCTGTTGCATTAACAATTAGCAAATTTCATGGTTGATGATATTAAGTCTACCTGAATTCAATTATTCGGGAAAGGGCTAATTGATAGTAGTTCTGTGAAACTGGTATCATACAATGGTTCATATATGAGAGCAGAGTGAAACTTAGTGTGGGATGAAGTTGGAATGAAGTGCTGTTTATTCTCCTTCTTCAAGGTAGGATTCTGCCTGGCATGCTGGCAGTCTGTCCTTTACTGTGCAAATCCTCTGTTCTGGAGTTAGCCTCCTCTTGCACAGCTCCAGGTTGCAGTGAGCCTACTTTGGAGGAGTCTTGAGAAGGGTGAGCTGATGTGGGGGCCGTTAATGCGTTTGAGGTGTCAGCTCATCTTCCCTGTCAGCTCTGGTAGAGCAGCAGACGGAAGGAAGCAGTGGGTATGTCTTCACGAGGACTGTTTCTCAGGACTGTCACAGGGCATTTAGTAGACAAATATACCTCAAGTGAAAAGCTGTCCATTTTGTCTAGTCACATTTTTATATAAGTAATGACTAGTGTCAGAAGTCAGATGCTACAGGTACAAAGTAGCTATAATTTAAAATATATTTTAATCTGCTTCCTATTCATTTCCCCGTTCATTACATGTACTTGAGAGTGTTAGCGTTCTTTGTCCCTCAGACCTTTCTTACTGTTACTTTTTTATTTTTTATTAACAAGTCAGACAATGGTATGTCAATCCTGTTAACAAGTTTTTCTGCTACTTAACTAGCCCAGTTTAGCCAGTGCTTATTTCTTCTCCCTTTTGCATAAATAGTGTGGATAAGTTTGCCCTTTCTTTAAGAACTGTTATAAATTTTTGGCCTATGCATACCTGTATGGTTGCTTAGTGTCCAAAGAATGTGAGTGAAAGTCGATGGGGTGAGGAATGGGACTGTTGTCTGTTCATGCAGGGAGCCTGATCAGCAGTTCAAAAATACAGTCAAGGGAGACTGGGTTTAACATTGTGGGACAGAGGTTCCTGTGACCGCAAATCCTATGCAAATTTGGTTTATCTGAAATGCTGCATTAATTCAATTACAGCTTGAATGATGTTTGCTTCTGCCTGTAAAGTTAAATAATATGTTATTGACTCTTCCTGGATAATTTCATAGTTTCTTCTTCCTTCCCCATATCTCATCTGGACAGCTGAAACAGGTTTGGCACTTTATCTGGTTATTTGTTCTGTTGAAAGCAGAGGTGATACTTGCAGTAGAAAATTAGCTGTGTGCACTGTCATCACAGAGAAATACCATAGTCCTTTTTTTCCTTCCTCTGGCTTCTTCTGCACGTGGATGTTTTGGGGTTTTTTAAATAAGAAATTGAAACAAACTGAGGATAAGTTAAGTCAAAGTCTAAGTATCTGTATCTGGCTTTAATGTTTTGCTTAAGATATCTTCCCTTAGTGCTGATATCTCTGTTTGGATAATGACTGGAAGAAAACAGACTGGGAATTGTCAAGTTTCAGATGCTTTTCTTCAACACAGGACTGGCTATTTATGACTATGTGAACAAGTGTAATTTCCCCCCACAGGTAATTGTGCAGTCAGTGGACTGCATGTGCAACTTTCAACCTGTAATTTTTTTTTTTTTTTATGCTGTATTTTGCTACCGAAGTGTTCTTTGAACAGCCATTTTAATTAGACGTGCATATACCCATCTATGTATCCTTTATTTAGGTACAAATGTGTTTGGTGTGCGCACACGCAGAGCATGTATGTCATGTTTATTATAGAAGCTTTCAAAATTTGTCTTTTGTTCTTCCAGAATATGTCTGCAAAGCATATGCTTTTGTGAAATAGTGCCATTTCTTGAGCCATTACAATACCCTCATTCTTATTAAAAGTTAGATTCTTCAAAAACTTAAATGTGTGTGCAATTATGCGCCCTGAGATGGCCTTACTGCCTCCGGTGTCTTTATCCACAAGGGATTGCTCAGAGCATGTGGACGCGAAGTTAAGCACGTATAAATTTTGTTGTAATCAAGATAGTAGAGATATCATGTAACCATTTATATCGGGGGACTACCTACACAATAAGTTATTTGTGCACCAAGTTATTAGTGTGTGTGAACAAAGCTACTAAAATCTTGTCTATTAAGTGCAAGAGATGTAAGAATTATGAGTTAATATTCACAGATCAAAATATGTGAAGGTTTGGGGTTCAAATAAATCACCTCCTGGTGCATTTAGATTATTACAATGCATTTATTTACTCTAGAAGTATCTGAGTGTTCAGATTTAACAGACCTTTGGAAAGCAGAATATAGAAAAGGTTAATGAAAATAAAACATTAATTTCTGAAAACTGTAGGTCATGAAATATTCATAGTTCTTCTACAGATAGGATATATTTTGTGGAGAGGAATAAAACATTTTGTTGCAGACTTTGCAGCTTGATGTCTGCTGATTAACATTGGAATGTAATTATTTGACATAATCAGGTGGCATAATACTTTGGGATGGCAGATATGTATGGTTTTGACTGGAAAGGTTATTTCATGAAGATGAAGCTGTCCTGCCAGCATCCTGTGGGGTCTCTGCTGGTGGCCTAGGATGGGAATTGGAAAAGTACATTACTGTTTCATTTCTTTTACAGATATTTTCATAATGAGAAACATTTGCTACTTTAAATACTCTGAATATACTCAGTATCTTGCCCTGGTTTTGACTCTGTTTCTTACTAACACCCATCAAAATGATTTTTAGTAAGATTAATTCTCATGTTTAAAAAATAAATGTCTTTTTTTTTTTTTTTTTTTTTTTTCTGGAAAGAGTGCTCAACTTCAGATGCAAATGCTGCTTTAGACTGCTGTTAAATAAAGCCATTAGTCTTACCTGACTTCTTTTATCTGCTTGTCAGCTCAATTACAGGTTGTCAGTGCCAAAGAATACACTCTTGTCAGTGGTGTGGAACAGAGGGACATTTTAGCATCTGCTCTTAACACAGTTCCTGACCTCTTCTTACTGCTGCACAACACCACTTGGTTTTCGAGAAGAAGTTGATCTATATCAAAGATGTCTTATCCCCAGTTCTTTAGAGTTTAGTTCAGTGTATTCTAGAATAGAATATTGTGTCACTTCAGGTAGGGAAATAAGATGTTTAATCACATTTTCATATATCTTGCGTGGTTGTTTTGTGATATCATTTTTTCCCTTCTCATATCATCTAGACTGGCAACAAAATATACTGAAACAGAAGTGTTCTAAGAATGCATTTATTTTGTTACTCCAAAGGAAATCGCAGTACAGCTAATTTGGAAATGAATATAATAAAAAATTCTTCAGTCCAAGTCTTGTAGTATTGATCTTGCAAGCCAGTCTAAGAGCCAAGTCCTTGTTGAAGGTATACTTTTGAATGAGGAGGAAAAATGAAAAGGCAGTAATTGCAACAGTGATTATCTATGGTTAATGTGACACACTTACAAAAAACAATTTAAAAGGTTTGTGAAAATCAGGGGGACTTAGGGATAAAGTACCAAAGTTACTTGTGAAAATGGCACTTAGGAACCTGGAGCATCTGGAATGCAGACAGCTGAATGTGCTGGTATTACCTTCAAAAAGATTTTGGCGCAGAGTTGTATGACTGGAATTAATTTCCTGAACTGTGGACTCATTTGTAACATCATTTGTAGAAAAATGTATAAAATGGACAATGTAAACTCTGTCATCTTTATGCCTTTCTTCATTTTAGAGCTATCTAGGGTCTGATCATGGATGCATTCAGAGTTACCAGAGTTCAGTGGACTGCGGCGGTTTTGCAGCAGAAGGGAAAGAGAAGGGAGTCTGTATTTTTCGGTCATGTTCTTCTGTTCCTCGCTAAGCTTCCTTTTCTTCATGTCTTCTGATAAGCATCTTAAACTGAACATTCCTAATGAACTGACGGAGCCTCAGGTGCTAGACGTTCTGATGGTTGCTGGTGAGCCTGGTTCCTTTGAGTAGTCTGAAAGAGATAAGTAATCCAGTCTGCTGACTCTGCTAAGACTGCTGTGTAAGTTCATGTTAAGTTCATGCAGTTCATTCAGTTAAGTTCATTCAACAGAAGTTAGGGAATCGAATACGTAATAATTTTCAGCTGTCTGTGGCCCAGCGCTGGAAAAAAGACTCCATTATTCGCTTTAAAAATACTTATCAAACTTGTATTGTTTCCTCAGATAAACAATAATGTCCTTAGCAAAATGAGTGTGTGTTTATTGGAAATTAGTACATATGTGAAGCTAAAGTTGGCTCTGCTTAGGATTGTTAATCTAGCAAATTTTTAGTTACTGTATATGCTCCCTACAGTAAAAGGAAAGCAGTGCATATGGTGAGTTCCTGTTGCCTTGAGGTGCATTTTAAAACTAACAATTATTTTCATGGAAGTATAAAGTTTTATAATCCCTGTATTTGATCATTTATTTTTAATGAAACAGATGTGCTGCTAATGCTTTGCCATGAATGTGCTGATAGAAAGACAGCAATAATCATAGTTATGTGTCTGTTAGGGCAGAAAATATGTTCGGAGTATGTTGTATTAGTTCCTTCTCCTTGGTTACCTGCCTCAGATTGGTTTTTAAATGTTCCCTTGTTCAACCACTTTTTCCCCAAATTGTATTCGGTATGCTCCTTGCTTCTTTGTATTGTATCGTTCCTCTTAATCTGTTGACTATTGACTTTGAAAAATAGGAGGTGAGGGGACCTTGTGCAGAGTTTTAGAAAGTAACTGATGATCGTGGTCTTTCCTATTTTAGGGCACAAATGATACCTTCTGTGGAGCCTGGCTTGTTTCCTTCTTCTGGGCCTCTTTTTGTCACTTTTAACCTCAAATGCCCAATGAAGTTTTTATCCCAAGCGCTTGGGGAGGTCTTGAAGATGTGTATGCTCAGTCAGGTGTGGAAAGACTACTAATCCAATGGGACAATCCGGCCTCAAATATTACAGGCTATATAAAATTACTTACTTCTGTAACGTTTGTGAACAAATACCTGGTTTTGATTTGCAGACTTGTCCATCACATCTCCTGTTTTTCTTTCTAGGTCCTGTGAAAACTTACCAGAATTTTTCAATTACTACATCAGTATCTTTTTCTGCTTTGCTTAGTGCATATACATTTATTATACCAAAGCAAGAAAAATACCCTGTTGTAAATATGCAGTGGCATGAAATAGATATGGTAAAATCAGTCATCAAGTTACATACGTCCTTTGCCATAGTATTCAAGTGCCTGTCTGATAAACTTCAAGAATTTCCATGATGAAAAGTACTGTTATTTCACTTTAAAATTAAGTATTTTAATGCCCACATTCAGCATAAATATAGGCTATTGATTGACTTAGTCTCCTCCTTTGTGGATTTATTTGCTTTACTTAATACTAAGTTGTTATCCAGAAAAATCATTAAGCTAATCTAGTTCCTTCAAAATTGAAGTAAGCCAGACTGAAACATGAATATTTACTGCTTCTAAACTGTCACTTCCATTTACGAAGGAAATCAAGATATCTTTGTTTCACAGCAAGCAGGTAGTGTATTGAGGGCAGCTGCTAGCTGAAGTTCTCGATTGTATTTGCGTGAAACTAGTTGGGAGTGTGCCATAAAAATTTACTTTATGTCCAGTAAAATAAATGCATCCAAGGCGCCCACTACACACATCATTAAGGCATGAAATATCCATCTTCTCTTCTCTTTTCTCCTTTTGTTGAAGTTACTTATATGTAGTCATAAAGACACAGGGTAGGTTGGAAAATGATTATAATTAATTATGTAAGTAATTCAAAATCAGTTTCTTCCACAACAGTAATAAAGTGCTGTCAGCCCAGTGGCTTGACAGCTATTGATCCTGACTTTTACATGTAACCCGATTTTACCTCTTATGTTGAGGAGTTGGAATTGTATCTGCAATTATTTGCAGGTCCAAACAGCACTTATCCAGGAAATATTTTTTTTATTTTTTTTTTTTGCAGCTACATTTTTGATATGTAGGCTTTATTTAAACCCTGCGGAAATCAATAAGACCTTTTTCTGTTGACTTCAGTAAGTGTTGGATTGGGCCCATAAGTTATACTTGCAAATAATTGTGGGCACAAAATTACATCTGCAGAAATGGAGGTTATTCCTCAAAACCAGGCAAAATTCTGCTTATGAGGTTTTTTGGAAGGGTATTTGGTAATTGGCTGTGTTTTTTCCCTTATCCTCTGGGGCTGTCAGAAACGCAGTGATTTTTAGACATTGTCAGATCACAATGACATGATGTATAGTTGTCTCCTTGAAAGGAAAGCTTTCTCTAGACTTAAGAGGAGTTCTGCTTCATTGTTGCTGCTGTGATGAGTCACAAGGACGTTCATCAGAGAGAAACTGCTGTCCAGGTATTGCTTGGGTTTTCTGTTTGCACACCTATCGGTCCACAAAGCATTTGATTCTCTGTAGTAAATAGCAGTGTAATTAGCTCAGGTGTGATCTAAGGTGCGAGGCAAAAACAGCTCCTGCTTGTAAGAGAAACAAGGCAGGTTTTGTTGTTTCAACCCTCTCCCCACTAATTCAGTCATGGAACTGTAAGGGTATTGGTGGTAGGTTTAGCTGGCAAACACCAAATATTTGCCATAACAAAAGCAAAGTCTCAATGTGCTGATTTAAATGTTTGCAAGACAAAAATCCAGTGTATTTCCAAGAGATTGTTTACCTCTGCTGAACTGGAAACTGATTGTCAACTTGAAGTCGTACTCTAGAAAATATTTTAAGTACTTCTTTATTCTCAAGTAGAACTTTATTTAGAAATACTTTATTTAGAAACACCTACTGGTTTAGAAACTTCAACATTTATAGATGACCTTTAAACAAAGAATACAGTATCAGTGCAAGAAACAAATGGTTTGATTTCTCTGATGTGCTGGAGTAGAAAGAATTACAGTTAGACAAGATAGACCTTCTCTGTGCAATGCCAGTGGGCCCGAAGCTGGAAGGCAGCATTGTGGCTGTAGCATTAGGACTGATGCTTTTCAGTGTACTGAATCCTCCTTTATGACCACTATAGTTCAAGAGGAATTCATTGTGAAATGTTTATTCTCTAGGGTGGGCTATGAATGGCTTATTTTAAAAAGTATTAAAAAAAAATCATATTGCAAGTTAGGGGAAGGAGCCTAAAATGTTCTGAAAAGCATTGACATCTGAAGTTTTCTTTGTGCCGTTGCTTGCCTGCATTAGTTCCAGCCACGTCAGAAAAGCAGCACTGCCTTCAATACAGAGGATAAAAAACTCTGTGTTATGACTTTCTGAAGATTTCTTTTCTTTGCAAATACTCAGTGTTTAACTGGAAATTACTTTCGTCATACTTGGTGTCTATAAGCTGATTTGTAGCTATTACTGGCAACCCTCAAGAAGTGGTCCTTTTGTACCTTGGCTGATGCAAATCAAATTCTGCTTTGCCATGTGGGGTTTCTTGTCTGCGTTTCCATATTGCTCGTTGCCTGTTCACAGCTGTGAAGGATATAACCTTGGAAGTAGTCCAGTGATTGTTTACATAATGACATGATGTGGTTTTCACCCGGAACATGTAGGTGAAGAAGTTAACGCCTATAGCATTTGGTCTATGGCTTCTCCTGTCTCAGTTTTCAAAGGATCAATTAAAATTTGAGCTACCTTTAGTTGTGGTAATTAGGGTGATGAATATTTGCAGTTTCCAGATTTTCTGTTCCAGGCTCTGACTCCCAAATCCCATGAGCCCAATGGAGGGAAGTGAAGGGAACCTGCAGTGCTGTGCAGATGTAGAGGCAAGGTCTGTCACAGCACATAACTTGGTGGTGTCTGGGCTCTGCTTGTCTGGGGCAGCGGGACTGGGACTGCATAGCCTCCTTTTTGGTTTGTTTGGTTGGTGGTTTGGTGTTTTTTTTTCATCACAGCTTTGCATATGTTCAGACTGGGCAGGGTAGGAAAGGGCACAGTGAGGAGCTGTGTGACCAAGTTCTGGTATAAGGTTTTCCAGAAACAAGAGACCAGAGACGTAAGTTCAGGTGATTCCTCCAGGCTGTTTTGAGACTGGTTCCCAAGAGTATTTTTTCAAATTTGGCTGCAAAAATGTAAAAGGCCTGGTTAAACAGTCCTAGTTACAGCACAATTCAGAGCAAGAATTCAGTGACTGGGGTGTTTGGTGGTTGGGTTATTTTTTGGTTGGTTGGGTGGGGTTTTTTTCCCACAGACTGGCTTAAGGAAATTTTTGACAAATGATTAGTAGTATATCGGCCAGTTTGGTTAAAACAAACACGAAATGGGTGAACCATTTGAACTGTCAAATTGAACTGTCTCTGCAAGCTCTCCTTGCACCTTGTCCTTTTAATTGTTTCAGAGAAATGTGCTGTCAAATGCAAGCTATGCTGTAGTTTGCAGAAGGAACCCGCACTCAGCTTTTAAGCATGTGTTTCTTTCTTTTTTTTTTTCCCTCCTCGTTTCTAATGGGAAATTAATTCAGCACAACTTTTTCTATTTCTTACTGTGCACTGTTAAACTGGTCTGTAGAGGGTATGTATACCAGGCTGGCTTCCTGGGGCAGAACTAATCCATTAATTTATGAGTTCAGCAGATGTTTCTGCTTTTCAGGCCAGGTGTAATCTTAGGCACCATTGGTTTTTTTTTCTTCTTCCCTGGAGTAAATGCTAACTGGGCTGATGGCCAAAAATTTAATTACCTTTTTTACTTCTAGATATGTGTAGTGTCACCTTACATCAGACTTCCCCTCTTTTAGGAAGAATGTCATGATGCAGAAAATGATCACTGGTTGCTTTATCTTTACAATAGCATTTACCGAGTTGTATGAATGTGTTTGGCATAACTGGAACAGCTGAACTAGTGTGTTTCGGTCATAGAGGAAGATTTGTGTTGTATATCCTAAAGAAAATGCTTTTTTGTTGTATTCATATTATTCTCTGCTTACTCCACCAAGGGCTTAATTCATCATTTCTTTACCCTGGTTTTACTTTGAAGTCAGTGTAAAGCTCGGGTCAGAACTGGGCTGGGAAAGCGAGACAGCAGGACTACAGACATTGAAGAAATACTCTGAGATGTGCATGACTACCTTTTTTAGAAGTCTGCATTCCTCTAAGAGCCATTCACTCACACCCTTTGGGGTAATGTGGCTGTGTTGCTGCTGATTGACTGTACCAGTAGTTTGACCAGGAAAAAACAGAGTAATGATAGCAAGAAAAGTATCGAGCTGTAGGGAGGCAGGAATGATACCTCGGGGATCACCGTTAGGTCTGGATTGATAAACTGTCTTGTGACTTACCTGGAAGGAGAAGCTGGCATGCTAGTAAAACTTAGAGAAGACATTAAACTGGGAAAACTATGCACCAGTGTCAAGCCATACAGAGGTTAGAATACGGACAAATCGTAGCAAAGGCCTACAAAACACATAAACCATGAAAATGTGGCCTGGGGGGGCTAGAAATCCTCAGTTCTTCTCTTCCCCCAGCCATACCTAAGGTAATTGTAAAAATTAAACATAATAGACCAAGATCTGTCAAGTTTGCTAACAGAAACAAACTGCCAGTAACAGAAAGAAGAATTTAAATTTTTAGATACTGAATGTGAATTCTTTGCTACAGGACTTTTTCTTGCAGAGCTGTGGTGTGGTTAAGGGAAGGAGAGTTTTCAGCCCTGACACTCTTGTCTGTGCATGCAGAAGCATTGGATATAGAGGTGATTACGTTAGCCAGACTCTGCCTTTTGCCAATACAGCTTATTTTACTGGAGAGAGGAAGCATATGCACTCTGCTGGCTGTGGTCTTGCAGGCAAAAATATTTCATGGCTGTGATAACATAGGCAGAATTAAACAATCAAAAAAAAAAAAAACTAGCATTGTCATACTGGCAAAATTATTCTGCACAGAGCTGGCCTTGGTTTAGGAAATGAATTTTAGGTGATTTGAATCACTACTATTTGTAACTAATTTTATATAATGAACTATGATCCCTAAATGAAAATCTTAGTTGTGTTAGGCTTTAGAGAGATGCTTTCAGAAGCTCTTTCAGCATTTTGGTGGTGCTGCATTGCTCTGTAGGCATCTCTGTTTCTAATTGATGTTCAACCACTTTAGTTAGGAGCTTAAAGTTAGGTAGTGTGAAAGTACCTAACTATATTTTAAGCCAAAGATGTGAATATGGTTCATTTTAGTTAGCAGATGTGCCCTCTTAGTAGCTAACGTGCTACTGCAGTGTCAGTGTGTGTGTGCCTGCCAGCTAGGGGAGGGTGGCAGCTGCTTGCTTGGAAAAGGAAAGGAGGGCTGGGCGGAACTGTAAATATGTGGGATAATAAACTAACACCCTGTTGAGTTTATTCTTATCAACAAACCTAGTGCCTATATTTCTAACACTTTTCACAGTCTGGAATCTTAGCAAATATGTTTTCTAAATGAGAAAGTACAATTTTGTGAGGGTTGCTGTTGTTACTACGGGTACTTGGTTGTGAGAGCAGCATAGCATTTTATGTGCAAGAAAATTTGTGGCCTGCATCAATGTAAATATGCAGGATGTGACATTTTAAAACGTCAGTTAGTTGAGTGGGGTCTGTAAACATTTCTAGGCAGATTTTGATTCCTTGGCTAAGTATATACTTACTGTTTGAACATTCTGAATGGAAACATCCATGTGTTTTTATTACATCATGACTTGTTTAATTACAGCCGGTTGAACACTAAATTACAGTACCAAGGTACCAAAACATTGAAGAGCTTTTAGAAGATAAAATTCTGAATACTGACAGAATTAAGTGTTGCATTTTCTGATTATGATTGCTGTGGTGCAGATGTTAACGCTGCCACTGCTGATTAAAACAAATTGTAAACAGCACTTGTAGAAAATTCTCTGAAAGCCACAGTTGCCTTAGTGGCTATTTTCATGGCCAGATGTATCCATTTTAAAGGACACTTAAGATCTCTATAGCTGAGTCCAAAAAAAGGAAATAGAATAAACAGCTGCTTAGTCAGTACCTTAATTTCCTCAAAAGTAAAAGCCTTTAAGGTATTTAAGATGGAAAGGCTGATTCTTCCAAAGCATTTCTTTGTTTAAACTTAAATTTTATGTAAAGATGAAAACTACTAAAGATCTCAAGGCACAGTTATGTTGTGAAGAGTCCAAGATCTTTTCACTTGCCTCGCTGGGACACAAGCTAAACTATAAAGAGTCTGATTTCTTGGTGATATCTGATGTGTCATGCTCACAATATGCATAGGGCCCTCTTTGCATGAGGCCTGACACGTTATTTTTAAAACTGAAAGCATGCCAGCTATGGTGAGCATTAGCAGCACCTTCGAGCAACTCAACCCATAGTAGCAGCCACACAAGGGATCCTGCCTGGTGCTCTGTAAATTTTTGCTGCTCTCTTTGTTAGTAGATTCTAGGCTGTATCTCAGCTGCTGCTTTCATGAAAAGTAAATATGCAAATGTGGGTTTTGTCTCATTGATAGGTGCCAAATGTTGTGTAAAAAGCATTTCAGAAAAGTAGTAACTTAAGTTGACATTTGTTTGAAAGAGAATGAAGATTATATGGGTGTGTAGTCAAGAAAATGCTGCATTTATTGCTGGGCAAGACACAAAGGAGGAGGCTAAAGCATTTCAGTTGTAGTCGTTTCCATTAAAATCTTTATGTTCTGCATTATCAGATAATTAATGGTGCTGTGTGACTCCGCATACCAAGTATAATTTGGTAATAATAATTAGGTAAAGAGTTAAATTGTTCGGTTTCAATGGCAGCGCTATCAAATGAGTCAATGATAAGTTTAATGTGTAAAACTACTAAACTGTCAGGTGTTAAATTAAACAGCATAACTCTCTGACTGATGGGAATCTTAACTTTTTAGTGATGTATATAAAACAGTGTACAACTTGGTGTAATTTTTCCATATATACCAATTTCGGTATAATTTCAGCAGCTATGGCCTTGGGAAACACAGGCGTTAGAGATCGGTGGTGTTATCCTCTGTGGTATCTCCAATGCAGAGTTCAAGGCAAGACACATTAATGTCGAAATTCAATGATTTGATCATGCCAGTATTGAAAGACTGGACTGTTAAGAAGCTTGCTTGCAAATGTGTTACTGTTATCATGTACCGGGACAAGGTTCACAATCAGTGACAAACTTGCTCGTTTTCTGGAGTAGTAGTAACTTATTGAAAAGCTGTGCTTTAATAGCACGACATTTTAAATCATGCATGTATATGGTTTTGCTTTTTTTATGTGCTTTGATTCAGCTGTTCCTAATTGTCCTGGCTTTGGCTGAGATAGAGTTAATTTTCTTTCTAGTAGCAGGTATAGTGCTGTGTTTTGGATTTAGTATGAAAGCAATGTTAATAACACACTGATGATTTTGGTCATCTCTGGGTAGTTGTAGTGTCTACACTAAGTCAAGGACTTTTCAGCTTCTCACACCCTGCCAGGGGCACAAGAAGTTGGGAGAGCAGGGCCAGGACAGCTGACCCAGACTGGCCAAAGGGATATTCCATACCATAGAACATCATGCCCCGTATAGAAATGGGGAGGCGAGCCAGGAGGTGGGATTGCTGCTTGGAAATAGTCTGGGCACTGGGTTGGTTTTTTTTCCTTCCGCATGTGGTGACCAATTTCATGCCATTCCGCATGTGATACACAAATGTTCTATTATTATTATGGTGGTGGTTGTTGTTGTTACTACTTCTACTGTTATTACTATCATTATCATCATCATCTTCCTTTGCTATCCTATTAAACAGTCTTTATCTCAACCCACAAGTTTTTTTTCCCTTCTGCTCCCCATCCCCTTGGTGGGGAGGCATGAGTACGCACTGCCTGGTGCTCAGTTACTGGCTGGGGTTAAACCACAGCGCTAATAGAACAATCAGTTTTACGTTTGAGTTTATTAGTGATAATGGCTAATGCCTTAAATGCTTTCCTTCCACAAATAACAACATTGCAACTATATAAATAACTACATTTCTTTGATGCCTAGATATGGTTGTGTCTTATAATGAATCCATTTTCCAATAAGAAAACCAATTTTAGAAAACAATAGTTTTATTTATCTGTGTTTCTTCAAAGGAACTTAATTTCACAGTAATTCAATTATGTAACCACACTTATTCATTGTTAATGTTATTAGAGTAAATCTTTCTAAAATAATTGGATAACTTTAAATGTTGCTAATGATTTTGACTACATTATCTTCAAAATTTCTCATTTAGTCAGTACTTCAAATGAGCACATTAATAATATTTTCAGGTTTTCTGTTTCTTTTTTTTTTTTTTCTATTTAATTTTTGTTCTCTGTTGTTAGGCATTAGATCTAAAAATTGTCTGTTATGACCAGGTGGCTTTTGCCTACCTACTATGTACTCTTTTTAGTTATTTTTGTAGAGTACTGAAACGTTCGTGCTGTAATGTTGCAAAAGATAGACATGAATGCTTATTGTTTCTGCTATGAATTGTATTAATCATTTTTAGTGGAGCAAATTACAGTACGTAAATTGAAGCATATGCCTTTTAATTTAGGATCAAAGCTTAACTTTTAGCTTCTACTTTAGGAAGACCTGTTTATGGTGATTTTTGTTTGTACAGGGTAGGTATAATAACAATGTGTGAGCTGGGAAATGGCCTCAGTTTGTCATTAAACCCAGTTCTTGAGGTGAAGTAGTTCCGTAAATCTTTTAGTATGGAGCTGAAATTCCTGACAGAAGTGATTGCCTGCATCTTATAAGAGTCTAGTAAACATGCAATGGGATAGATATATAAGGTAGACTTAAAACATGTCCGGACTCTGTCACTGACTGCTTCTCAAACAGAAAACCAACAGGCAAGAGCAGACTCTCAGTATTGCTTGGCAGGGGAGTGATGGCAGCGTCAAACTAGGTACCGCCGTCAGGAAAAAGGGCAATACTGCGGGTACCAAGCACTCTTCTTATGCATTGTAGCAACAGCAGGACTGAAAGCTGACTTGTTTGGTGCTAATGCTGGTGGGATTTCTAACCCTGAGGCTTAGAAACCATAGAGTAAACCACACCTAATTTTTCAGTCTCCAGATACATTCTCCTGTGTATCTCAGGGTGAGTTAAAAGCTATTAGATGAAGCTTTTGTGTTAGGTGAGGCAGCTTAGTGATTTTGTGTAAAGCCAAAGAGGTATCAAAGCATTTTTTTGTGGAAAACACACTGAAATATTTTAGTAACTAGTGTTTACAAATGGTAATTTATATGCCTCATTTGTATTGCAGCGTGTTGCTGTAGAATATGGCAGACCTTTGCCAGGAGGAAGAAATTTGCATTCTGAGGATGGGGACAAGTCCACTTTCGTCTGTGATGGGGAGCTACTTGCCACCAGCAGATGGGAGAGCAAATTAAAGCAAAGGTAATGAATAAATCTTAGGCCCTGTTTTGCCCCAAATTATTTTGGTTTGTTTGTTTTTGATACAGTGATACCCCCCACGCCCCCCCCCAAAAAAAAAAAAAAAGTACCTGACTGGGAACAGTTAATACAGTTCTTTGATGGAGAAAAAGTTGTGGTTGCTGTACTGGTTGATGAAGTTTTTCTTCATTCTCTTCACCCTTTACAGCTGCATTACTAAGTACTTTTTATCTTGACTGAAAGTTTTGCTTAGTTATTCCAAGTGAACTTTTTTTTACCAAGTCAGAGACAAGAAAAAAAAAATATTTTCATTCTTAGAAGAATGCTGCTTAAAAAGAAATCACTATCAGCGTCTGTGAATGAGCTGTTGGCCAACTGGCATGTAATAACCTAGTTTTGGAGAAAACAGAAAAAAAATACAAAATAGAAATAAGTGATATTAAAGAAGAGTTAGGTTTAGGGTAAAGAGAATTGATCTGAAAGCTGAGCTACTAGCCTCATGTTTTTTCTTGTCATAAAAATCTCAATCTTGATTATAACCAGTGGCTTGACATTTAGATTTTTGATCTCATAGGATTTTGATGAATTCTCAAAATCCTATTTGTAATTAACATCTCTTTTCCATGCGCTTCACCTGTTTGGAATACCATCAAGTTAGTCCAAACTTGTTAGTATTAGTTTTTAGTATTAGTCTTAGGAAAAAATATTATACTTATTGTGCTATGTCAAATTCTCTAGCGCTTTTTCAGGCAAAATATCAGTTTAAAAATGAACATACAAGAATCTAACATGGAATGATGAAAAGATTTAAATCAAGGAAAGATAATTTCTTAGGTAGCACCTTTCCCTTTTCTTTACTATTGGCTCTAGGAAGTTGAAGCTGATTTTGACTTTCCTGTGTGTATATGATTGACATAATGTTTTAATTCTCCCTGCACACCTGGCCCCACTCTGAATTCTGTGCCTGCATCAGTTGGCTTGAGCAAAACCAAGGGTGATTCAGAGCATTGGGGTCTGCTTTAACTCAAATGAGTAGCATTTAAAAAAATATACGTGGCTAGCATATCTTGTATCAGTTATAGTTTTTCTGAAATAAATGTCTGCTACTGTATTTTATCTGTTTAGTTATTATATTCCAACGTAGTGGAGTTTTATGGAGTAAAATCTATCAAATACTGTATTCCAAAGGTTCAGTGGTAAAATCTTTGCCCTGTTAGAGTTCATGTGGATCCTGTAACTTCAGGAGACTTAGAGTTCAAAGACTCCAAGTTGAACGAACATGTTTTCTTCAAGAAACGAATGGAAGATCCGACAGCATAATTTCTGTGGGATGGATTCAACTGGGCAGACGTTTGCAAATCTTCTTTGTTTGGCTTATTACCAGAAGACAGACCACTGCTATACTGCCATCTGGCAGTTTAGGTTTTTTGCCTCTGCATGTCTCCGTTTTCAATCAAGTATAAGTCATAAATGTACATCATATAGCACAGCTTTGTGCTGGTAATGTCAAGAGAGGGTTTCAGTAAAAACGTTAGGCTTGCAGAGAGATCAGCAATGGTGGAGTCTTTGCAGGGTTCCACAACTACAGACCTGTAGTTGTATGTTGTCATGCAGGATAAAACTATAATCTTGCTTTCTTGTTTCTCCTGTAAATTTGCAGGAGAAAGTGGGTTTGGGTTTGGTTTTTTTCTGCTCTCTTTCTGTTAATCTGGAAGGTGCATTTTAGAAAAACAAAGTTTAAAATGAACCTCAGGTAGTCAGTGGATTAATTCTAGAAGTTTTGTTGCATATTTTATGGAATTCAGAATTTGAGAATGATTATTCAGCAGTCCTCTTTAGTGAAGAGGACAGTTTAACATGGAAGAGAAACTCAACCTAAAAGGTTGGGGTCTCGAGGGGGTGTGTGTTTGGTTTTTTTTAGATTAAGCTTCATGCATTGGCAATTGGTTTACCATTGGATAGTGAAAAAAGAGTTTCCGTGGAGTATCAAAAGAGATACTTAGTGCTCATTTTACCTGGTTAGAATAAGCTCTGGACTCCAGTCTCTTTCTTGCTGAGTTTCAGCATAGGGCCAAGCTGAAACAGTATTCAGGTTTTAGTTGAGGCCCACAGTATGTGTTTCTTATGGTTTCGTTCTCTGAAAAGTTAATGTTTGTTTGGAGAGAAGCAACTAGCACGCAGTGAACAAAAGTGAAGATGCCTCATAACTGCAGGATTCAGCACTGGAGAAATGAGACTTTGTGCAGAAAGCTTAATTTTTGTGAATAACTTTTTGTAGCATTGGCTCTCTTCTTTATCTGCAGTCAATTAGATCCATGTCCACATTTCAATAATTAAATCTCTCCGTTTAGTCTTTTAAATCCAATTTGGGCTGTTTTTCAAAGAACATGGCTCCTTTGTCTGACATCTGGATATTTAGTTTATCTGAGCTCTGACTTGGTCATGTAAATTGAGTGTCTCTGGTTTGGATCTGCTTTTTGATGGATAAATACATCCCTGCAAATGGACTACAGATTCGTGGCTTGAGTGTTCCAAGTTCATTTGCTTGGTGGTGTTGGTTGTTTTTGTTGTGGGGGTATGGGGGGAAGATGGGGAAATCAGTGGAGGGCAAACAGCTAAGGAAGTGGTACCGGGATGGGAAATGTGTATCCTAAGGTGTTAATAGCTGTAATGTGGATCTGCGGGATACAAAGCAGTAAGTGCATTTCTGCTACCTACACAGAGTAATTATGCTACTGTTCATGATAGTTCAGTTTCTGCCAGTGTTTCCATTATTAATTTCTGTTTTCAGGGATTTATTATACAAGCTGAGTCTGTATTTGGGTAATTTTATTAAAGCAGTTTTCAACAAGCTCTTTGGCTGTGCAAGCATGGGGACAATATTAAATAAAATGAAAACTCTGAACCCGGGGAACCCAATGTTCTGATATGTGATGTTAAGCTATCTTGTCACTAGTACATTGTAAAATTTCTGTTTTGCCACTTACTGCATGCAAAGTCAGTGATTTTTTCAGCATCAGTAGCTTCAAAACCAAGTGTTTTAACCATTGCAAGATTAGCCTGAAAGTCACAAGATCTTAAATAATGAGTTTTGACCTTTTTTTTTTTTTTTGAACTTACATCATTCACTAAGCTCATGCTTTCCTTTTTTTTTTTTTTTTTTAGCAGTACTTGCTGGTTGGTAGGTGAACATACCATGAAGCATAGGAAGCATTACCTGCTTATTACTGGCACTTCAGTTCACAAAGTGGTTGCATCTAGATACTGAAAAGGAATGGAAAGGGAAATGCTTTTGCTGGACTCCACAGGAGTGACCTATAGTGCGTTACTGTAAACTCTGGTATCCCAACAGCATGTTGTCATCAAGTGTCCTGCTGAGTTTATCCATGTACCTGCCCCTCCTCTCCCCTCTGCACGCCACCAGTAGCTCACTGGTACAGAGCATCCTTCAGCTCCGCTGCTGTGCACAGTTTCTAGGATTTGTCAGAAAGCTGTGTTGGATTTTGGAGTTGAGCTGGCTGTTGGCTCTCCAACTCCCTTCCTTCCAGCTGGAAGGGATGTTTGATGATAGAAAGTAGCTGAAAAGACTCAGTATAGCAGAATGAGTTTTGTCTCTTTTAGCTGGAGCACTGGGTGGCTTAGCCATGACTGTGAGCACCACACTGCTCAGAAAATGTTCAAAACCAGCTCCTGTGTGACTGTCAAAATTTTGGTACTGGTGTCACAAAATTTACAAAGGTCATTTAGGTATAGAGGTAAACTAACCAGACAGTCCATTTAATGAATGAATAGTTTTTCCAAGGTGGTAGGTGGATAACGATGTGTCTGGGCTTAGGCACAAGCCCAGGGTATGCCAGGTTGTGGGGGGAGGCAGAGGGACCTGAGAAAATCCTAGCAAAATGAGCGGAGAGGTTTTGGCCTTTTACATCTTCATGTTTGTATGTGATATAATCTACGATGACGAATCTGAATTATTTCATAATCCTCATCAGCACAATATCTGTGAACTGCTTATAATGCCTCCTAAAGTCTTTTTTTATTCTCTAAATGAGCGTAAAATCTGGGAATTTGGCTTTGATTTCAGTATAATGAATTTGAATGAAGTTGCTTAATGCAAAGCAAGAAGATTGTTATGAATATGTATGCAACGCTGGTAGCCCTTTTTATTGTGTGGATGCCTGAGGAGATGAAATGGGTGAGCTCCAGACTTCTGGTCTTATGCATCAACTCTTGATGAGGGATGTTTGATAACTTATTTTTGAGGTTTCTAATTGTTTGATGTTTTACCTTCTTTCTAAAAGAATTGTTAAAGAAAGAGAGCTCCCTAGTGATCTCTGATTTTACTACTATACAGCTTAGTACTATTTTTCTTTTTCCAGATTAGGGGTTTAGTGAATTAAGCCTTCCTGCTTTCTAAACAAAGGAAACTTTAACTTTCTAATTGCTTTTTTTTAATCTCAAGACTTCCTAGTTAAAAAAAAAAAAGTCAGTAAAGGCTCTGATATGTTTGACGTTCACTGCCTTCCCCCTATCCTCAGCCTCCCACCCCAATATATGAATTATTTTTTGAGTTGTTAGTTAACTAGTGAGAAAGATACAGAATTATGTTGTGTGTTTTACGGTCTTCTATTGTCAGGCTATACTTGACAGACACTTTTTGACCTACTTTCAAATATAAATGTAATATTTATATTGTATTGTATATTCCTCCATAAAGGTCAACTACATTCTGTAGCTATAAATGTAGATCCTGACAACCAAATGCTGCATTTTGATGGGTTTTGTAATTTATTTTAGTTTTTCCCAGCAGCTTCAGGTAATGAAATTAAAAAAAAAAATAAAATTTCTTTCTCAAGAGGGAAATGAAATAAATATAATAAATAATAATCAAAAGAATTTTTATTTTGAATTGAAAAGTAAACAATTGTGTGCCATACTAAATTAACTTTTTTTTTATTTAAAGTATACTGAAAGTCTACAGGCTTCTTCCAGAAATTGTCAGAGGAAAGAAAAGATGTTTTGGCAGTTGAATAGAATTCAGTAGATCTGTTGTCACATGCAAGATAGCTGGAACTCTGGAATAGTCTAGTTAATGGAATGACTTTGTTTATACTCTGTAATTATGAAATTATTTATGTTACATTCAAACAGTTGTCATCTGAGCTTCAAAATCAACACTTGAATTTAAAGAAATGGTTTATTTATGAATACTTTAGTTTCAGATTGCCTACACGTTCAGTGGGAAGCTTGCGTTTTCAGCCGTTCCTCGGACTCAGAAGGGCTGTGAGAGCAGGCTTGGATTCTGTGGTTTGCAACTGGTAGGCTGCTCAATGCACCTGTAGAGAGACTTAGGAAAGTCAGTGGGAGAAAACTGGGACTGCACAGAAAATAGCAATCGCAAAACATTCTGTAAGTAGAGGTACTGGAGCCTCCGTTTTGTAGAAGGAAGACGGAGAAGAGGTGGTATTCCAACACGTGAAGTTTCCTTAAGAGTTTCGTGAACACAAGATAAAACTACAAAAAGACTGTGCTTATTAACTCTGGGAGAAGTTTATTGCTTAAAGAACTCCAGTCAGTGTCACAGCTGTTAGTAATTACAACTAGGGGTAATTACACCATCGAAGGTTAACGTAATTGTACATTTCAGTGTACAGGATAATGGAAATATAGTGGATACATACAGGATGATGAAAGCTTAATGTAATGCACACATTCTTAGCTGGTTAATAATAATTTTATGCCATTATGTAATACTTTACATGTCTATACCATCGTACATGCCTCTAACTTATAAGTCTCAAAACATCCTAGGAAAAGAAAGTGGCTTAACATCCCAGGTTTGCTGCTATCTTTGGATGTTGTCAATGTGTGTTAGTAAGGATTCTTTTATTGGTAGCTCCTTTTCCTTTTTTTCTTCATTATGTATCTCACCTTGGTCTAGTTTTGTAGTTTTCAATGAAGTTTTCCAATGCAGTAGATCAAAAGAGTTATTACCTGTTACTAGATGATGCTGTGTTTCTATTTTTCTTTTTTTTACAATATTGCCCTTAGGTTTTAGCTAGAAGGGATTTAATGTTTTGATGCTGTTTTTTTCACCATGTAACTTTTTGAAATTACTTTAGCTAATTTCATTAGCGATTCTGTGATGCTTCTAGACCCAGAGTTATGAAACTCTGGTCTGCAGACTGCCGGTACCTGCAAGGCCATGGTAAATGGTCTGCAAAGGCAAACAGTCCGTAGGTCCTTTTGATTTAAGAGTTTGATGATGAAAGGGCATGGTCGTCTGGGAAGAGCCAGAGCTGACAGAGGAAAACATGAAGCAACACTTTTCTCGTTATATTGAGGCCAGTGTATTTTTATTTTATGTTTCCCATGAGCTAAGGATGTTTGTGCAGTTGATTTCTCAGATCTGGTGGTCTTTGATAACTTGTTATGGAAAAGTAAATGGGTCACTTTTCACCATTTCAGCTGATTTTAATATGTTTTCTTATATCTGTCTTTGCTGTGGACGTAGCAAATCACTTTCTGAGACTTTTCCAGTACTCTTGGTATGGAAGTAACAGCACACTTTCTTTGATGGCCAGATCTGGCAGTTTCTTGAAGGTATTTCACTCTCCCATCTTCTTTTCAGAAGATGGTCTTAATTATGCACAACAGACTTAATGTTTTTCTCTCTTCAGTGCCAGACTCTGTCTTGCAGTTAAATAACCACGAGACAACTGTTTCAGTGGGAACTTTTATGCAGCTGAATTTTGTTACTAGCCAAGCATTCAGCTGGGAAAATGCCACTTTACTTTACACGTAAGTTTTCTCTGGCAAAGGTAGCTTTAATTTCCAGCTCTTACTGTCTCATTTAGATGGCCTTGCAAAGCGTGCTCATCCCCAGTGGGTCGGGAGTAGCAGACCAAACAGCGTTTCTGCAGCATGTAGCTCCATGTGCAGTGGCTGCAGCAGAGGGAAGGGGAGAACAACGTCATGAATGCCTGCTGTGCTGTCATGCTGCTGCTGCTGGAGAATGGGAAAGCTCCGCTAGCCCACATCAGCAGAGCTGGAGGTGCTTCTGTCCTCTCTTGCCTGGCAGGGCCAGGTGCATCCTTTCTTCTGTTTTTACTATTACAATTTAAACTCCCTATTTTACTGATGTGCTACCTAGATGAAATAAGATCTTTATAAGTTCCCACAAAAGCTATAATATCACTATTTCAAATGAATTGTTTTTGTCTATTGCTGGTGGCAGTTTAGCAGGTATATGAGGCCTTTATTTTTCCCTTCCTATCAATTGACAGGAATGAATATAAAGTCTTCTCTCTTTTTGTATTCTGTTAGCCATTTTTGTTTCTTTTCTTATTCTCTTTAAAAAAAAAAAAAAAAAAAAAAGCTCTGTGATGTGCCGTGAACGTCTCACACCTTATAGGAAAAGGATTTGGAGAACTTTTCCCTCCATGAGGAAAACGGTATACCCCAGCTGTGCTTCCCAGGCTTGTTAATAGATCTGTTTTATTGTCTTCTGTTCCAGCGCCAGAGAATTTTGTCAGGCAATCCATAGTGATTGATTCTAGGGAAACAAAACACCATTTCCTCCTGTTTTCAGTCTTGAGTCACGTTGTAGCTCTCTCACTAGGGACACAAAGCAGCCAGTCAGGTTTTTTCCCAGCAATTCCAGAATTCCTGCACTTGTCTACTAACAGCTGTACAAAATTAACTGAAAATAACTTTCAGTTCTGGTCTTCACGCCTAAAAAAGATGTTTCAGAAACTGATAGAAGTGGCCTGTCATGCTTCTGGATTTGATATGGGACAAAAAAGCCATGTCCCAGTCAATGGAGTTTCTGTAACTTCTTGGGTTTCATATTATTTTTCTTGATGTAGGGTGCTCCAATGCTTTGGAATTATTTCTTGTGATTCTAACTGCTGGTCACCAGTAACAGAACTTGTGGTTGAGTATTTGGTGCATCATTTACAGTCTATTTTGTCTTATTTTTCCTTGCAGATGAACCTTTATACTTTCAGCTATCAGAAAATCCCAGTGAACACGAATGTTCTTCTTTCCATTTACAAACTGCGTAGAAAGCCACAGTGTTTTGTCACTTAATAGGAGCTGATACAGAAACATTTGCAATGGCAATACTTTGCTCTTATTTATACATGCCAAGTGTGTTCTGCTAGGTAACAAAATGAAAAATTAAAGAGATGGCTGCAAGGAGTAGCATGCTGTCTGTTATGTAACTCCTCCCTTAGTAAGCTTTGCTGTTGAATTTGTTATAACTAATGGTGAAGTACCACTCTGGGAGTGTTAGAATGCAGAAAATGGCTCAGTTGGTAGAATGTAGTCTTAAAAATAAAGTAAAATATCATTCCATAGATACTATAAAATATGGCATTCCAGATTCTTATACTGTTGCTGTGTAAATAGGATTTTTGTTTAGCAGTTGGGCAGGGATATGATAAGGGGCTATAATGAAAGAAAAGAGAATTTGAAAACTGCTTTCTAGTCAGGTTGACACCATCATTACCCTGTCTAAGTCTCTGTGTAGGGATTTCTGCTTTACTTTTTCGGTGGAAAGTGTCTGATGCAGAGGAAGGGCTGATGTACGTAGTTGCAAAGCACTACATGGTATTTGCTAATCAAGAGAATGGCTATGATGATTGTCTGTTATGGGAAATGATGTTAAACACAGATGGGATCCTTCTCCTTCCTCTAGGACGGGGATTTTGGTGTATTGGGAAGTTACTCGGACAGCATGGACGCACTGGTCTTCCTGGAAATACTGCTCCTCTTAAGCATCGCTGACATTCCTTCAGTGCTCTTCCCATCTGCGTTCTCTGTTAGTTGCCTGCAGGTCTGCTCTGGCTTCATGTTGAACTTTTTCTTCTGTGGGACTACGTGAAATATTTAAGAATGGCATGAGAAAAGGGGAGATGAGTAAGGGTTGGAAAAGTCTGCTAAGACAAGTAAGTTGAAGAGAGAAGAAGAGGTGATGGGGAGGCATGCCTGAAGTAAGAAACATTGAGGTTGAAGTGACTTGCTGGGGAGAAGTGAGATGTTATATTAGAGTTATTTTGCAATAAAGCACATCTACAGTCCACGATACGGTCATCCACAAGGCATATGAGTCCTCGTAGTCCTAGCAAGGTAAATTCCTGCTAAACTCTCTTCTGTCAGCGTTAGATCGCTGCCTGTCAGAACCTACAACCCAGCCAAAGTGTATTTACCCTTTCACTGCAACCAAGTTCCAGCAGCTAATCTGTTCTCAGAGAAACC
Organism: Balearica regulorum gibbericeps; assembly: GCF_011004875.1. Lineage (NCBI taxonomy): Eukaryota > Metazoa > Chordata > Aves > Gruiformes > Gruidae > Balearica > Balearica regulorum. The sequence continues at coordinate 7,624,689 of NC_046192.1, read as the reverse complement.
ACCACAACTCCATCTGCTGGTCCTTAAAAATACGATTGACATCCATCAAGTTATTCAGGTATGTCTGTATAAGACTATTAATTCTATATTAGGAGACACATACTACATAATATGAATGATACCAATTTTATTGAAAGTGATCGCTGTTTATTTTCAAATCTTAGGTGAAGACATGCATCTTAAGTCAACTAGTTTTCACATTTCTTCATGTTATCTCATAATCTCATGCTGTTACAGCTGAGTGAACGTGGATGACATACTGTGAAACAATAACTGAATTTCTTACTCCCTGTTCACTGTGTATGTGCTTCAGATAATATTGTTTTGGAATAAAAAACTTTGGATACCTTTATTTTGAATTAATTGTGTTAGGTCATTAGGAATCACTTAGCATGCAAAATCCAAAGTGTATTTGCTATACTGTAATGAAATCTACATAGCTGTAGCAAGGCTTATCGGATGAATATCATGTCTTTGTGGAACAAGAGGAGTAATGTGGGCTAGTGTGGGTCATTTTATCCTAAGTAGTTGGAAATACACTGCTGACTTAGAATATTTGTGAAGTTCACTCCTCCTTAACAACAACAATCATCTACAAAGAAACAGTAATAGTAGCTGTATACTGTGTTCCTCAAGCAGTTTTAATTCTATGGGAAGATCAGCTGTATTATTTGCAGTGCAACACATGTTCTGATGTATTTTGTGAAGGGTTTAAGCCTTCAGTATTTCTCTCCTTTTGGGTTAAGAACCCTGCTGATTCATTTTCAAATACTCCATGAATGAAGAGACAAAAATGTCCTTGATCAAAATGTTTTTCTTTTGATAATCATGCTGTCATAATGTAATACAAAATTAATACTGCATTGCTTAAAATGAAGCATTGCCACATTTCCTTTGTGGAATGCTGAAATATTTTGATGTTCTCAGAAGTTTTGTCCTTTGGTTTCTGTACCTGACAATTTTTTTTTGGCAAAATCGGTGCGTTTTTCCCAAAGCTCTCTGACTGTGGTAAGCCAGCCTCCTTTCACACAATATGGTCCCGCTGAAGACTTTCTTACTGGCTCTGCATCTTTGCTGGGTGCAGACAGCTGACCTTTGGGTGAACTTCTAGTAATTTGCTTTTCCTATTTGTTAATGATTTGAGATTTCGTAGAGGATTTGTATGGCAGCAGAACAGGAGATGAACAATAATGTATGTCCTCATTAAATCTTCAGTATTTCTTTTTCACTGGACTTTTCTTTGAGTGGAAAGAACTAAGCCCTTATTCAACACTAACTGGAATCAGAATTGTCCTTAAGTAACCAAGTGCCTACTGTACTTCTTAATTTGCTTTTACAGAAAGGGTTACACAGTGGCATTATTTGGAGTGTAGCGTAGTAGCTAGCAAGCATACGTTTGGGGGGGTTTTTTCCTGTTTTCCCTGACATGGCTTTTTCCCCCTTCCGGATTGATGGAAAGTTGCTTTATTATATGCTGTCCAAACAGCCTAGGAATAGCCAGAGATCTCTTGTATCAGTTTTCAGTCCCGTACGCTCCCACACCTCTGTTTCCCATCGATAAGCCACTATTTTGTCACTACCTTTGAAGTTCCTTATGTAAATTAGTATCAAAGGGCTTTAGAATATTATATGAAGCTTCTGGCACTTCTGCTTTTTCCCCCTTTCTGAAGACTTCTTGTGTTTTGCTGACTTCTGCAGAGGTTTTTAATTGTTATTTTTATTTCTCTTTCTTTGTTCTCCTCACTTTCCTGCCCTCCTTTTTTAACCTATAGCAGAATGTGTTGGTTTTATTTTTGAGCTTATATTGATGAGCTTCTATTGATCTTGCTTTTTTATATAAGCATAAATAAATTTATGTACGTCATCTATGAGTGGAGTCATTTGTTGACTGTAATATCATTGTTCAGATATTACAAAATTACTTAAACTGATATTAAAATGTCTTTTCATATTGTCCCACACTTTTTAAAGTGAAATTGCAGACACTGGGGAAGTTTGAATTCAGTTCTGAAGGGACCGTTACCTATGCATTAAACATATGGCAGCAGCTTTGCTTTTTCTGGCTGTGATCCAAACACTTGAGTCTCCATTCCTGTTTCTTTGCTTATTGAAACTTCCAGTCACTTTGGGTGGATTTAAGGAAAGGCTATTAGGAAATAAATGGCAAAATAATGGTTAATGTAATGAAAAGTATACGAAATGTACTCTAAACTGGTTAACTGCTTTCTGGTGCTCTCTGTTTCTGGATCATCAACATCGTTCCAACAGGGATTTTATTTTCTTTTTCTTTTTCTTTGGCTCCTTTGCTTTGGGTTTGGATTGTCCTTTTTCCATTGCAAATGAAACATACTCATTTTTAAAGTCTTTGCTATTGGTATCTTAAGAAATGAATGAAATGTTCCTATTAATACCTTGTGTGCAATCACTATGTGATGTCTCCTTATAATTAGTAAACAAATGTAATGGTTTATCACATTTATATCACGTCTAGGATTATGCTAATGAGTAGTCCTGTTTGCATGTAACTTGACGTGATCGGAACAGCATGACAGTTCATGAAGTTTTTTATTTTTGTGAAGATTATTGTTTTTTCTCTGTAGAAAAATAAGCACTGTACAAAACAGACCCTTTTTTTTTTTGCAGTTCAGATATTGCATTCCTCTTTACAGCAAAGTGCTGATCTTAAGATATGCCCCATGCTTTTTTCCCGAATTTCTTCTCTAGGTCTTTCTTTAGTTGTTTTGCATTTGTCTTTCTCTTCCTTAGGAACTTGTTCAAACTGCCTGATGCACACGCTCACCTTTATCCCAATGTCAAATGGGATCATTCTAAAAAGATCCACTGACAGAGTGAAAAGGAACAAACAAATCCATCAGCTTGCTAAAATGAGGGTTAAAAAGCCTGGAAATGTTAGCATTTAAATTAGAAAGTGTTGATCTCCTGCCAACCCTCTACTTTCTCTGCTCAATTCTTGTGAATTGGTAGGATATCAAATTAGGCAACTTAACCTCTTGAAGCTATTCAGGGGAAGCTGTCTTGTCTCCTTCAGTTCCCTGCTGACTCAGGAGAAAGAAGCTGGCAGGTTGAGCTGTGAAGGGCACATTTTGAGTGGACAGCATGCTCAGATTTATTTTTCTTCCAGCTCTGCTGCAAAGTGAAGAATAAGTTTTAAGCACTGATTTTGAAGTGGAAGTGAAGTAATTAATGCTATGTGTATTCTATTGTTAAAAGGATTAGGAGTATCTTACTTAAAGCATTTATAGACGGGGTATGCAGAGGAGGGCGATTTGCACACTTGGAACCTATTCAACTTGATACTATCACTACTGAAATCACCAAGTACCCAAAGAACATGAGGCTTACTTAAAAATCATCAGATGAGAAACTGTTATTTTTAGTTACCCTCTATTTTGTGAGTCATTATGACTTTTAAAGCATATCTTGGCCATCATGAGAGCTAGAGGCCCTACTTTAAAAGCTGGGATTGTCATGTAAGTGCTTCACTCTGCAGCACACCCTTCAAGAAGGGAGACCCCTGCAGTTATTGGGAGCTGGCAACGCTTTAGTTTCTAACTAGGTGGGGAGGAAAAGAGTACTTATGCTGGGCTAAACTTGCTGTCTGTGAGAACGGAGTTTGGTGCCTGCTGCTTTGGTACCTGCTTGGAAACAGGTGAAGAAAGTAATGGCTAGTTTGAGCTCCTAGTTCTAAAGACTGTACCCCATGAGCTAAAGAATAATTTCCTTAACTGCACAGCGCTGGGATCAACTCTTTCATGGTCAGGCAAGAAGCGCTTGTGTCTTGTGTACAACCCAAGCCAGGCATGGTGAGCAGGCAGATTGGTGGCGTGGTCAAGGCTCTGTGCTGTGACAGGAGATGTGCTGCACATCTGTGATGGTGCAATGTGAAGCAGTCTTAGAAAAAATTCTTACTGCTCTGGAAGTAAGATACTTGTTTCTTCCCCCAGCAGAAGGAGTAGTTCAAGGTGATGAGCTTGGTAGTTTTATTCCCCAAATCACTGTACTTGTGTAATATCAAGAAACAATGGGCCAAATTTCAATGGTTATTTTCCTTTTTATTCCTCAATGAACCCTTCCAGGGTTCTTTAAACTTTAGACACCACTGCAGGGATGGCAAAGTCAAACAAAAGTGTTTATTTTAGTTATAATTACTTCTGTCTGGTAACAATTTGGAAACCAGAGAGGCTAAGCCAGTTTGTAAGTAGTAGTAAGGCTACATTTCTTGAGAGTTTTGGATTGTAATACACTTTAAAATCAATTCTTCAAAAGAAAATTATCAGGGAGAAGTCTTTAAGGAGAAAGATAAACTAATGATGAGAACTTAACTCTGAATGGAATCTATTTACACCACCAAGGTGACCTTTTGGCTTTTTAGAAAAAAAAAAAATCTACTGTCTTTTGTTTAATAGTAAAACTCTATATTAGCTTACAGTAGTATTTCAGTAGTCTTCATAAAAATCTTTAAGAAGAAAATGTAAGGAGAATTGCATGATGTAGTTGATTTTAGTTTGGTATAAGAGAGTAAATGAGATGGCTGGCTCTATTTTATGATTCCTTAGTTAAGCTACAGCCAATTGCTGCTCAGGATGCTGAAAGGGCAAAGCTGCTGTTTCTTGGTGCTGTGTCATCGCTCGTTTTGTTCTGTTCTCTTTCTTTGGCCACCTAACTGCTGTTTGCCTGCAGAAGGGAACTGGATGATCTGTGATGAGTGCTGTGCCTTTGGCAGATGGGCATTGCCGTCATACTCTTGGGCTTTCTTACATCTCTGTATTTGCAGAGGAAGATTCTTAGAATACATGAAAGTTTCAATTAATTGTCGCTTAGGAAATAATTATAAAGTTAGACTTAAGCTTTTTACGACTTCGTCAACACTTAGCTGTTTTTCAAATGGGGTTAGCCACCCTCTCTTAACAGGCACTATGTTCCAGTAACACTTGCTTCTCAGTTGTGTATGCCTTAATCTGGTTATTGGAAAGAGGATGGAGCATTCCCATCTGTGTGCAAAATTTCCTGGTGCGTACTCACGCCGGATGGTGTGAATTTCTCTGAGTAGTGTCAAGACCAACATCTACTTCTTCAGAGTGTGTGTAACTCCAGTGCTGCCAATGTACTTGTCCTGAGACTCTCAGTACCGTGCTGCCGATGGTATGTACTCTCAGGGACTGCGCTGAGGAATTCTGATGTCAGCTTGATGCTCTCCTGCACACTATCCAAACTTGCACTTAAAACTCTTTACCTTTTTTTTTTTTTTTTAACATGAAAAGCTTATTGTTTGCAGCCAACGTTACTATAGAAATCCACTGTATGTTGAACAGACAAGGATGAATCTGCCATGAAAGTGTGTTGTACCTAAATGTTAGATGTTATAAAAAGTGCTGATGTGGCTGTAGGAGAATGTTAGTTGAGGAAAGACAGGGATTACTGCCTGGTCAGTTTATGATACATACATACACGTCTTAGACTTGTTAAGTTACTTATGAAAAATAACCCAGGTATGTATTCATGGGTATCAGTAATTTCCTTAATGTGACGTTAAGAAAAGGATTTCATCAAAGGAGATACAAGACTGTTAATTAGTGCTGCTTCCCCAGTCAGCAAAAGACAGACCACATTTAAGTGACTTGCTGAATGAGAGTATACTTAATCACATCCATAAATGGCTTAAACAACTAGATGAACAAGTGTAAATGTAAGAGGTGTAATCATGTTTGAAATAAGAAGCAAAAATCTCCCAGATTGGAATGAAATAAAGTAGAACCTACACTTGAATGCTTTTGACTACCCACTCTTCATATGAATAATCGAAACATGAAGATGATCAGCCTGCAAACCTTGATCGAGTGTGGAATATTTCTGAGACAGGTTAGCAGAGAAAGGGAATAGAGCAAGGAGTGAAGACACCCACAGGTGGTCCAAAATGAAGTTCTACCTGGCAAGTTTCTACCTGGGGACTGCCAAAATTCCCAGTGCAATGAGCGTTTTGTCCTCTCCAACCCACAGCTGTTACAGTAAAGCTGAGCCTTTCACAACAAAAGCTCTCTGAACTGAAACATCGTATACTGCTTGTTTTTAAGAATGGAAATGGCATGCAACAGGAGGGGAGGAAAGGATTAAATGAACCTTGACTTTAGTGATTGGTGTTAGAATTCAGTATAAAGAAAACATCTTAAAGTTTTGGTCTAATTATGGACTTAGGACCAGTCTACTTTAGGAATGGTTTTATTTTTAGCTTGGATTCAGTGGTGAGAAGTTTAAGGTCTCTTATTTGTACCCATTTCCTTTTGTTTCCCTTTGCACCCTTTGTGTCTGTTAAGCCTCGTAAGTTCATAATGTGTTGTGCCTTTACATCTGTCTAAACACAAATGATGTTTCTGATGTTTTTAACACTCTGAAAGAATTTATAAACTCTGATCCCATAGTTGATACTAATGGTTCTGACTGACCTGGTTTGTTTTGGGCTGTCTGTCCTTGGACTGACTGGTTACAGTTGTGCTGATGTAGGGGACTGAGACACCAGTTTCAGCTGCAGGATTTAAGAAATAATTGGTTTAAAGATAAATTTTCTTTGAAGTGATCAATAAAATGGGCTGGCAAGCACAGTGCTTCTATACTTGTGCCTGTAAATAGCACAAATTTTCTTTTTAAACATTTGATAAAGGCTTGAACCAGTTGAAATGCCTACATTCCAGCGACTAGCAATGAAGTGGCTTTAATATTTAAGTAACTGTTTTTATTAGACTCTGGTAGGCTTTAATAGGTGTTCCTGGAGTGCTGTTGGCTGGCTTTTTATTGGTTAGCTGAGAGAAAAAGCTTTTATTCTTTTCCAGCAGGACCCTGAGGGTGTCATTCAACACCCTGGGGCAAGATGCTGAGCTGAACTCAGCAATAGCAGGCAATGATAAATCTGGATTTGAGGGAAATACAGCAGGTTAGATCTTGGCTGCACTCTCAATTTGTTAAGTTCCATTTTTTAACACATCCAAAACATAATCATCAGATGCTATTTCCTACTGATTACCTTCAAAATATGCTTATTCATGCAAAGTCATTTCTGTCGGTGCTTTGAGCTGGCTAACTTTTGTATGAAAGATGATTCTGATAAGTCATCTTCTTGCCCTACACCAGACAGCTTTGTGACTTTCAAAGAAATATTTTTAAGAAATAATGAACAATAGAAAAATTTGTTCCATAAGACATTAGGTCTTATGTGAAAGTAGGACTTCAAGTGAGACTTAGTGTCCTACGATCCCAATGCTGCTAAGCATCATCTTAGCAGGAGTGGATAAAAAGGATTGTCATGTTAGGCTGGAAAAAGAGAACAGAAATGTCACTTCCACTGATGTAATGTTGAGGCCTTTACAATTTATAGTGGCATCCTTTTGTATTTGTTAGTAGGTTTGGGAAAGAATAAGAAACTTCTGGCTTGCTTAAAAACAACAACAAAAAAGCAGCAATAATATTTGCTAATTGGGGTGTTGAACTTTGTTGGAAATTTTATGTTTGGGCTGATCACTTGAATTCAGGAAAGAACATATATTTAGACTCTCTCCTAAGCTGTAGGATCCCTATTTGCTAGATAAATACTGCATTCCAGTAAGGATGTTGAAGCATCATTTGTTCCCACAGGTGTTACAACTCCGGTCCAAAGAAGGGCCGTGCAAGTGGGCTCAGGCTGAAGCCTCGCTGAAGGGAAAAGTCCTTCCGAGGCTCACGAAGTAAAGCTAGAGCAACCACCAAGGCTGGAGCCTTCTGACTATATGATGTCCAGTCCTGGTACAATTACAAGTATATAAATTATTAGTATTAAACTTTTTAGGCAATACTGTTTAGAAGAAGTAGGTGTATCCATTGAAAGGGGTTTTTTACATAGAAAATAAGTTAGGTTAATGAATGCTTGCAGAAACTACATTTTGCAGAAGTATAGGTATCAAATGAATTGTTTGTACCATAGAGATACATTCATATGTAAGCTGCCTGCACAAAATACATAAGCTTGACACATTATTCCATGATACAAGGAAAATTAATGCAATTTTAGAATTTAAGCTTTAGAATTTAAGTTTTGCCCTCCAAATTGCAAAGTAACTTTTGGAGTTTTAACTCTAAAAGTCTAAAGCAGCAAAAAGATTATCGTTCAGTGAGGATCATTTACATGTCTTTAAAACTTTTTCTTAACAGTAAAAATATCTGTAAAATACATTTACAGTTAAAAGACTGCTTCCAACTGATTTTGCTGAAAATACTGAAGGAAAAATATCATCTTTACCTAAGGTCTTGCAGAAGGAATACCATCGGAAAAGAGTTGTTTTTATAGAAATCTTTGTGCATATGAATCTAGGTTATAATAAAGTAACTAACTACAGTGTTTGCTGTCAAACTTGTATTCTAGGCTATTAAACAGTTTAGAACTGAGATCTGTATGTGTGTTTTTCTGAGTTTTCACTTTTTTTTTTTCTGTTATTGCTTTCAGCGACTGCTGTTGTCAGCTGGGCACTCATGATAGTTTTCCTTTTGCGCAGAAGTGTTGACAGGTTGTGAACACCGCTTTAGGGTTAATTTTCAGAAGTGATGTTTTGAAGTGTAGTTATTTTTGTAAAAGTCACTAGTCAGGGTAAAGCAGACAAACTAACAAAATGTGAAATATTAGGGCTGCTGGGGATGGATTGAAGGCTAAATATAAATTGAAACAACAGGATAAATTATGTCAAGCTCAAAATAGAACTCACATAATTTATGGTCCAATTTGATGCACTTAGTCTAGCAGGTCTAGGACAATGAGCAATGGCTACTTAGTGGTTAGTATTTTAAATATTACTAGAAAGAGGAGTTTGGTAACAGAATTCATTGTTTAATGTAAAGGACAGAGTTTGATATAGAGGGTAAATAATGTGAAGCTCTACTTGCTAGACATAAAAAATAACTTTTTTTTTTTGTGGAAATAGATTGTCCCTTTCAGTAAAAATGTCTTTAGGATGAGATCAGGGAAGCAGAATCCTGTTTTCCGATTATAATTTTCCTCGAAATACTTTCTAATCCCCAAATCGTAAATCTCAGTGACATGGTGGGACATGTTCTTCTAAAGCAAAGCATCTGTGTGTGACTCCTCCAGGCCTTCATCAGTTTCTTGCTGCTCCGCTCCATTCTTAGCTGCTTCCTCAGCAGTGGCTGCCTGCCTGTGCTTGAGGGATCTCTTTGTAGAGGAGACAGTAGAGAACATAGTGCCTGGATCCAGTTACGTTCTATCAATCAAACATGTGAGAAGAGGTGGAGAATACGCGTGGTTTTGCTCATTGATGCATGAGGACAGCTCTTCTCATTCAGTCCCTTTTCTGTCCTCCTCACAGAGATGCATTCTCGTGTCCTGGATGGGGCATTTTACTGCTGGGCAGCCACAAAACCTGAGCCTCATGTGAGCTGCACACCCTCCGTGACTGAATTGGAGAGAAGAGTCTTCAATAGTGCCTGAGTTGGTACACCTCAGAGACTTTAATATCTTTTCTCTCAGAAGTCACCTCACTTTCATTTCACTAATGTGTATGTACTAGAATGCATCATGTACTTGGGTAAGCACAATTTCTAATCCACGTGGAATACTTTATAATGGCTCCTTTTTTTTCAGTTTCCTTCCAGGTACCTGCTGACTCTTTTCTAATATTGAAATTTGGCAAATTTTGAAGGCAAAAAGGAGTTTCTTCTGCCTGGAGTGTGAGGTAGGATACTGACTGTTTTTAAGATGTATCAGTGTTGCAGTGTAAATCAGGGATGATCACAGCAGCCCTGAACTGGCTACGTAGGTCCTGAATGGAGCCTAATTGCATTTGCACGCATATTTGCTCTTCCTGCTCTAACGGGGTGTTTGTGTGCTGTACTGTGGCTGCATAACCTGCTGTGAAAGGATGGCATACCCAGCATTTGTTCACTGTGCCGGCTTCAGCTTTCTGAAAACCCATTTCTCTCTGGCCTCTTCCCCTTCTAGTCTGATCCTTTTCTAGCTGTGACAGCAGCACAGAGGGCTGCTGATGCCCAGAAACTAAGTTCGTTGGTATTTATCACAGTGGATTGACTTTTGCGCAGCTGTTTGAGGAATTCAGGATTATCTCTAATTATCCAAAGTACATTTATCTATGACTATTAAAGGTGACCAGTATAAATTATAGATAAATATGAAACCTTTTGCCAACTCAGGCCACCATTGCAAATAGCAAGAAATCTGATCTTTTTTTTTTTTATATATATATATATACACACACACACACACACACACACACATATATATAAAGTAATATGTAACCATTGTATTTTATGGACATCTGTGTATAGATATTTGCACGTATACATTTGTAATTTTGCTTCTTTCTTATTGTAGAAGTACTAGAGTTGATTAGCTTTTTTTAAAAAAGAAAATGGATGAAGAAACCTCTAGAAAGTTGGAAAGATTTGTTTGGCTTTGCGTTAGAATAAACATGTCAAGTTAAACATCCTAATCTAAGCAATTTAGTTCAGCTGTGACACTTTTGCCTTAGGCAGTGATTGGAAAATTGTGGCTTATGTCACAACAAACCAGCTAAACTGCCTAATTTTGATCTTGAAATTTCCATGATCAACATACTTTGCTTTGTTTTGTCCTTGAAATTGAAACTTCTTTACTCTGCCTGTTTTTTAGCTAATTAATATTTTCCACTCTTCCAAAATGTTTATACTTACCATGAAGTAATGAGGAATTGGCCCTTTTGTAAGGCAAATGTAGTTTACAGTGAACTCTTTGAGATAATTTTACAGATGCTGCAGGTTTTATTCATGGATCCTCTTCTCAATTGAAAAACTTTCCTGGAAATCTCTCACGTATTTTACAAAGCAGTCATAAACGTCTCAGAAAAACAGTATGCCATTCCTTCTGAGGCACCAGGCTTTTCACTGTGAAAGAATGAGAGACAACTGACATAAATTGAAACAAAACAGGTTCAGATTGGATAATATTTTTTTTAAAACATATGAGGACAGTGAGGCAGTGGAACAGGTTGCTTAGAGAGATTATGCAGTCTCCATCCTTTGAGAGTTTCAAGACCTGACTGTATAAGCCTTGAGCAACCTGACCTGACCTTGTAGCTGACCCTGCTTTGTGTAGGAGTTTGGACTAGAGGCTTCCTGAGGTTCCTCAGGTTTCTTCTGAAGTGATTATTGTGCCAAGTCACCCAATTACTCTGAAAAACATGCAGAACCAGCCTTTTTTTATATGCGAGGAATATGTATGTATTTTAGGTATGAAACACTTGGTCTGAAAATCAAAATCTATGAAAACAAAGCTGTGCCTGAGACACTTCAGTAGAATGAGCAGTTAAAATTGTGCCTGTTTTAAAACTACGTCTAGCAGGCACTTTTCTCCATCTACTGCTGTCCATTCTTGGGAGCTTTTCTGCTTTTTCCTGCCTTAAAGACCAATTGTCTTCATCCTTTCTTGCTTACTTAATCAGATGTGGAAGCACCTGTCTTGGAATTGATGGCTATTTGACAGCACATTACAACTTGAAGCTCCTTTTTCATTGTGTGAGTGTGTTAAATATATATTCTGGGATATGCCTGAGAAATTACATTTATGCATTGAAGCCGTTTCTATTTTTTCCTGTAAATGTCTGTAAAGGCCTGTTCAAGGTAAAAGAATGCAGAATTTCAATAGAAGGGAGATTTGGCCGTTGTTTTTAGAGTGTGCTGCAACATTTATTGATGTAGGACCTACTGAGGCGTGCCTTTATACGCACTCTTAAAGAACATCCTTTAGTCTCATTTAGGGTTAAACATGCTGAATGGGGATGGATTGCAGCGTGTGCAGGCCACTAATCCTGCGATACAATGGCTATATCCTACGTATAACCGCTAAACGGTTTGGGGCTTCTGTTAGTGCGAACTGGTGCAAGGCAGTAGCAAAAGTGTAACCAAGAATGATCTCATGTGTTGAGTGGTGGTCTGCAGGGCAGCACTGCTGCTGTCTTCGAGCAGCATTTTTCTCCCCTTGCTTTCTTATTTCTTCTCTCCTTCACCTGGTGCAGATCTGCTAACCTGCTGCTTCTGGCACGAGGGGATCTAGAACAAGAGAGAGGCAGCAGTGTCATGCTGCAGTTACAAATGGTGTGGGCACCAACACGAGGGAGTATGAAGTGGGGACCAAAAAAAATGAGTCTCAATGTATGAAAGCTAACAAATTGCATACATTAATTGGGCTCTGGGCAGCCACCAAAATGTTAGAAGGAAAGGGGAACTGTTCCTGATAAAATGTCATACTACTCACATAGCTGCATGTAATCCCTTAGCATTATAAATGCAGATGGAGACAGTATTTCAAGTTTTTATATTTTGGACACATTTTAGTTTCTGCACAGGCCAGCTGATAGCAAACCATTACCCTGTTTGCCTCCGTTAGTCAGCTGTGCAACCAGTAAGGAAAGAATTCCCAAACTCTAAGAGAAAGATGAAAGATACAATTGCCTGATAGGATGATTACAGAACAGGAAAGGAAGCGAAGTGAAACAGAAGAAAGAGCATCTCTTTACCAGGAAGGATGTGGCCTTACTAGTGTAGAAAGGTTTATTTCTAACTCTCAAAGCTTAGCAGCTCATGGCTTGATTAGAAAAGAATCCTGTTCTATTCATACAGACTTCCCTCCCCCCCTTAACTAGAGCTCTGTTCAATCCTTTGTCTGTTGGTCTGATGACCTTCTCTTCCCCAAATTATTTTGCTTTTTAATGTAATTGCTGTATTACTTCTTTTTGAAGTCTGGCTTGTGATTTAAGTTGCACAAAGAAAGTTCAGAGAGATTTCACTGAGCTTTAAACTTCAACAAACAAGAAAAAAAGCATAGATGTACCATTTCTTCCCTCATGATGTAATCAAGCGGCATAGAGTTTTAAATGGATTGATTCTTACCTTCTTTTTCAAATTTCATTTAAAAAAAAAAATCCAAACCCACGTATTTCCCATTTTGCTGTAGGACCTTTTGGAAAAGTGCAATAATGATGGTAAAACAGACTAAACTTTGTTTTGGCCCATTCCCATGTTGACCCTTTATTCTGGGCTAATTGATCAGCTCTCACAGCAGAGTAATTATTCCCAAATGAAAATTTACTTCTGTTTTCCCAGAATAAAGTGCCTTTTCCCAGAACAAAGTGCTCACGTGAATGGCTGGGGGAGGGAGGCTGGCTGTCCCCTGATTGCTGAACTGTATTGGAACAGCATATATAGGTCCTTCCTATATGCTGGTTCTGTAGCAGCCCCGAGTCTGTGCAGCTACAGCAGGTTACTAATGCTGCATGTAAAGAGCTCCAACCTGTGAGTTTAAAGAACCAGCTTTGAAGAAAGCAAGTATTCAAAGGTCTTGGAGCTCTATTGAAAACATTAACTGTAACATACCATAAATGAATTTAAAAGAATGCAATATCGAAAGTATGGAAAGGGAATGTATACATGGGACGAAACAGAGTTCAGATCCCTGTATTTTTAAAAAAAACACAAGCTATTACTCATATATGGCCATACTTGACATCTTTGCATCTTTGAGCTTGGATGGGATTGATTCTTACATTGCAAAGACATGAAGGCCTCACTGGTGTGGAATTGTACTAATAGAAATACAGAAAGCAGCTGAATCTAAACTGTCTTCTTGTGTCAGGAAGAATAGTCCACTTCTTCCAAGTTATGTGTTGCCTGTGTTTACCTGAGTGCGTCAGATCCTGTGCCTTCTGTTTAGTTGCAGCTTTCAGGCGTGAGAATCGCTCTGTGCCTTCTGTTTCTCAGTTCCGAGCACTTCTCTTGATTCTTTTCTTTCATGACCCTTCTTTTTTGCCTTTCTTATGCTAAAAGATTTAAATTTTTAAAGCTTTTAAATTAAAAGAACATAATTCATACAGAATTTTAAGGCCAGCTGAAAAGGTCTACAAAAGTCATATGACTACTACGTGCCTCTGCCTTTCTTTATACATGATTACTATTTGGCCTTTAGGGAAAGATCAGCCCTTCGAATCTGCATTTGCAAAGCACCTGTGGGGTCTTAGTGTGTGGCTGGGACTCTTAAATAATACTAGCTCTAGGCTGCTTATACCAAGCATCTGCGCCTAGCGGGGGGATTGATGTACAGACAGTGTTTGTGCTTTGACTGCCTGCGGGAGACCGTTTCTTGGGCTCATGTTTAACTTGTCAGTGGTGATCAGACGTCTTATGGGATCTGAGCCGCACCTTCCGTATTTCTGTCACTGCTGTGAACGTAACTACACAGAAGCGTGAAGAAAAAAAAAATCTTGTGGTGTTTGGTTTGTGGATGACTTGATGAAAGCTGATTAAAACACAACTGATGCGGAGTTTTTGTTGTAAACTTCTGTGAAGTGCCCACGATGTTATCTGGGAAACAGAATGCAACACTGAGTGTGCCTGGAAAAAAAAAAAAAAAAAAAAAAGGAAATAAGCTATTAATCCTAGAAAACAGAGAGAAAAGGACACACTTTTCTGTGCCGCTTCTTCAAAGTGGTTCTTTATGCCATCTGATGTAATTTTGGCGCTGGCAGAGGTGATGTTTCTAGCAAACCACTTCACTCTGTGTTTTGTTTTCCTCCTTTTCATCTCTGATTGACAGTCCCACCAAGAAATAACAATGAAAAATTCATGAGGTCTATCCCCAAGTGATTCAGAAAGGACTTTCATGGGATTAGATAGAGGCAGTTAAATTTCCTGGGGCACAAGTGTGTTTTGAGGAAAGGGATAAAAGTGTATTATTCTCTGGATAATCCCAGCTGAAATATAAAGGACCACTTTTGGTGAATAATTAGAGAAAATGTCCCAAAACTATCTTTAATTGGTAGAGCATAAAAACCCGGTATTAACAGAGATGAGAGAAATATTTTTGCTTTGGCTCCAGATAAGTGAACGATGTGTTATCTTTTACTTGCATTGATTGTAACTTATCTCACTGTAGTGAGTATGGTGACCCTGTAACTACAACTGAATGAGTCGGAAGATCACAGAACTATTAATGGAGTGTTAAGGTGCATTCTTATTTTATGGCATAACTGTTCTTGTATTTTCCTTCATTTTCTTCCTTTATAGGGAAGGGGTTTTGTTTTATTTAGTTTTTAACTGCTGACAAGGAAGTATCAAACTGATGTGTATGACTGACATGAATTTGTTTTTGTGATGTGAATTGCTAGAAGATAAAAAGCTCTTTGTTCCTATCTGTTGGAAAGCATGCAGAAGTATAGCTACAGAAACACTAAGCAGCATTTACTTCCTTCATATAGCTCACTGTTGTGTGCGGGGAATCAACCATAGGGCTTGAACCAGGAGAAGGTACGCACACCTCAGGAAACCAAATACTCTTTTGTGGTGATCTGTCGGTACTTTTAGAGGGGCTTTCTGAGGAGGGCAGAGGCAAGGGAAGTTCAACTCTTGTGATGACGCATACCCAGAGAAAAGCTAGTTCATGAGCTCTGGAAATAACCACCCAATATTTCTTACGATGTGTGGGAAAACTGGTCTGCTTTCAGCCTCGTAGGATATTGAGAGAATACCAGCACCAAACCACGTGGGCCCAAGGGGCCTGGCCAGGATCCTTGTGTGCAGCCCATGGGACCGGGGTGCTGGGTGTTGAATCCTCACTGTATCTTCTGGGTTTCACTTGGATTGTGGTGGTGAGCTGAGTTTTGGATGGGTCTTTCATGTCCTTTATGTGTCAGCAGTATGGCATGGGACTTGCCTCAATCTTGCTTACTTTATCCTGCATGCATCCTAAGCTGCCCATTTTCTTTGTTTCTCTCGGTGGTGGTAACTTTATGGCTGCAGTATCACCTTCTGTTGGGGTAAGAGGAAGAGAAATTACGTAGTCTGCCTCATCTTGATGGAAACAACATGCTTGGTGCTTACCAGTTTGATTGCTGTCAGTCAGGTCATCAGCACATGCCACTGTTCCGACTCCTCTTCTGGTGCTGGAAACACACAGATGTTTCCACTCGTGCTTCATTCAGACCAATCAACATCTCTGTTGCAGATATTTACGTTAATGTTTGTTGCTCATTCATGCTATGTCCTGCTTTCTGTGATAAAATTACCATTTACCTCTCAGATGCAGTCACTGGAAGCAGGTAAATTATTGCTTAAGAGTGATTTAGTTGGAGTGTTAGCTTAAGAACACATTTACCTCTTTGGGCATGATCTGCAAAATAAACAAATAAAATTTTATTTGTTATTAGTATGGGTAGCTTTGGAGAAACTTTTTTCAAACTCTGGTGTGCAATGATTTTAGCAACTGCTGCCTTGTAGTCTCTTTGCCCTGTGAGCCATAAGCTGCCAATGGGAGAAATGCTAGGAGAGTGAAGGAGCATTAGTAACTGTGAAGAATCGCTTCACTGCTGACTAGTTCTTTTTCATCTTCCTGCCTTCATTTATCTCAGCGTCATATTTCATTTTTTACAGTGTGGATGAGAGCTTTTTAAACAGGAGATTGAATTTGGTTCTTCAGAATCATTGTGCTTGGATAGTTCGTTACCATGATAGCCGTAAACCCTTCACAAACTGCTTTGCCCAAAGGAAAAACGTAACATTTATACGGAGAATTCATATGGAAAATTGGTATTTTCAAAAAAAATAAAAATCTGTAGTTTTTATGACAGTTGTTTAAAGTAATTTTGGGCAGTCTAGACATGTTGTGGCAAAGTAATTACCTGAAGGTTAGTGCTTTCTTTGTGTCTTACTTCTGTGTATGTATACATTTAGGTATGTGCTTGTTATGGCTGAAGTAGGTTTTGTGTTTTGGTTTTATTAAAGAAACAATGTGTCCCTCTAAAATAAATAAATTATGCTCCCTTCTTCTGATATCTTGGCAGTGCACGTTCTCTATCCATCCACTTCTCACTGAGAATTGTCCCTGCTCTTCAGTGTGGCTATTTTGGTTCTGCTGAGATTTGCCTTATTCCAGTGAATGACTATAAATAACACAGAACAAGTTTGCAGCGTTTAACTTGTTTTGGGGAAATTTTTGGGTTATAGTGAAAGAAAAAGTTACAAAGTAACTTCCCTGTTACCACTCATGTGACACTTAGTTTCCACTATTGCTTAGTTTAATTAGATCTACAGATAACATATACAAAAAAGATTTTTTTTTTCTGATTAGCTCATGATTCCTTAGTGCTCTCAGAATCTTTGAGTCGCCTGTTACTGTTTTACCCAAACTCATTTTCTGCCTTTCAGCTTGTGCTTCAGCTCATTCATTACAGGGAATTGCTGAATACATTTACCTTTAAACAGAGAGGAGGCTGAGGGTCCGAGCGCTTTGATACTTCAAGCATTAACTCAGGTATTTCACAGAAAGCCTCTGGAGAGGTGTTGGAAGGGCTCTGAGTCTGCGAGGTTCCTCAGTTGGGTGGTCTGCGAAACAGCCCACCTAGAGCCTGGGTGAGGTAGGAAAGGAAAGAATGCAATTACAGCCTAATTAGAAATCCAGATTCTCTTCTGCAAAATGTGACGTTTCCTTTTCTACTGCAGAAGTGAAACAGACCTTTCAAGCACTTGAAAACAAACTCACCAGCAAAGAAATTACATAGTCCAAAATAGCCAGTAACCACTGGTTAGATTTTCTGCTCAATTCACATCTGCAATCTCCAACCACTCGCCTATTGGCTACTCTGATGGGAAAATAGAGCCCAGTCATGAAAAATCTCTCCCACAAAACCTCTTTGAGATGGGTATGTTCCAAGGAAAAGGTTCTTTTTCCCCTTTCTCCTCTCCCCACCCCTCAAATGAGCATATTCTGACTAAAAGACAGGTTTTTGGAATACCCCTAACACCTATAGCTAAAGCCTGCCGAGTACTTCTTTTGCTGGTTTTGCTACACTGCCGAGGAGTGAAATAGCAACATGGGAACTGGCCTTTCTAGAGGAAAGAAAGTCACTTATGAATGTGATTAATGATGAATCCATGCTGTGATACTGACTTGGTACTTGCTTTGGGTGCTGGCTAAGGAATTTATTAGTGGGTAAAAACAGTTGCAGAAAGATCAGTTTACTAAATGGGTCTAGCAGACGTTTTTCTTCAAATTTATTACACGTTTTAGAATTGTAGGAAGACATCTCTCTTCAAATGTGTCATTAAATTCCTAGTGGAAATATTTGTCAGATGTTCACAGTCAGATTTCGTACTCAATTTAATGCCTACATAAATGTTAACTAAATTTTATTGATTATCTATGTTAATTATACAATCAATAACCTTTTAAAATGTCAGTTCCCCAACTGCACAGTTCTTGGATCATTTAGAAGCTATATTGTTGTCCCATTAACTTGAAAATTTTTCCCTTGACTTAGTTATTTCTCTTGAATCTAACCAAGGAAAGCAGAAAACAGCACTGTCTCATGGAGCTGGGTGAATCACAAGCACCAAACAATATTTGACCTTGGGGTACCTTTCCTTCCCTTGCAATGTCTACTTCACTGTCAAGAGATGAATTCTCTATGAGTCCTGTTAGAACCAAGTTGCGGATAATGAATTTCCAGAGCAGAGAATGACTCAATACTTTGCAATGGCTGATATAGGAAAGAGCAAAACAAATGAGAAAGATCTGCTGTAAGGCCCAGTCTCTCACATCTGAGTCAGCTACGTCTGGCTTGGGCTTCTATTTCAGTATCCTTTCAAAGCATCTGTTCCTCTGCTGAGCACCATCCAGCTGGGGTTGTTTACAGTAATGCAAGCAGATTTTGTGAGCTGGGCCCTCTTAACTAAGCGGAGATGAGGAAAGGTTGCAGACTAAACTGGAACAGAGGTGCAACTTAGGTGTGTTTCCTTCCCAGAAGGTTTTGCAAGAGAAGTGTGGATGAAATTAAGTTAAAACATTTTTTACATAAACACGGGTATTTTGTCACTATGTCCGTGATTGGTATACTTCATATTGGTAACTGACTGTTTTGCAAAAAAAAAAAAAGAACAATTGAACAGCTTAAAATATTTTAAGGTGGTTAATGCATAAAGATGAGGATGTCATCTGAATGGCGCTGGGGCAGGTTGGGAACAGAGTAGGCAGCAGCCCTGAGCATGGGAAACAGGCTGTACAGGATTTGCGAGGTCATCTCATCTACGTCCCTGCCCCTGGGCAGGATTGATTTAATATAAAATGTTCGTTTACATGGCCAGGCAGCATTTCAGTTTGCCCAGTGTACTGAACTAGCTGGTGAATAGAGCCTGCAGGAATGGAGGAACTCTGCTCAGAGTACTAGTCTGGGATTTGGTACCTGCAAACCTCATTCTGTGATCTGTCAAATACTTTTGGTCGTTCTTTTTCTACTGTGCTGCACACAGCACTATAAAAGGACTGAGCACCTCTTAGGTTCACACAGATCAATGGGCCTGCACAAAGGTACTAGTTTTTGTTCTTTGAAACGTAGCCTCAGTGGCACAGTGTGTGACTTACTAAGCTCTGCTGATGTGACTGTGCTGCTTTGTTTTCCGTGTTACTTGTGTAACGAGTAAGTGTCTTTTTACTGTTCTTTACTACATGATACAGGTATGTATGTATGTATGCTCTGTGCAACTTAGGTCAGCTCATACATACAGGCACCTACTGGTTCATCTTGTAGGTACTTACAGCCCACAGATACCTACATGTGATATGTATCACAGAATCATAGAATAGTTTGGCTTGGAAGGGACCTCAAATATCATCTAATTCTGCATGTCTCTGCCTACTTGAACGTATATATTTACCAGAGCATTTGTCCCTGTTCTGCTGGATTTTTGTGGTATATCCCAATAGGTGTCCATCTGTGAAATAAAAACAGCTTTCTCCTGTCTCACTGTGGTGATGGCGAGGTACGTCATGACGGGGAGTGCAAAATGCCAACAGCAGACATAAGTTCAGGAAATCTATACCAGTGTAAGAAGTCTCTTGGATCACTTGTCCCTTTGCATCTGTGAAGTGATTCCCAATTTATATCAACATGATAGAATAATCAAGTCTCGATTGAAAAAAGAAAAAACCAAACCCAACAAACAAGCGAATCTAGCATGGCTGAAAGGAGAGTCTTGAAAATTAAAGTTGCGTACGTACACAAACTCACACACAGTTAAATCCCAGGCATAGTAATACAAATTATGCACAATGGCAGTGTCCTGTTTCACGGATGGTGGTGTTACTTCTCAATCCCATCGCTGGCTTTACGTTTTGAAATCTCTCCGTCAGCTTCGAGGAGCGTTTGATCTTTGGTTTTTTCAATGTGTGACACTGTTCCTAAGGCTATCGCCAGAAATGCATCAAGGCATCTGCTCATCCTAACGCATCTGAGGCGGCGTGGTGCCTTGCTAGGTAGCACCTCTTAGCGAGGACAATGCTCATTTGCATTTCTAAGGATAAATGTGAAGAGCTGTGTTTGAGTTTTGGGTGGTTTGGTTTCTTTTGAATTCTTTGCACATACTAGCCTGGTTTAGCTGCTTTATGTTGCTTTTTCAGCAAAGAAACTAAAACAATATTGAACTATCGATCGGGGTACTTAAACTACTAAGTACCTTTGACTCCTTTTATTGAAGTCTGCTCAGTTTGACCCGAATGTGAGGCTCTTCTCCACTAATTCAAGTTACTTTTAATGAAGACATTTTACTTCTCCTGTATTCACTTCTTTTAGCTTCTTGCTGTTAAAGTCTGTTTATGTATGCGCTATGTCAGGCCCTATAAAAAGCTCCTTTTAGAGAGTTTCAGAGATGGCAGTACAGTATGAAACTGTTACCTATAGCACGGCTTAATCGCATTTTCCCCTTTTCTTAATCAGCTGTTATGGGTTCTGCCACACGGTCAGCTTAGTGTCACCATTCGTCTAGAAATCTGCCTGTGGTGTTCTTTATCCTTTCTTCCTAAATCAGGGTAAGCTAATGGCAGAGCTTCTCTTCTATTGCATATTTATGTCATGGTCGTCTTTTAGAGGTCTTTTGTTTTCCGGCATTGTTGTCTGTCTTAAAAACAAACAGAAAAACCCCACCGGTGTTGGTGATGGCCCATTAAGCAATATGGACACCAGTAAATTCAGCATATGCCAGCAGTTTGCTGCAGTTATTCCTCATTCTAATTATATCAGAGCTGGCCAGCCCAGTCAATACATTGCAGAAACCCTTCCTGTTACTCACTAGTGCTGAATCTTCTCTCAAGCTGAATTTCGCTAGGTTCTTGTGTCTTCTCTCCTTTCATCCTTTTTAAGCAGGCAGCACAAGGTACATTAGTAAATGGCTTGCTTTACCACTTCCACTGCTAATGAGCACAGGGCAGATCGGTGGGTGCCCTAAAAGCTTAGTGGTGAGTTGATTGATTTCCATCCCTTGGAAAGAGACTATATTTTGTGCTAAGGGAGGCATCTCATTCTGACAAAGTCGTGTCAGAACAGTGCGGCTCATGCAAGAGACACGTTCTCAGCTTGGTATAGACTGGTATTGGCAGTAATATTAGTAGGTTCATTTGCAGTAGCTTTGATGCTGTTCCTGTGTACAACTCCCTGTGAGAGAACAGATTTTGCAGTGGACAGGCAAGGATTGTGTGTTGCAGCAGTAATTAATGTGGTCCCCTGGGTTTTAAGAAAATATCCATGGATGACAGGTATTGTTTTATAGGTGTTTGGTTTGGTTTTTTTTTACAGAAGTCATAACTTATGAGCAACGCCTTTAGATATTCTTTAATATGCCTCCACTCCCAAAACCAAACCCAAAAACCAACCCACAACAACAACAAAACACCACCAAAAAGCAACAATCAAACAAATATAGAGTTTCAAGATATTTTGAAAGCCTACAAAAGGTGAGAAAGGTGGATGGTGGTGGGGTTTTTTTGTTTGGTTTTGTTTATTTATTTTTTTCAATCTGTCTAAATACTGGGATGATAGTAGCACTTTAATTTTTTTAACTATACTATCCTGAAACTTGAAATCAAAGACAGAATTCCCACTGGTTTTGCTAGTTCCATTACACTGTAGAAGTTAAGCTTACCAGAGTAAGGTAGGGAAATCTATAGAAAGCACTGTGCAAATCCTAGCTCCCAGTGTGTCTAAGCAAGGTGTAAAATACTAAACCTGATTTTTTTTTTTGATTGATGAATGAGTCTTCAAGACTAGCTTATAATAGACAAAAGTTTCCTTTTTTCTATGCTCGTAATACCTGTATTTCTTATATTGGCACAATCTTGACAGTTTCTTCACTTCAGTTATTTCCTTAACTCAGTATTTGGAATTCATATCTCATTTGTTTGCTTGCAAGCCTCAATAATTTACATACTTTTCTGGAAAACAAACAAACAAAAAAGCTCCAGGCTAGTAAGAGTTTGTGGACCTTAACTTTAAATAAAAAACAGATGATAGAAAATAAAGGTAAAATAAAAAGGCCAACTTTTCTGGCCATTTCTCTATAAGATCTCATGCAATTTGTGGCCTGACTCATCATCTTTGAACACTTGGATTTGGTGGTACTGCATCATCCAGAACTTGTCAGCAAATCAAAAGATGACAGATAAGGAAAAAACCCAAAAACCTCAGAAACTGTTCATTTAATTTCCACTCCATGTTTAAATTCCGTAATTCACTTTTATAGTGGTGAACAAAGTGGTCAGGAAACTTTTGAGACCATAGTGGGTCTTGGTGAAAACAGTACTGGTCTCTCTTTCTGATAGACATTGATCCCAAAAAAGGCTAAAACCAATGTAAGCAGTTTTAGGTTATGAGCAGTGTTCTTGCTCCCTTTACAACGTTTATTATCAGAGTGCGTATTGCCACTCCATGGAAATCCTCCAGCAATACTGAGATTAGTAAAGAGTTTAAGAAAGGATGAGCTCTGTTTTAGCAGTAGAAATTTTACTGATAGCAAATATTTTGAAAATTTAAATGGAGCAGATAAAAAAGTTATTAAATGTTTTTTTCATGTGCTACTTTTTCATGTATAGTTTTTCCTGTACAACTTCTGACATTCTTTCACTTTTTTTTTTTTTTAAAAGGAGAGCAAATAGAGACTTTTCCCCCTGCCCCTGGATTTCTACCCTAAACATCTTGATGTGCAGTTTACTATACATTAAACCACACTCGCTACCCTTTGTGTGAACTTTCGCTGGACTCAATCAGGAGGAACAATTAAATTCTGTAAACTACAGATTAATTCTTATTGATTGCTCTAGTTTGAGAGCCCCTAGGGATTTAAAGTCTTATCATACAGACAGTTACGTCTATGTATATCTTCACGTTCTCTGATAAGTCATTTTGTCCTGTGGCTGGAAACAACGGTGATGCTCCTCACCAGCTGCGGCAGTGGCCCCTGTGACTTCATTTTATCTATCTATATATTTTATCTATATATTTAGCAGAGTGTAGGTTCTGCTGTCTGAACTGGCAAAGGGGGCAGGGGAGGAAGGAGTTAAGAAAAGAGCTTTAGCCAGGCCACACACAAGCTGTAGGCATTCACACCTCCCTGCTAGTCTGATCCAGATAGTGGAGAGACAGGGAGAGGTGTCAGCCTCCTGCCAGGGTTAGACCACAAAATCCTCCCACGCTCTTGTTGACAGGCTTCAAAGGTGGCTGAGATGCCCAAGCCAAGAAAACACAGAGGAGAGACAACCTGCAGACCTAGACTGGGCAAGTTGGAGGAAATTTAAGAAGCTAAGACTACGTTTATTTAGATTAAGACTTGTGGAGCAGTATAAGGTGTTTTGGGTGTACTGAGGCAGAGCTTGTTTATTGCTTTATTACAGTGCTTTCAATGGCTCTACTATTGCAAGGTGATAAAGTCGCAAAAATGTAGCCATCTGCATTAAAGCAAATCATCTTAATTGCTCATCCCTTTTTCAGCATGATACACCTGCAGATTGCCGCTAGTGGTGGCTGCAGTATGAGTAGTTAGCAAATTGCCTGTCCATATGCTGTTATCTTTGGCGGTGTGCTGGTCACTGAAGGAATGCTACCATGCACTGCTCATGTGTCATAGGAAAATATATGTGTTTAATGGAAGGTTTTCAGAGTTACAGATTTTTATCTTAATAATATGTAAGGAGATTTTGAATCCCTCACAGGGTTTGCAACTGTTACTTCCCAGAAAGTTTTATTTGCAGTTCTAGTCATGACATATATAAACCAAGGAAAGAAAATAAAGAAATAGGTGAAGGGAAGGTAGGAATTCTTAAAGTAAGGGAAAAATTGTCTTTTTTGGTGTACAAACTCTTTATTTTGTTTTATTGCTAGTCATTTTTATAGTGAGCAGTTTTATAAGCAGCTCATCAGTGACATGTTGTGCTGCAGGAATTGAGATGCTGAAGATGTTAGTAAGTAATGAAACACAGTGCAGCCCTGCAGCTGAAATCTTACTGGCTGGGTAAAAACCTGAGCTGTAAGTAGCTGTGTATGTTCAGGTGCTTTTTCTGGACTGGCCAGGTGGATGGTTTGGTTATTAACACCAGCCTAGAGATCAGATAGGATATGTCACATAGCTCGTTCCTTGTTTATAATGCTTTTCTCCATCAAACAAAGTAGTGTCTGTAGTGGTGAATAATGACTTCCAAATTAATCTCACTTGTTTGTCCAGAGGTTTATCTGAAAAAAAGGGCCAACACTTCAGTAATTTTTCTGTTGCTAAAGCAGAGCATGGACTGGTTCCAGCTGCACCCCCTGGTTTACTCAGCATTGGGCTGCAGAATTTTCTGTGCAGAAGGAACTCAAACAATGCTTTTTTTTCTTTTTCTAACACCTGTCTTAAAAGCTTTTTATGCTTAGGAACCACATTAATTGGAAATAAACACTAGGGACAAACCTAAGATTGTTTTCAATAATACTTTTGCAGGCATTGAGAATAAATACAAATTCTCCCTGAAAGAGTTTTAAATCTTCATTTTAAATTACTTGGGAAATCTAATTGCTGTAAATGCGTAATTGCAGTTGGCTGTGCAATCTGCAGCTGATTGACAGTGCATTTAAAGGGACTCTAAAACCGGTAATGGCCACATGCACTTCTTTACACATGTAAAAGAGGTATATAATTATGAACAGTTAGTGCTATCACTGGGTTTCTTGCTTTCTGAGAGGACTTGAGAATAAATTTTATAGTAAACGTATAATGTTACTATGAATTTTTCCAGTAATTGTTAACAGGAAATATTACAAAATTAAATAATGTTTGAAATATTGAAACTACTAATGTGTACGCCCTTCAGTACAAATTTTTATACTCCTAGTGTTTGTACTTAGGTGGTACGCATGTTCTCAGTTTCCTTCTTAATTCCTTTATCTTCATGGGTTGATTGATTGTATGTCAGATGATGAGTTATGCCATCAGAAACTAATGCTTATGCAGGTTTCTTTCAGAGGAATCCTACAGAAATTGGGGTCTTTTTGAATGAAATCAAATTATAATTATAACAGGGTTGACATTTAGTAGGCATGTCTTATGAATTTAGAATAAGCGTTGTTCTCTCCTAGAAATTTTAAACTTTTCTGATGAAAATGCATTAGTGTAACAGAATCGTATTACATTCTATGGGATAGTTTTGAAGTGAAGCATAAAAACTACTCTATTTTTATTATACTAACTTTTATTAAGTTTATAGCATATAACCCTCCAGGGTTTTCTACTGAAAAATTAAGGAAAATTCAAAATTAACCATGCGTGTGATTGATGGTCTGCTTGTCTTTTGAATTCCATTTAGTATCCAATGTCTGTCTTGCCTTTTAGTGCAATCTTGCCTTTTAGTGCAAGTAGCAGTACAAGACCATGTTGCTTCAGCCTTAATTTTAACTAATGTTAACAAAAAGGAAGGATTCGGTAAATATTTATGCACTTGAGTCCCACTGGAAATTAATTTGTGTAGAATTACTCAGGTAAAGTTAGTGTATGAAAAAATCAATGGAAGAAGAAAACAAAGTAACTCCAGTCAGTGGTTTGAGGGGTTTTTTTTGGGGGGGGGGGGGTTGTTTGGTTTTGTTGTTTTTTTCCCACAGCATATAATGAACTTAAAAATTGTGGGTATATAGTTACATGACATCATTTATTTATTTAAATGTATTTAAATCATGTAAATCTTTGGGTTTATGCTATGGAGTTTTTAATTTGTTTAATCAAATGTTGAAAGTTTAAGCTCAGTTCAACTCAGTTCAGCTGAAGGTGATGAAAATTGTGGGTCTTATAAAGCTCTTCCTTAATGGCGTCTGTTTTTTATATGAAGTAGATATCTTTAAATTATTTAAGAATTCAATTTAAAATATTTCTTTAAAAAATTGGGAATGATATACTGTGGCACTGGTTGTCTAATCTGGGATGCTATTGATTGTACCCTGATGCTGACAGAACTGTTTTTCTTCCCTTTGTGGCTTTTTCACCTTCAGAACTTACACAAGGTGACTCTGATATCCACAGCCATGTTCAGTGATATGTAAAATGGATGAATTAAAAATTTCCAAGCAGAGTCTTAAGTTGTAATTAAAAAGAAATGTTTTCTTTTCATCCAAAATTTGTAGATATTTATAGGTAGTGAAACACATACAAATTAAGTTCTCTGAGGTTTGCAATTCAAGAGTCTGCCTGTGCCATGGTTCAGAGTCCACAAAGTAGGGTCTCATATTATTAAGATAGAAAATTAATATAAAAAAATTAAATCACGTTTTGCTAGGTCTCAGTTGAACCCAATTTTCCCCTGGCTCCCTCTTCTTCTTTTGTTCAAAATAGCAACCTTAAACTGGTCCCTAATTTTACAGCAGGACTTTGCGATTCATATTACTCACCACCATCCTAATGTGAATAATCCCATGAATTTTCTTGTGTTTAAAGAATAAGCAAGGAAGTAAGCAAATGTTCAAACTTTTTCTTAGCCTGGGAGCAGTTAGAGATACTGTTCCCTGAAATTCCTCATTTGGATTTCTTGATATGTCAAAAGTGAGAAGTTTTCGCATTCCCGTGTAGCTGCACGTTCTTTATTTCCATGATTCCTGCGCTGTTAAAGGTGCCGTTTGAGCAGGTGTTTCACCCAGCACAATGGCTTGTGTCTGTCAGGCCATTTCTCTGCCGTTGACACACTGTCAGCAGCATCTCCTGACTAGCTTAGAGCGGCCCCCCAAAGAGATGGGGAAGCAGGACACGCTCCTGGACTTGCTGAATATCGTGTCCAGCCCTGGATGTCTGTGGTGCAGAGCTGGACCTGGCCGGGCTGGCGTTGGCCCTGGTGAGCTGGCCGGAGGTGCGGCTCCTGTGACGCATCCTTGCGGCCCAGCATGGAAACGGGAGCTGCTGCCATCGCTGTCGCTGCAGGTAACCAGCCCTGCTGCCCTGTTTGAGAACTTTGTTATGCCACCAGTTTAGCCGTGTGCTCAGACTGTCTTATTAACTGCCAACTGCCTTTCAAGGTACTAGCTCATTCTAAAGATTTTTTTTAAATTTTTTTTTTTCCATTTTTTTAATCTGTCTTATATTTTACAGGAACTTTCAACTCACAGAAATGTGAGGTATGGCATAATACGGAGTATACATAACTAACCCCGCCCCGACTTCTAATGTTTATTTTGAGGCTTATGCCAATTACTGTATGACATAAATATATGCACTGTTATTAGTACAAACTGAAAATCCCTTATCTAGTAGTACTTTTGTGCTAGGAATTGGTCCAAATGTAAAAACTACAAGCAAGTGGAAGTAGTAAACAAAAAAATCCAAACCCCTACAGCCATCTGCTTAGGATACTATATTTGAAATCTATGTAATAGGAACCACCAGTATTTGCTTTTCAGATTAAAATGCCATTGTAACTCAGGGAATAAATTAGTGAATTGGTGAATTGTGGCTTTTTTATCTTTCTTTTTACCCGTTATTCTCAAGCAGATTGTGGAGAACTTTTTATTTATTTTGGGTTGTTTGTTATTCACAGGTTATTTCAGCAAATCATTGGAGTCCTTTGCTGTGAAAATTTGCTGTTCATTTGGGATTCTGTTCCACAACATGTTTCATATGTATAGGGTTGTCTTTAGTTTGATGCTCCGTCCTAGTTTCAGTTGAGATAGAGTTAATTTTCTTCCTAGTAGCTGGTATAGTGCTGCGATTTGGATTTGGTATGAAAATAATGTTGATAAAATGCTAATGTTTTAGTTGTTGCTAAGCAATGTTACAATTCAGTCAAGGACTTTTCAGCTTCCCAGGCCCTGCCAGCGGGGAGGCACAAGCCGCCCACAGGGGGTCCACAAGAAGCTGGGAGGGGACACGGCCAGGACAGCTGACCCCAACTGGCCAAAGGGATATTCCAGACCATATGACGTCACGCTCCATCAGGGAGCGCTGTGGCTTGGGAACTAGTTTGGCATCAGTCAGCGGGTGGTGAGCAATTGTGCTGTGCATCACTTGTAATCACTTTTATTATTATTATTCCTTTTCTGTCCTATTAAACTGTTTTTATCTCAACCCATGAGTTTTACCTTTTCCTGATTCTCTCCCACATCCCGCTGATGGGGGGAGGTAGCGAGCAGCTGTGTGGCTGTTTTAGCTGCCTGCTGGGTTAAACCACAACATGCTCTTAGGTGGAAACTTAGGAAGAGTCATATAGTGAAGTGAGAGTAGCAACAGAAATTAACATCTCAAAACTGTCAGAACTGAGGTATATTTTAATGTATGTTATGGTACCTTATAAACCTATATATACACCTATACATAGTTCTTGAAAGAACTGTAGTTCACGTAGCCTGTACAAAATCAGAGACAGAAGTTAGAACAAAGGAAATGATACAATAAATTTTCCTATGTATTATTTTCATTCACTTATAGTCTGAACTACTTTGGAATCATAGGTTATTTTTAAGCTGCAGAAATAAATTATGCAAGTGAAAATGCAGAAATCTTGTCACACAACTTTTTTTTCTGATAATTTTCTATTTAGAAATAGCAAGGGAAACTTTGGCATCACTGCGGCACCAATTTCACCCAGCATGTTAGCGGAGAGTGGGGCAGTTGGTACTACAGGTATGTGGTGGGTTGACCCTGGCTGAGGGCCAGGTGCCCACCAGAGCCGCTCTATCACTCCCCTCCTTCACTAGACAGGGGAGAAAAGGTACAATGAAAAAAAAAACTTAAGGGTCAAGATAAGGACAGGGAGAGATCATTCTCTAATTATCATCACGAGCAAAACAGACTGAACTTAGAGAGGGAATTCATCTTATTTATTACTAAGCAAAACAGAGTAGAGGAATGAGAAATAAAACCAAATCTTAAAACACCTCCCCCCACCCCTCCCATCTTCCCAGGCTCAACTTCACTCCCGGCTTCAACCTCCGCCCCCCTCAGCGGCACAGGGGGACGGGGAGTGGGGGTTATGGTCAGTTCCTCACGTGGTGTTTCTGCCGCTTCTTCATCCTCAGGGGGAGGACTCGTTCCCCCGCTCCAGCGTGGGGTCCCTCTCACGGGAGACAGTCCTTCACGACCTTCTCCAACGTGAGTCTCCTCCACGGGGTGCAGACCTTCAGGAGCAAACTGCTCCAGCGTGGGGTCCCCCACAGGGTCACAAGTCCTGTCAGCAAACCTGCTCTGGCGTGGGCTCCTCTCTCCACAGGGCCACAGGTCCTGCCAGGAGCTTGCTCCAGCGCGGGCTTCCCACGGGGTCACAGCCTCCTTCAGGTGCCTCCACCTGCTCCGGCGTGGGGTCCTCCACGGGCTGCAGGTGGAATCTCTACACCCCCTCATCCTCCCTCCATGGGCTGCAGGGGGACAGCCTGCTTCACCATGGTCTTCACCACAGGCTGCAGGGGAATCTTGCTCCGGCGCCTGGAGCACCTCCTCCTTCTTCACTGACCTTGGTGTCTGCAGAGTTTCTTACATCTTCTCACTCCTCTCTCTGGCTGCAAAAGCGCTCTCTAACTGTTTTTTCTCTTTCTTAAATATGTTATCACAGAGGCGCTGATTGGCTTGGCCTTGGCCAGCGGCGGGTCCGTCTTGGAGCCGGCTGGCATTGGCTCTGTCAGACACAGGGGAAGCTTCTAGCAGCTTCTCACAGAAGCCACCCCTGTAGCCGCCTGCTACCAAAACCTTGCCATGCAAAACCAACACAAGGTGTTATAACATAATGCTCCTTATTTCATAGTTACTGCTGCATATTTGGGAATTTGGAGGGGGAATGAGAGAGTTTGTACAGCCTGATGGAGCCTTAATAAGCATTACAATCTATGTTTTGTACCACACTTCTAATCAATAGATTTCTTTTTTTCTATAGCAAATGGGGCAGATGATCAATGGTCTTTAAGTCCTTCAGGAATATGTATTTTATGTTTTGATTTGCCTTCTGCTTGCATGAAGCAAAGGAGTTTCTTTCATTCACTTTTTAGATAGAAAAATATGATTTAAATACTGTGTTGGTTTTTTTCCTTCTTTGCAGGAGGTGGATTAAGACGTAGCTTGCTTTTTTTGTTTAAGGTTTTCGCCAACTTATTGCCACCATTTTCAAAAGCCATCAGAATTCCTGGGGAATAAAAAAGTGACCTGTCTTTAGTGCTTAGATGAAGTCTCTTAAATTAGTGGAGGCATTATAATCCACGCACTAGTGATGGTAGGAAAACACCAGTGTTACACTGCATTAGGACTTGGCATAGGGTTTATTGGTTATACGTGAAACATCAAATGAAAAAAAAGGATTACGTGAGTCTTGCACTGACTTTGATGTCTCACTGCTTTGAAACTATTTTTAGACTTTTGCATCCTATACTCGGAGATTGGCTGATATAGAGCATTTTACTGACAGCATGTTTTCGATGTGTAGGTGGCTGTGTAACTTGCTCTTAATTGTACTCTGATTATGCTCTGCAGGGCTGGCATGCTATTTGTTTTACTGCCTGAGCTGTCATAGAGCTAAACCCCATGTTTGCCTTTCTGAACTAACCAGTGGTAAGATATCCTTTGCTTGGTATCTTCTCTTGCGTAGCTACTCTAGGTTTCACGCTCTTATCTGGGGTGTAAACTGGTGGTAGAGTTTGCATGCGAACTATGAAAATGTTTACATTTCTGAGGACTGAAAAAGAAACTGGTTAATGCCTTTGCAAAGAGTCCTACGCTTTCTAAACATTTGAGAAATCAGGATTGTCAGCACCCGTGCAGATGTTAAATAACGTGTATGATTCACCGGAAGATCACTACCGGAGGCAAAGCAGAAATTCAGTTGTTCGGCTGGTCTTTTGCTCTGCCTTTCCGACTTACCTGTTCAGATGAAGCAGCCACTGAATCCTTCATCTCTGATACTCGCACTTGCTTACAGATATGAAATTTATTTCCTTAAGATGAAACTTCATGGTAATGTTTTAGAATATTATCTTGTTATATAGTGGCCAGTACTTAACAGCTAGTACTACTACTTATTAGTATTTAGTCTTACAGTCTTAGTGTATGTGTGCTGGTTTTTATAGCGTGGATATTTAATACATGATCACAAATAACATTTATGAAACATGTTTACTGTGGCGAGTAGCTTCTCTGGAGAGTAACAAACAGTCGCTAATTTTCCATTCCACATAGACCTGCAGTAGCATCAGGTTATCAGAAATACCTTCGGAGTAAAAGTGATCCTCTTTCTATATCTGTCTTGACATTATGGAAATGACCTTACTCGGGGCTTGCTTTGCATTAAAAAACCCCAAACCTTTGGTCTGCTAGAAATGCCCATTGTTTGCATAAACTATTGATTTAAACTCTCTCAGCAGAATAACATGGAAAGATTCTTGAGGTAACACAAATACCTGCTTGTGACAAGTTCACAAAGTCATGATGGTGAAACATTTGCGAATAGTATCTGCAGATGCTTCCCTCCCCTGCAGGTTGTTGCCATCACCAGGTGTGGCCAAATACCGTGAAACTTCTTTGTTTTCTCCTCTTTCAGTGTTGATAGGGTATCAGTCCCACCTGCGAGAGGTATCTGTCAGCAGCAAGTGGCATACAGAGGCCTTGCTTACTTCTCGAGGAAACTAGGTTGCCACGTCTAACCAACTTGTGACTTTTATTTGATATGTCAGTCGTACATGTTATATTCTCAAAAACTCTTGTGTGATTATGTGTTCTTGAGGGGAGGGTTAAATGAAGATTAGGGAGAACATCAAAGCGGCAGTTAAAATGAAGAAAGATGAGTTAAAGCCAAATCATTAGAGATCCCTTTGAAGTGTTTACAGATTAAGGCCTGTCTCTTTTAAGTGGGATACTTATCTGCCTTTCAATATTTAAATAATAAGACATGACAGGCAGTGCTTTTCTGAAGGATTATTGTATGCCTATGCTGTGTTGTAAGGCATCAGGCCAAAGGCAAGTGACTTCAGTTACGGAAAAACTGTGGTAATCCTTTAAATTCACTGCTGGAATATCTTTCTGCCAATGTTAAGCAGACATTTCAAAGGTGAGAAGACCACACAGTAATGCACTTTCAGATGAGCGTTGTAGATGATAATGTGACACTGGCATTGGCTAGAGTTGGGTTTGAATGTGATGTTTATGTTTTCAGATAGATAATAGATCTTCCTGTAAAATGTCATTAAAACATCTTACAGGAAGATCTATGATCAAGAAACAAATTTATTATCCCTTGATCAAATTGAAATGCCGCTTATTCCTGCTACCTGCGCTAACTCATTTTGGCCTGCCAATCTTAACACAATTGTTAGAACAAGCACTGCAGAGGAGACCTGGTGTGCTGTAACCATGTATATGTTAGTGCAAACAAAGGCAAACTGAGTCTGAGAGTACTTTTCTGCAGAGAAAGTCACAGCTGGCTTGTGCATGCATCTAGTCAGAAAATAGTCAGATATAGTCAGAAAACTGTTAGCATTTCCACTAATAATTCTACATATCCATAGCCGTACCCAGAACTATTATATTTATGGTGTGAAATAAAAAATAGTTTTTTGGTTCTCTGCACAAAGTGCTTTTTCCTCAGAGAACCTGCAGTACAAAAGTTCATGGAATCATAGAATAATTTATGTTGGAAGGAACTTCTGCAGGTCATCTGGTCTAGCCTCCGAAGCTGAAATATAACAAGAGAGACAAACAGGAGGCAGGGATGGAATAATCGCTATCAATACAGAAAGTATGCAATTCTCATCCAGGTCCAAACAGGCCTGTGAGCGGGTGGATGCACTCCTCTCTGTATTAACAAGCAGCGGTGAGTTGTGACAAGTCCTTTGAGGGACAGCTGGGTCGGTAGGTGCACTGATAGCTGAGTGGCACTGATGGAGAACGGGAGGGAAAGGTAAGCCTGTTTCTGCTTTCAGCTGTAAAAAGAACTATTCACCATTTTATAGAACTAAATTTACATTTTATTGAAAGGTTTCTGTGCTTGGCTTTAAAAGCAAGATATGTAGGTACTGGATTGAGATATACAATTCTGTCAAGTAATGACATTTATTGGGAAAAAATAATCATAATAATGCCTTTGCATAATTGCAACTACATTTCATGTAAACATGGTACCCTAGACAAATATCTTGTGTGCAGCCTTATTACAGCGTGTATATTCATCCTTTCCCTTGAGAGCTGTTGCCTGTAATTTCTACTGAGTCACCTCAGAGACTGTTGTAGATGGGAGTGTATTAATGGCTGGTAGTAGCTGGTCTGTCAGTAGGAGACTGGCATTAGACAGGATGTTACCGTAATCTGAGGTGAGGGGAACACGTTTCAAAATAGTGACTGTAAAGTAAAGCTTCCTCTGTTTGAAAGACATATGCCTATGGTCGGTACGAATCCATCTTGGCTGCTTGTCAACAGAAACTTGATTTCACAAGAATCTCCTTTCCTAAGGATTAAAAACTTTTTTCCGGATGATGTGAAGACTGAGACCTGACAACTGAGATGTTGCTAAGCAGCTGGCATGCTCACTTGGTTCCAGAAGTCTTTTTCAAGAGGATGAATACTACAAAATGATTACCTGTAGGTCTTCAGGACTCATTGTTTAGTTCCAGGGCTTCTTTTTTTTATGGAAGGAAAGTATTTCTTTTTATCATCATGCCATTAGAGCTACAGATCATTCATTTGCATTGATAATGATAGGAGTATCAAACAACATTTATTAAGGTTGTCATTGCTGGAATTGAAGGTGTCTAACTGTAGCGCTTTTAGTATGATGAAGGCTGGCTACCCCCTTCCATGCTGCATGGCTGCCGTTGTCTACAAAGGTACCTCTTATTGGCAGGGCTTGTTGAAGTAGCCTACTAAGTTCTGAGAAGCTGAATATTTTCCTTGCTTGACATTTTATTCTTAGATGAAGAAAAAGAAAAACTAAAAAAGTGTTTACATAGCAACGTGACTAGCAAATTTCTATTAAATCCAATATGTATCTCTGATAATGGCAGAGCTCTCTAGGAAACAGCGGTTCCCAGCCCAGTCAGAGCAACAGCCCCTGCCATCTAAAGCAGAAGCTGCAGTGCGTGGGCACAGGGTGAGCCGGTGGTGCCGAAGCAGGACCAATGGTCCCAATCCTGCCCCGGGAATCTCTCCTTAGGGATGTGTTGCTTTGCCTGCACGTGTGGAAGCCATTACACAGCGTGCGTGTGCGCTTCCGCTTGTGCCGGAGCTCTGAGCCTGGGCAGCTGTAGCCGTGGCAGCCTGAGTGTTTTTCCTTTTCTGGGGATATTTCAGTTTTGCTTAGAAATAATATTTTTCATTTTAGCAAATACTCTTTTCTGAAAGGTTCAAGTTAAATTCCAAACAAAATTGCTGTATCATAATGAAATCCCCTGTGGTTTATGCTGGCATAACAGCTGCACAACTGGCAAATACATTGCTCTGTGCAGAAGGTCATTTTTCGGTAATGTGCACGTGACACACAATTTTCAAGTTAATGCAGTTTTCTACTTGCAGAAATTAAAGGTGCAATATTTAGCAGCATTCCTGCTAAGAAATACAACCTTAGAAGATTGCTTTTTAATGATTTTTTTTTTTTAATTCAAAGATGTATTTGGAGCACAAGTTAAACAAAATGCTAACTTTATAACATACCTTTGGAAACTATCCCCAGGCACAAACTTCTAGGTTCTCCCTGTCAAACACAAAGGTGCCATGGAAGAGGCTCTGTTACGTGAGGGAAATAGATACAAAAAATTACAGAATTCTCAGAGATGTTTAAAGGGAAATTGAAGTCTCTGCTGTTTCAGAGCCGTATGGGTATCAGATGTCATATTGTATCTTGTGTAAAATGTTTTCCCCTGACGTGGAGATAACTATCAGTATCACATAATATGAAAGCTTATTAATAATTCATGACTCTTGTATTGACTATTTCTAAATGTACCTTAACTTATTATCAAGAAGACACAGGCAAAATAATTCTGAAGAAGGCCGTAATTTATGGCGAGAATTCCTATTTTTGTCTGCTGCAGGTTTTAAGATTGCTGTAAGCTCCCCTTGCTTAGGGCACAGCTCAATGTCTCTCAGGCAGTTTCCTGATGAGTAGCATTTTCAGTTTCCATTCTTTTTGGCCACTTCTCTCCAAAATTGTCAGTATGTTTTTACTTTTTTCTTTTTCCAGTGGAAAGCAGGAGAGTGCTTGTGTTTCATTGCTAGGTTAGGTGGATTGGTAGATGAGTTGCTTATTATGTGTGAGGTGAGAAAATTCCACACACCATCTTCCTGGGCAACAAACATGGAGAAAGGAGCCTCCTGCTCTTGGGGCAGGGGTGGCAATAATAGCTCAGGCCAAGGAGAGAAGGAAATAATTGCTTGATGAGAGTAGCTGTACTGTAGGTTGCGACAAGAGGGGCTTCCAAGTTAGTCTGCCAAGGTGTTTGGGTGGGAGACCACTTCCTTGGAACGGTTATTAAAAGTTGGGACTGTTGAGTTGGATTTAACACAGTTTCTATTTTAACTTGCTCTGTTTTACTGTTCGGCTCTATAACAGGATGTAAGTGAGGAATGCTGTCTGTCTATATTCCAGTTCCCAATCTGTTCAGGATTTAGCTGTTTGGGGAACGTACAGTAGGTGATGTTATTTAAATAGAAAGTTTTCCTCTTTTGGTGCCTTTGTGTTACTCTCGTTGTTTTGGAACTAAAGGAGGATGCCGCTTACCCGTCTGGAGCTTTCTCTTCCAATTATATGTCTAAAAATGAGTTTCACAAACATGTCAGACTTATTATATACACAGTAAAACTGTTCCCTCAAATTATAACTCATGCTGCTAAAATATGTGGCTCCCTCAGATATATTTTGTCTGCCTGCCCTTTTTTGTTTCACTTGGCAGATAGAAGGTGGTAAGAAAAGTCTTTAGGATAAATCTTTAGACTGGAATTGTCGGAGCAGCCTAAGGGAATTCAGGTGTCCAAATCCCTGCCCCAGCCAGAGGCTTTAAACCAGTATTTTATTCCTGCCTATCAGCTCATCAGCAATGATGGGGCCAGATTAAGTCTTTCCATTCAATCAGGTTCTGTGGGCTAATGTTTACTAAGTGTTTGACACTGAGCCACTGGCTTTTTTCTACAGCACCTGCTGTTACACCCCAGGGGTTTCCCTTTCAACCCAAGGGCTTGTCAGGCTCACCTTGGCTTCCCTGTAAGGTCAGGCTGGGTATGTCCAGCCCAGTATGTGATTGGGTGTCTGTAAAATATCATTTGCCAAAAATACTCTTTTTTTTTTTTTTTTTTTTTTGTAAGATTGAATTTTCCACTATTGATTTTTATTGTAATGAGGGATTATAGTACCTAAACAAAAAACTGGTAGTGGTTAAAATAAACTAATTTTCTTCTTGTTTATTTCACTGAGGATTGTGCCTATAAAGATTTTTATTGACTACAGTATTGTGGATGTCTCATTAAAAGCATTCATCACTGCATGCTGGCATCTTTTATTATGTCATAAAACTGCAATGCTACATAATGTCTGATTTTTCACCCTACCGTGGTATAAGGCCAAATCCTGCTTCCCTTTCAAAACGTAGATAGGTAGTTTTATACTAGCAAGATTAGTGCTACATGTTACCAGCCTCTGCTATATCCCTCAGGGAAAGATAAAACAAAATTCAGCGGGATGGTTTTTAGGTGGAATACTTTTTTTTTAATCATAGTCTCTACCATCCAATAGGTAGTGTAAGGCAGGAAGTCTGTTAACTGACTTAAAGAAAAAGAGCTGCCTGATTTAAATTTAAATTGTATTGTTCAACAGTGTTGTGTAATTAGATGGGAAAGCAGGAAAGTCCTTTTATTAGAGATGTCTTTGTAGACAGTAGCCATGAAAGCCACAGTGGTTGATGCTAATTACCATATTTTGTTGAAACTTCCATCTAAATGAAAGGATCATTCAATTCAGAAGCTGCAGCCATACAAAAACCACAAGTGCAGTTGAATTGCTGCTGCCAAGCAGATGGGGCTTTGATCAGAATAAGTTATTTGCAGCTTTATTGTCTGGCTGCCAGGGTGGAGCTTGTATTGAACCACCTCGCTCAGAGGAAGGGGAAGGGGAGAAATGGGTCTTGCTGCTTTGGGATAAGTTCATGGGAGAATTTTCCCATTCTTAAATTATTTTTGCAGATGCAAATCCAAGCTTGGAAAGAAGAGCCGTAAGGTACTCGATACCGGGCTACTCTAACACGCAAGATGCTTTTGGTAGGAATACGTTGCTATGTTCATTTTAATTTTTGTATGGGAAGAGGGGCAACAGACGGTGTTGAGCACAGCTGACTGCATATTTTTCCAGGGCCAGTTCTGTCTAGAGCATATGAGTTAAAACTTGCACCACTATACTTTTTTGCTTATGTATTTCATACTGTATGGGTCGGACAAAAACTTAGCAGCTTCACATATCTGAGATGCTTTCTGCAAAGACAGTGTTGGAAACTGGTCGATTTACAAAGCCATCAAGAGAGTAGGACTGGGGAAGTGAGAAAGAATGCAAGATGTGGGACACCACCGTGCTAAAAGTTTAGTGTTTGGGGGGGGAGGGGGCTGTTTTTCCCCAGTTATTTAGCATTTTGGGGATTTATTTGATTGCAGCAATTTACTGATACAAAAACTGATTTCCATCAATGAATGGAGAAGGTAGGAAACATTTCCTGGCACTGTGTGGATATGAAGTGGGAAATCTGTATAGAGGGAATATACTGAAGTATAAAAGTAGAAACGATCGCTGTAGAACAGGACTAGCCTGAGCAATCCATAGAAAACATTTTTTCTGTTTTTAAATTATATTGATTGTCCTCAGTCTTGTCTTCCAGTGAAAGTGAAAGCCTAAAAGTGAAAATTAATAATTGCTTCTGTGATCTTGTTAGTCAAAAAGGAAAGCTATGAACATGGTCTTATTTTGTCCTCTATCTATCTACTTCAGGCATTGAACCTTTCTCAAGCATAGAAAGTCTTTCACACGCAAAGGCAGAACGGAGTGGGGGAAAAGCCAAACCCAAACCTGGTAACTCTGAATTTGTTCAGTGTTGCACTATAAATACTGTGGCATAGTAGTATCATTTCCAGGCAATTTTTGGAGAATTTGGGAATATTTGGAGGCCACTTCAGAATTACAGGGTTTTTTTACTTTTTCCTGAGATGATTCTCCTGTTTGTGTGCATCTTAGTACCTGTTGGTACTCAGAGTGTTTTGGATTTGGCCTTCACCACACCTACGAAGCTTGATAATGATTTACCCCTAAATAACAGTGCATGGGCTTAACTTGGTCTAGATGTTGAGATCTGTGTGATCAGTACAGTTGAAGTGGATTTGAAAGAAATCTGTAGACTTGCTGAGACTGACTTCCATTTTCACTTAGTCAACACAAAACCAAAACAAAACCCACAAAAAAAACCCCAAACCTCCAAACCAAATAATTTTGATATATTTTGCTTTTTTTTTTTCCCTTAAAGACCTTTCTCTTTCTTTTACAATTTCACTTCTTGTTATCTCTCTGAAAAAAGATTTCCATGGTGCTTTACACACAAGAGGGTTTCAAAAGCAAATGTTAAAACAATCTAGTCTTTGTGTCAGGCTATCTTAAAAAAAAGCATGAGAAAGTTTAAAGTCAAAGGGTAGTTCTTAGCACTTAGACATTTTAATCACATTTTATAAGTCAAGCTTTGTTTTAGAAGCACAGCAACACAGATGTCTTTGTTCTAAGTAACTGAGCGCTCCTCCTAAAATAAATAAATATGAAAACTATTTTTATAGTAAAAAAGAAACCCGGATTTGAGTTGCTGTGTTAAATCAAGCAGATTTTGAGTGCAAATTCCTAAGCTTGTTTCAGAATTCTGCCCCCCGCCCCCATCTCCCAAATGAAACCATCATAGAGAATATGTCTCAGTAGCTTATGCGGTAGAATTCCATCATTAACATTAGCAATCTGCTCGTCTAAATGTAGTGAACATAGAGTTAAAGGAACTTAAAAGGATGTCCCACTGTCATAAGTGGTACAGTAACGCATGAATGAGATGCCCAACAAATCTCTAGGTCTTCTGCAGAGGTGACATGCTGTAACTATGCACTTACGAGTAAGGCATTCAAATATGTATTCCAATATTGTATTAATCTGAATTTCTGAAAGATCTGAGAGGAATTTGAAACCTCCCAGGGCATAATTTTTTGGAAAGTCTGTTAAACTGTAGGACAGGATTTTTTTTTTCTTTTCTCCTCCATGAGTGGTAGTGGATAAGCAAAACCTTTTTGTCATATTTTTGGCAGTAATATAATTTTAAAAAAGGCGGGGGGGAATCCTTTAAAACTTACTTTCTATAAGTTTTGGCTTTTCTCCAGGTACAGAAGGCATCAGTGGTAGTAGAGAGAGAAGGCATTGGTGGCAGGCAGGGAGCAGAGACTTTGGGGTTTTGGTTGGGTTTTTTCATTGTGATGGGAGAGTTTTGATTTCACCCAGCTGTAGAATTTGGTCTGACAAGAAGGTATGGGTAAAAGGCTCATGGTTTGATCATATTTCAAATTCAGTGTGCTGCCAGCATAACGAAAGAGTTTTGTCGTCTTGCTCTTGAGAAATGTATGGCGGAGTAGGTGGATAAGCAGAGTCTGGGGCCTGCTGAACGCTCACGCTCAGGGCTGGATAGTAGGACACATCTGAATTGCTCCAAGAGATGAGCCTGCTGCTTCTCGCTCTGATACTGCCTCGTACCAGGGAGATAACTGGTGTCGGCTGGGCTATGTGCAGAGAATCACGGCTGTTGGCTCTTGGGGCTCTTTCCACAATGTCAGAGAGCATTTCTTTGATCAGTAAAACCTTTTTATCAGTAAAGTGTTCCGATCAGTCCTCAAATTGAATTTGCAGGTTACATGATACTGCAATAATTGAAATACTTTTTGCTATTGAAATAATCCTTGACATATAGTAAGATGCAGTTCTGAACTTTTCAAAAATGAGATTGAAAATTTTTTAATGTTGAACTTCTTGAGGTAAAGAATAATATATCTCCATATACTTTGTTGTTTAAAGACCTGTGCAGATGGCCAGTCTTTCCACTGATCCTGTGCGTGAAGCTAAGGGCTAACGTTGCAATTTGTTACCTTGACAGTAAAATGAGTGTTGCAGTCTAATTTGCAGCTTTAAGAATTAATGGTGAAGTGATAAGTGATAAGAGGTGATAAAGATCATTATCTGCTGATAAGTGATAAGAGGTGATAAAGATCATTATCAGCGTGAAGTAACAAGGACCAGGACAGAGTTGTGTCATTGACTTTGATGCAAATAAGGTATTTGTTCGGCGTTGCTCTGTTGGTTCAAATGAGGTGAAACAAATGAAGAAAATCTGGGAAAGCATGTTTATAAACAAGAGTATTTACCACAGATGTCCATTTATCACCAAGTTATGCTAGAGACCAATATATATTTCTTGGCTAGTTTGTATATTTACAGTTGGAAATTTTTACAAGAATAAAATAAAAAATGTTTAGCTAAAGAGAACTATACTTCTGTGAGTTGCTTTCTTTTTGCTTTCTTTTTTGAAACTTCAAAGTATTTCATGAACCATTATCATAATGACCTTTTGATTCACAAGTTTCTGTTCTTATCAGTGGTTAATTAAAAAATATAAGGTGACAGCTTTGTGGCTGTTGTAGTGATGGTTTGAAAACAAGAAATGCAGCCTTTCTTTAACCAGGAAGGAGCAAACCAAATTTCTGATCATGTGTAAATAATCTAAAACTGGCAGCAATTCGGACGAGAACTTCCCAAAGTGCGAAGCGTGGATTTAGAGCCATTTGGCATGTTTTTCTCAGTTGTGCAATGTCATGTAATACAGTAGCTGGATAATTTTACCATATTTTGGGAGACTATGTAAGTACTTGAAAGCTTTCATGTAGTGACTTCAGTCTTTTCAGCCTCTCAGGAAATAGTTCTATTTTTGAGTATTCAAGTTTAATCGGTGTCTGTGAAAAGCATTAAGGATTACTGAAGCAAAAAGCTCTCTGGGTTATGGATTTCTGTTCCTTAGTATCTGCAAAGCTGGTGGTACATTTTGGAACGTTTTCTGATTTATTTGGGGAAATGAGAGTTCCACAGGTTGAGGGTGAAATTACAGTGTATTCATGCTGTTGTACAGAGCGTCTATCTTTAGACTCCTAATTGAGGCTCAGAGGATTCCTATATACCTAAAAGTAAGACATAGGTACCCCCAGCAGGTGATTTATAACATAACTATAACATAACTCTAATTGCTCTCTAGAGGAGCATGCCCGTATCCATATAGGAGACACCCTACACGTGTCTTGGTATGGATTATGAGGAGAAGAGACTCCTACCTGAGGTATCTGAAGTCAGCACTGTGGCTGTCCTCCTGCGTGTCTCGCGGGGGTGACTACAGAGGGGCACACAAATCAGGTTGCACACAGTAAATTCACATCGGTGCCTATTATGTGCTGTTTTCCATGGGCAAGCGCTGCCTGTCCTGGTTTTGAACACACTGAAACGTTGTGGGCTCCGGACTTGTAACCACACCTCGGCACTTGCGCTTCTTCAGACTTTCAGAGCTTCCGATGATCTCATTTTATCAACGTACTTGTTAACACCTCTGAATCACAACCATCTGAGAACCTGTTGATGTGGAAAGGTTGCTCCATACAAGATTTTAATCTGAACGACATGCTTTAATGTAGGTTTTGTTTATTCACTGGCTGTTGGTTGCCCTGTGTGTAGTGAGTTATGATTAACCTCTGTTTTCTGCATAGTAGAATTTTCATTACATAATGTTTAAAGGACAACACTTGTGCAAACCACTGTTCTTCCTGTTCATGGCAAATCTGCCACTCATTTCAAAGACAGCCTACTTATAAAACAAGTCCAGGTGTAATTAAGGAAATAATTGTTTTAAAAATACCGTTCCTGACAGTTTGTAATAGTTTTGTAAACTTTCACCAAAACTTGAAAATTTTACAGGGAATGTTTGAGAAGGGCATCAGTAGAGCATTTAATCTGGATGTATGGTTGTGTGATAGATGTGCGAAAATGCACGTTAATCTAATTTTTTAAAAAAATAAGAAATAAAACTTAAAATAACAGATCCTAGTCTAAGAAGAAGGGTTTCCTGCATATTACTAAAATTAATCTATTTCAGAGTAGGTTCACTAGAATGCTGAATAGTTTTAGTAAATTGATCCTTTTTTGCTCTTCTGTAAGAAAATCTGCGTGGTGAGTTGCTTAAAGAATTGTAGTTAACTCATACATTGAGAATTACTTTCTTCTAGAGAGAACCTAATAGTGCATTTAACCAATTTCAGGACAATTTCCTTATTTAGAGCAGAACTTCACTTTTGCAGAAGAAGCCTGGAGGGACAGACTGCAAAGGAAACGGGGAGAGCTTCCTCTGGGTTGTTTTGTTAAGATGGTTTTTCCCTTACAAGACTTTCTCCTCTCCATTGGCGCAAGGTCAGCAGTGACTTTCCTGGCTCGCCTGAAGCACAGCAGTAACGAGAACACACTTCTGGAAATGTCTTTGTTGTCTGTTGC
The DNA here is from genome assembly GCF_011004875.1 of Balearica regulorum gibbericeps. Lineage (NCBI taxonomy): Eukaryota > Metazoa > Chordata > Aves > Gruiformes > Gruidae > Balearica > Balearica regulorum. The sequence goes on along the minus strand of NC_046192.1, from coordinate 7,581,791 downwards.
CCTTGGAACTAGTCCTTAAAAAGGGTTTTGTCCTCAAAAGTGTGGAGGAGCAACGCTCAGCCTTAGCTAAATTACTTTCCATTAGACTGATAGTTGGTAGGATGGGAGACCGCATATGTTAGTTACTCTCCCTGAGGATTTGTCCCCCTCTGTCCCCTCCCTTGCTGACCTTGCAGAGGTCCTTGGCTGGAGCCAGAGCTGCAGTGGTGCTGGCTGGCACGCAGCGATGGAAGACGGGGGGATCCGAGCCTGACCTGCACGGCTATTAAAGCTGCTCTTCGGTATTTGCCAAACGTAATTCCACTGGAGTTTTACATTAATTAGGACTTTGGTACATTGTCTTGAGGATTAGTTAATCCTGTCATTGTTTTAGTGCTGCCTACTGATACAATTAACAGGTATTAATCCCTATTCTTTTTAAGAAATGAACAATAATAGAATTTCCATATCAGGTTGTTTTTCGCAAACGTCTTTACTGAGCTATAACTCTATGGCAAGATACTGCTAAATGTAGCTGTCTGCAGTTCTCCTAAGTTTAATTTGAAATGGCTTAAGGGGCCCTAAAAATACATTTGAGTTATAGTCAGCTTTGTAACATATTTCAGGTACCTGTACCAGATCTCTATTTTTTTTAATTTATATTTTTTTGAAAAATGTCCATATTCTCAAAGCAACACATTACAAGTTAAGTTGTCAGCAGCATGAATTAATGTTATCAATCAATCTTCCTTCCTCCAGACAGTAATTTTCTTGAACTTGCATTTTCTACATTGTAATGAAAATAAAGTTGATGCTTTATTTGGCTAAATGATGGTTGAGATTTTGTTATGTATATGGTTTGGCTCTTTTTCTATTTCTTGTGGCTCAAATTGGTGTTACACTTAATGTTTTTTAATTACAACCCACCAACATTTTAAGCTACATGTCTCACGGTCTCAATGTTATATAATTAAATCAGATCTTAATAATAAATGGGATCTTAAAATTATTTAATTCTATTTTTAATAGCCATGTTTAGCATCTTCATTGTAGTAATCTCATAATGAGATTATCTTTTGCTAAAGAACGAAAAATGTTCCTGTTATCTTGTTGGTAATAGCCTGTAGATTTGCATTGGGCTTTTTCTTAGCTAGAATTTTTTGAGTGTGTCTCTTTGTTCTTAGGATAATTATTTTAATGAGGAAAAATATTGACACTTCTTTTGTGTAGTGAACAAACTTTTTTGTTGTAGTGAAAATCTGTAAATATCTACAGTTGAACTAACATTTTTAAATGTCGCTTGAATTGTATTTAATTTTTTCAATTATCTGGATCCACTTTCAGAAAAAACCTGAGAACCTTCTCAAAAGTTCCTTATTCAAAGTTGAGTGTAACTACCAGTCCAGAGAGCGAAATGCATTCATGTAGAACCATGTCTCAATAGCAAGATTTCAAATGTTTCAAAAGCAAACAAGCAGTTATTTAAATAATAAACCAAACACCTGCCCCTTAAAAGCCAAAAGCAAAGAAAATCCATCCCACCCCCCCCCCCCCCCCCCGCAAAAAACCCAAATCCAGAAGCATCTTCTTTGGAAGAAAATGAGTTAGTGCTGTAGGAGTCTGCTGAAGTGAAAGATGATTCGAAGCTCACCAGTTGAACAATACAGTTATGTTTATGGTGTTTGCTTTAAACAAATGTTCTTTGGCGAGTGCCTCCTTTACTGAACATGCTTTTTGTTGGTTTTAGTTTTTCTGTAGCATCCTTCTCCTTTCGCCTTCTAGATTTTGAATCCATTTTTGACAAAGTGTGATTTATGTTTGTAAAAAAAAAAAAAAAGAAAAAAACATTATGCATCTTGTATGTGGGACTAAGAAAATTGTGAAGGATCTTGTCAAAGGTGATTTCTTTGTGTTGATCTAAAGAACTCAAGTGAAAAACTTCTTGAAGTGTGCAGCAACTGCAGCAGCAATTTATACAGATGGGAGATCAGAACTATATAATAAATAGTTAGCTGCACATATATAACTTCTAAAAGCCTGCTATCTTGTCCATTAAATAACTTTTTTTTAAACAGAAAAAAGCCTCTAATTAACCATGTGGTAATATTGTGGTATGATCAAGGGAAGTTTAATTTGAACGAGAATTCATTTATTTGCCAACGTGAATACATTTTGGCAGCATACTATTAAACTCCATCTCTGAATTGAGCTTTCTGCATCGCGGTAATATTAGTACAGTTTAATGATAGAGCTGCTGACTTACAATTTAACTAGCATGCAATTACGAGGCTCCTTGAGCAGCCTGTTCCATCCCCAGCTCTGCTTCCACAGATGACTGCCCCAGAGAGGGCTGACACGCTGTGGTCACGGTTCACTGCAGCATCCCACTGCAAAATATTTGGGGGAGAGAGACCCATGTTCCTGAATTATTTCTGGAGGGAAGGATTGAATATCCCACCCCTACTCTGTTTTATCAGGTTTTAACAGGGAATGCTGAAGTTCTACAGCAAACACCACAGCGAAATCTTCCTCCACGCCCTCCACCATTGCCTGCTGTGACTGCGTGCTCAAGCTTTGCTTTGCTTTCCTCCTGCTTGGCTTAGGGAAAGGGTACCCACGTAAGATCATTCCCTGTCTAGGAATAGGTGGGTGGTGAATTTGGTTTCATGCCCCTCTCACCTCCCTCACCGGGCACTCTCAACTACCAGCTGCCCGACGAGGTACGTGTAGGGAGGATTACAGGGTTGGTTTTCCTTCTTGCTTCGCTTTCTCTGGGCTGATGGAATGGAGGAGCTGCATTGACTTGCCAAAGCCTGCTGGGGATTAGTGTCTCATCAGAAGCAAGTGTCCCATTGTGCCTGCTCCTGCTTGGAGGCACCTGGATATTCCAGGGAGCTCACACCCAGCCAGGACCAAAAATACTGACATTGTGCTGCTAGGACATTCCTTCAAACTGTTTCTGATGTCTGATGTTATGCTGCTGAACATGATTATTTCAAGTCACATTGAAACACGAGCTGATTTTGTGATAAAGTACCTATGTAGTAGACCTCTGAGCATCATCTGAAATTTAGAAGTCACAGAAATTCTGTAATCATGTTTTTTAGGATTGGACTGATTGCTGCAGGAGGTGAGAGGGAACAAAATTCATTTGAACCCTCCTTCCAGAGAGTTTAATGCTAAACTTTAATTTCCTAACCCATGATTGTAATAGTTGTCTTTAGTGCTTTCTTCATGTGAAAAACCTATGGCAAAAGTAGTTAAGCATATGATCTCCAGTAACATACAGGATCTATAATTTTGATTTGGCTCATAGTGATGGTGTTCTATCTACTGTATGAAAACAAGGAGAGGTGACAAGATGACAATCTTTCCTTCCTTTTTTCTGAGCAAAGAGGGTTGTTTTTCCATATGTGTTTCATACTAAACATTTTAGGTCCCACGTCTTTTCTTATCAAATATTCATTCCTGCTTTTTTTGTACGCTTGAAATAGACTGCGTCTTTTGTTTGTAAGGAATGCAACTGACTGTACAGAAGGGGTAAGAAAATGTCTTTCTGGCAAAAATGGCCTAGAAATTAGGCTTAAACCAGTAAAGTGCAGGTTTTTATGTCTTCGTATATATATATATATTTAGGTATCAACAGTGATGTATATGTGTGCTTTGAAAGATCTGCTGTTTTGTTTTTCAGGTATAGGATATGGTGGGTAGCTAATGTAAGAGATGAGGGTTATGTCGGACAATGGCAGGACAGGGCAGAGCCAGGTAAGTCAGCACCCTCTGAGTCACTGAACTGTAACTTGCTCTGCTTAGATCAAAACTCGGCAAACCAGTGTTGGGGAGCATATTAACATTTCTTGTGCTGAGGTTTTTTCTAAATGGTACTTCATAGCCTTCTAATAAAGCAGAAAGGGAGCCTGTAAGTAGCATCAGTTATCCCCAAATAGTTGCAGAGTTGAGTGAGTTTGCTTTTTTGGAAGGCGGTTCTGATGAGTTTTAGTATTCTCCCTCTCTTCAAGACAGGTTTTATTGTCCTGGCAAACTACCGGTATGTCTGATTGCCTGAGTATGCTATTATTACCACTTAACTTTCTGAACTCGGACAGTGAACAGCATAAGATTGCTGTTACATTTTCTTTTTCTTTCTTGGCTAAATTGTTCTGTCATATGACAGAATTGGGAAGAAGTTACTGTTCAAACATAAACATTTTTCTCAACAGAACAATCTGCAAATGTAGATACTAAATGTTCTACCTCATAACGTGTATATAGAATGCATAAGATATTTTATAATATATTTTGGAATATACCCTGAGGATATAATTTATTAATAGAGTTAAACACTGACTAATTTGTTGCCATTAAAGATGTCTTTTGATACGTTTCTGATTAAAAGAAAGAAAAAAACCAAGTAGCTTTCTCTAAAAAAGTGACAACAGCTGAAATGCATTCAGTTCAGCATTATGAAATGCGTAATACCATGCTATTACTATTTTAGATACAAACCAGTTAATCTTTCAAAGGAAAGGAGTTCTTGGCATATCCAGTGTCACGTACTGGCTGGGCTTCTTGGTGTCACCAAGCGAGGTGCGTGACAGCACTTCTTCCAAACAAGCAGTTCTCCTGTTAAAATGTTTGGACGGTGGCATCCAGGAAGAAATCGATTAGACGTGAATAGCTTGTAGGTAGGAGTGCTGTGTTTCAGAAATATGTTGATCCAATTAACTGGGGGGAAAAAAAAATAAATTAGATTTTATGAAGTCCTTGTTTAACTTCCAGCACAGAAATGTGTTAACTTTTCCTCTCTCACTCTCCACAGTTTCCGTTAAATGTCCCTTCCTCCCAGTGAATTCAGGGAAACTCAGGCTGTGAACTTGCTTGTAGGATGGTGTTTGTAGCATGTTGGAGTTTGTCTCTAGCTAAATGCAAGCTAAAATTTGGGAAGCAGACTCACCGTAGAGATGAAATATACAGTATAATTAACTCCTAAGAAAAATAGTTTAATATAATGGAAATTCTGCCTAGCTCTTAGCTACATCGATGTGAACAGGACCATTTGATTTATGACTTCATGTGTAACTCCAAAGGTGGAAAAACAAAGCACATCTCCAACTGCACACACACTTCATTTTCATTTTTGAGGGCTGGATCTCTCTATCTGTGATAGATGTACAAAAGAAAGCCTGGGTCTCAAGGTTTAGGGGCTTCTACACCAAAATTGCTGAAAACGAAGGGGACTCTATATTAGTCCTGAACAGCTTTTCCTTCCTTCCCTAAATAATTTAGCATAGTCTTGTTTGATTTCTTTTCTTACACCTTTAAACTTGCATTGTGTCTTCTCTGTGCTGATACGGCAGTGACACATTTCTACATTTGCTCATCTCAATCTCATTCAAAATTCACACAGTGAATTCTTGAATATTGGCTCTCCTTGCTTTACCCCTCATCCTTACTCATCTGTGCCCTGCTGTACTTGTCGGAGCAGCTGTTACTATGATACTACCTTTTCCCCCATCTGGAAGGCAGATGGGCCAATCCACAAAGAGCCACTATTTGTTCATGGATCAATTTTCAGAGAGTCTAAAGTGAACAACTGACAACCTTCCCAAAGATGCTGAACATGTCCACGCCTGGGCAGTATTCCATAAACCAAGAAAAGTCTTTCAAGACTTCTATATATTCCTTTCTCTATATATAGGAATAGGAAGAAAGACAGACCATAGTAATTTTATTTTCAAATTGGGAGATTGTTTTGCACACCCCCTTATGCAAGTGCCTCAGCAATTTTTTATTATTCCATTCTATTTTTTAAGAGAGAAAATATTACAAAAGGAAAAAGGAAGGACTTACTCTCCTCTCCTAGACAACGGCAACTGCAGTAGTTTAAGTATTTTACAAGTTCAGCAAGGATTGTGTCATACCAGAAGATTAATGCTCATTTCTATTGACCTATGTTCTCTTAGATTTTTCGGTTTTCCGGCTGACATCCTGCTCTTTATTTAAATATTTAGGCTTTGTTGCCTGGAAAGTTACTGCATCCTTGCTGTTTAAATATGATGTAAAACTATTTATCCTCTGGTTTTGGAAATTTTGGAGAAGTACAGGACGGGCTAGAAGTACGCTTGGTCTGTCCGAGTTTAGTTAGCCGTGGGATGTGTGCCATAGTATATCTGACATCACATAAACTGCATATACGTTACCATAAGAAAAAGCTCTATTGGAGGGCAACTTGTTACCTCATGAATCCTATTTTTAAATCAATCATAACGGATTGAAAAATAAGTGAATAATAGTTTTCAAGTGTATTTTTTGGTGAGTTAAATGATGAGATTGTTTTCTTTGTCTCCTCAGACTTTGAGTTTCTAGTCTAAAAGACAGTCAGAGAGATGCATTCCCTTTCACAAACAATTATGCCAGACCAGTATGTCTACTGCAGTCCACGTTGTTTTCCCTCACAGAGATTGTATCTCTCTTGTGAGCCCCGTGCATTGTCCCAGGTAGAGTATGGAATACTTCAGAGAAAATATTGACAGAGTCTGCATATAGTGGGAAGTTGCTGGGAAGTGGCCCTATAGGTGTGACAGTCCCATAAAGAAAGTGATACATTTTCCCGTCACAACAATAGGCTGTCACAAGAGTTGTAACACAGTTTAATTGAGGAGTGGAACTGCTTTCTTGTATAAGCTGGCTCGCGCGTATTGTGTGCTTTTCACCTTTGTTCACCATCTGTCCGTGCTGGAGCTGACGTCTGCCATCTGAGGGCTGCCTCCCTGATGCTTAATTCTCTGATTAGATGCTTATGGCACCCTCAAAAAAACCCCAGAAAACCAAAGACAATCGGGTGTCTTTGTATGGTACACACTTCCATATCCCCACGGCGCCTTTGTGCGTACACCCTGATGAACAGCCTTTTGTGTGTCCAGACCCCAGATGGTTGCCTGCAGTCACAGCCTTTAGTGGAAGAATCATATTCAAATTGTCTAATGGATAATAAACTGTACTGACTTTGCTTTGGATGTGAATGGATGTTTTCAAGTTGAAGAACCAAAAGATCTCCTGGGGAAAATTGCCGAAGATACGTATCATTGTAAATCTTGAAGGGGGGGGCAAGCTGAATAAATTGCCGCTACTTACCAGGTTTGCTTGCACTGCAGAAGTTGAAGATGAAAGCCCAGAAAATACAGTAGAATTAGTAGAATATCTCTTAAATCTTGTTGTCCAGATTATTGCAGCTAAGCAAGTAACACAGCCTTTTTTTGTATGTTCTGAATTCACACAGCCCGTATTTGATACCTGGAATACTCAGCAGTTTAATTTTACTGAAACAAAATTCTTTCAAGACGACGACTTTACAGTTGCTAGAACATTCCCAGAAATTTGCAATTGCAATAACTGGAAACCTTTGAGGCTCTCTCCTCTCCCCTCTGCCCTTCAAATCAGGGAACAGAAAATTGTGACATATCCTGAGAGTTTCAGATGGAGTTTCTTGGAGTTTCAGGTGTTGGTTATCAGTCTGAGCAAAAAAGAGTTCACACAGATATTAATCAGGCTTAAGTGGTATCTTTGAATAAGTTTGGGGGTTTTTTTTTGTTTGTTTGGTTTTTTAGCTCTCTGAAGCATGCTGCTAAAACATGTTTTTCTAACAACTAAGTAGGGGGGTTTTATCTTTTTAGAAGTAGTAATTAGCACCGGACTTTTTTTTAACATGGAAGGTAAGATTATGAAACAGTAAACCTCTTGGATAAATCTAATATTCCTGGAATATTTATATATATATACACATATATATTAAAAAACTATTAAGCAAAGATAAATGTCTGGAATATGGTGGGTAACAACAGTAGTGGTTTTTTTATAGAGAGGATGTGAATAAATCCATCTTTGATACAGTTTCCACAAGTTTTGGAAAATGCAGGATTTTTCATCCAGAAGCAAGGCAGAATACAGGGTAAATTCTGCCTTTTCAAAGATGATGATCTTTTTTGGACCTACCTCTTAATGTGTCTGGTATTTTGTTATATTTTGAAATCTTGTGGAAATTATCCACTAAGTAGTTGAGGAAGGAAGTTTTGAAACAAAACCCAGTCTGTTTCAGTTAAAAAAAAATCTGAGAGATATATTATTACTTATATTTCCAGAAATACATCGTGGGGAAATCTGGGTGACAGATCTACCCACATTAGCTCCTCATGACAGGATTTGAAAGAACATCTAACGTGCTATGGTTTTCCACACTCAAGTTGCTTGTGATCCAAAGTATGCATCTTGTGGCTTTCCGCGAGTAATTATTTTGGGATGTCGCAGTCACATTAAAAGAAAAAGATAGGAGAGAAAGATCATTGCAGTCACTCCTTGCTAACTATGAAGTCAAAATTTTTCCCATGGGAGGCCATAAAGACCTGTTAATCTCCCTTGACTGGCTCAATGGACAAGTACCGATATTATCAAAAGCATCAATAATCCCTAAGCTGAGTTTCCTTCACATGTGTAGTAGCTGATGTGACAGAATGAATACACAGAATGATCCAGGGAGTTGGATCAGTCATGATTCAGTCTAAATCAAGCTAAGATGATATTGATGCATTGAGGACTCTTAAGTGAGGTAATGAACATCCATTTGCACCCTGAACTCAGTGCCTTTTGCAAACAAGCACATTATGTACTGCCGCGTCAGCAGCCTTGTATACTGACTTGCTTTGAGGTGTTCCTGCGACAGCCATCGTCCCAGGCTCTATATCCTTCTGTTCCGACTGGAAATTTTGCAGTTGATTGCTCTCCTGAAATGGACCTTCCTATAGTTGCATTTGATTGCTGTAATGTACTCCGGGAAGCGCTATGTAGTAATACCACTTGAAAAGTAAAGCTAGAGCAAAATATGATTACCTGCATTATTAGATTTCAAAGCGGAGACCCCGATGCCAGCGTCTTGTGATGTGAACTAGCTGCCAGTCAGGTTCTGATGGGGTTTGTGGCATTGTAATGACTTGAAAGGGTCTAATGTAGTTTGAAAGCAAGTTCTAAGAAAATGCTTCTTTGTACTGGACTGCAGCAGCCAGTGGAGGTACAGGCTCTCTGGGCTTCCCAAACAGGAACCACCTCTTCAGAGATCACTCTGACAGAGGTTTCTGTGTTGGAATTTAACCCCTGGAATTTGCCCTTTAGGCTGTGCAGAACCCAAAATAAGTACCTAGAATGGGTTTTGGATTGTTTTCAGTACCATAATAACTTGCCATGTTTATCAGTTGATACTGTTGCGTCCTCTGAGATGTCCCTATCTTGTTTACTGCTAGCACAGGCCAAGTAGTCATTACAGTGTTTAAGAAAAAACCCTTCCCTAAAAACCTTGGACTCTCTTTATGGCTGTCTGTGTCCAACTAAATCTTGCATGAAGGAAAGACTTGAATACCAACTCCACAGAGCAGTCAGGGAGTCCTTGAGACCCTGAGCTCTGAGGATAATACCTGAGCAGAACAAAAGGGGGCGTGAGCTGCTTGCTTCTTACCTGAGAGTATTGTGCGTGTATATCTGCGTATTTTTTTTCCTTATCTGATGTGTTTGGGGAAGAAACTATACTATGTAATAGGATATGAAGTATATGTTAAGCTTTGGAAATACATCTGAGAGTGTGGGTAGCTCTGCTTTTCAATAGGCAGACTTTTGACATTTTAAAACAAGCTACTTTTGCAATGTTCAGTATTTCTGAATGTCATCCTTATTTCTCAAATGGGGCATGCAGAACCTTTATCCTCTGTTTAAAATCTTTGAACTAATGAAACTTTTATGCAAGTGCTGATTTGCTAACCTCTGTGGGTTTTCCTCATTGTGGTTGAAGAGGGATGTGCTCTAAGAAGGTGAATTCTAACTTCTGCCCAGTGGTCTATAAGAGCAGGTCTCAGCAGCAGTTTGGCAATTCATTAAGAGATATGTGTATCCTGGCTTCCTGGTTAATTGTTTTGGTAGACTCCAAGGAGCAGTGGTAAGGTCTGAATTCACCGTTACAGGTATGAGGCTGGGTCAGAATGAAACCCCCCAAGCAGAGAAGCTCTGTCACCAGGTAGCGCTTTGAGCAGTTAGAGGAAGGTGTGTGCCTCTGTTTCTCTGGATCCTTTGGTATGAAGGTCCGGCGTTCATGGAAGCAGAGCTTTGGGACAGAAGTACTGTTAAGATTTAAACATCTTGTGTGGGAATTTTGTGAACTTTAGACAACTATAGCTAAGGTCATGTCTTTTCATGTGGATATCTAAAATGTGTGAAAACAAAGATTTTCATAATTCTCAACTTTGGTTCCCCTATAAGAATGATGACTCCAGTATTACTGTACCTAAGAGGGCTGTTAGAAATAATATGGGTTGCTTAAGCACCTTAAATGGAAAATGTGAGGCAATGAAACATAATTCTTTACAATCCATAAATCTCAGTTGTGTATTTGTGCTGTCTTGTGGACTTCAAGAGTGGGCTTTGTCCATACTGTCCATTCTGCTGAGAACCTTTTGTTTGTGGCCTCACTCAACTCCCCTCTCTGCCCTGGAGCTTGCCCAAAACGCAGCAGACCAGCATTCAGGCCTGCACGCAAACAGGAAGAATTCTAGGGATGTAGATACACAGGATACACAAGCAGCGCCTAAATGGTCCTTTGCTGCGCGCTCCTTCTGCCTGTGCTGTGAGGCAGCTCTGCCTGGAAAGCCGGGCGGCTGCCGGGCTGGCAAGCCTGGACTGTCAGCGGGGAACCTCAGCCTGGGGCAAAAACCGGAGTCGACGTTGACACCCTGAGGATAGCAATACCCAGAATCCAAGTGGGTAAAATAATATCAATTGATTTGTTATTTAGATGGATTGTAGGGTCAGGGCTCAGTGCTTACTGCATGCATGTAGGAAATGTTTCCTAATTACTTTTGAGCAGAGCTGATGGCAGATGAGGGTTCACCATGCGGTAAGTGTGGATCTTGCCTTGAAAGGTCACTGCGTATGGGAAGAACAAATTTGGGCAGTTAATTCTTTTCGGTCTGTTTGCCAAGCTCAGGTGCCAAGATACCACTTCAAACGATGATTCTCATGTGTGATAGAAGCAGAAAGCAGATTATTGCCTTCTCTCTCTTGATCTAAATCAACTTTCTTTTTCATCTTTTTTTTCTTAACTGTCCTTACTCTTTCACGGGCAGTAGTGTGCAGCTTTTACTCTCCACTGGCTGCCCAGCACTTCCAAGCAGATAGGAGAGGCAGAAGATTTCTGACCTTCCCCACACCACCTAAGAGTGATGTTTCCCAGTCACGGAGAGAAATGCATATTATTCTTAAGATTTCCTTTCTGACTGTGATTTTTATTTCGTGAGGTAAATCAAACCAGTGGAAGACTTGGGGAACCTGAGTAAAGCACCTTATGCTACAGCCTGGGTTCTGCCCTTTGGGGTGCACGGCTCCAGGAACTATACCAAATGGCTCATTTGGTTGATTTTTGTGTCACAGAGTTTATCCTGAAAGGTTTGTAATGTTATACAAACGTGCACCTCTTCCTCACCTCCCCAGGTACTGTATGAGTTCAGCTCAAAAGAACCAGCTGTATCTATACCGTGCTCTAAGTCTGGTTTAAAATTGTGTTAATATTTTAAAATGTGATTGTTTACTATTCTGTTAATAAGCCCTGTGGAGGGGTATATATACATTCTCATCTATATACAAATAGCATTTCTAGCCCTCATTAATCAAAATGACACTTTCTACACCCTCAAGTGTTTTCACATTTGCACATGAAGTGTGTTCCCAAAACTCTGTGCTGCCTGATTGATCTCTGCATTGTTCAATTTTCAGACCTTTCCATCTAAAGCTGGCTGAAAAGATACAAAAGTTGACTTCTAATGTAATTTCTTTAATCTTCTTTTGTAGATTGAGTATTACAAACCATGTAGAAAGTCTTTCAAAGTTTGCTTTTTGCATCAAGCTTGGCACAGGTGCGAAGGACCACATCCCATCTTACGCTGGAAAATGTACTGCTTACTGCCAAAAAAAGTGTTAGGAGACAGTGCTGCTTTGGGAAGGTGTGTAAGAGAAGTAAGTCTGTTAAAAACTGAGGAAAAGAAAGCAAAACATCCTTCTCAGCACAGGCTCGCCCCACTTACTCTGTGCAAACATTGCCCATTCTAGGTCTGCTCTCCCAAATGAGTGCCGTGGAACAGTTACTAGCCGGTGCTCGTATCCAGGAGGAGGATTTAAATTCAGTAACTTGTCCGCTAGTAAAGAGCACAGCGACTACTCATTTCAAGACTTCCACGTGTGTATATATAAACCAGACAAAGACCGCCTGAGGGAATGGGAAGCAGTAGAAAGCCTTTTCTAGGCTTAAAGAACTGTGGAGCACGCAGTAAACTCCCATTCATCCTTTGTTTTCTATTTACTGTACTGCTACCAGTTATCCCAAAGGCAGCAAGACAGGTGTGTGCGCAGGGCCTGGAGAGGAACTTGAGTTTAGTGCTCTTGCCTGAAATATTTCAGTAGGGTTCGGAGCGTCTGACCCCTGGAGGCACCTCTAGGTCCCCACAGAAGGGGCACTGCCATTATCTGACACTTTTTCTGCCCGCATGGCGTGTGTGAAACACATGGCAGGTTTTACTGCAGCTTCTACTGAGGATTTCTTGACTGAAGACACGCAAAGAATTTGCAGAATTTCCTCTCCATTTTTTTATGGTCTAAGTGTGGGTATTTCTCTTATCTGGCTGAGTTCTTTGCTAAAAGCCTGTCTGAAGATTTTGGTAAAAGAAATACAAATAATGTAGAAATAAATATCACCATGAAAGAGCAGGGGAAAAAAAATCTTGCCCTCCCTATCCCTAGAAGTATAAAGCATGGGTAGAACAGCAGAATTTAAGGAAAAATACTTCCTAATTAAAGTTCTTCACCTTTGTAAGTTTATTGTCTTGTCCTGCGAGAGACGGTTATTTTATGTCACCTTTACAGACTGCTCTAAAGTCTCTGAGAAAGGTTAATCTAGTTTTGGGGTGGGAAGTGCACAGACAGCGTGAGGAGAAGCAGCATCTGACATTTGTTGTCTCGAGCTCTGACCCAGGCACTGTGTGTGAGAGGGAAAACACAACATCTGTGTAAGCGATGCTGGTGTTCCAGGTGGGGGGGATTTAGACACAGAGAGGATTAGGATTAGAAAACACTGTTTTTCAGGTTGGTATTTTCTGATATGAATGAGTAGTGATGAAGCGCTCGCCTTTTGACTGTCTTATAACCAGCACTGGTTTGACAGGCCTGTACAGGCCTTGCCCATAGCCGTGTAGAAGCGTGCCGTGGTTTAACCCTGGCCAGTAACTGAGCACCAGGCAACGCTCGCTCACCCCTACCCCCCCAAGGAGATGGGAAAGAGACAAAGGCAGTTTAATAGGATAACAAAGGAAGAGAGTAATAATGATAGTATGCTTACCACATGTGGAAGAAAAACCAACCTGGTGCCCAGTCTGTCTCCAAGCGGCGGTCCCACCTCCCAGCTCCCCTCCCCAATTCTATATGGAGCATGATGTTCTATGGTATGGAATATCCCTTTGGCCGGTCTGCATCAGCTGTCCTGGCCCTGCTCTCCCAACTTCTTTGCACCTGGCAGGGTGTGAGAAGCTGAAAAGTCCTTGACTTAGTGTAGACACTACAACTACCCAGAGACAACTAAAACCATCAGCGTGTTATTAACATTGCTCTCATACTAAATCCAAAACACAGCACTATACCTGCCACTACAAAGTAGCAGACTTGAAGTTTACCTAGAAGTGTGTGTTTGGTTTTGGCATCCAAAAGCGTAATTAGAGCTTCACCTACATGTATATGGCCTAGAGAGATCAAATAATGCAAAACACCCCCCCAAGAATATACATGTTTTGTTTATACTAAGCCCATGTGCAGTCATCTCTGCCCGCTCCCCAGCTCCGGCTCTCCCTGGCAGGAACCCGCCAGCAGGATTTGGGGCATTTTCCTGTTGCTTCCAGCCCAGCGAGGCAGGCTGGGCGCTGACGGCTGTTGTCTTTTCCCGGCGGTGCTAAGCAGCCTCCCGGGCCGCGCAGCGCCTCGCACCTCGCCCGCTCCCTCTCGGGTCCTGGCTTTTCGGAAAAGTTTGTAGGTGCCCGAGGGCGAGTTTCACGCGTGGGCGGCGGGGGCTGGCGGGCGCTGCCCGGCTCGGGGGGCGGCGGGCGGCGGCTCCTTCGCGGCTCGGCGTCCGCGGGGGCCGGGCCGGGGCGGGGGGAAGGGGCGTCGCCATCTGTTGTTAATTCCCCGGTCATTGGATTAGTAACCCGCGGTGATGAGATCAGCGGGATCGGCTTTCGCGAGGGGGCACGGCGCTCGCCGCGCTCCCCAGCTGCGCCGGCTCTCGCATGAGGCGGCGGCGGGCGGCCCAGGGGGAGGCAGCGCGCACAAAGCCCGGTAGCCGCCACAGGCCGCCTCCCGCCTCACCGCCGGCACCGGGCGGGGCTCCCGGGCGGCCCGGCCCAGCCGAGCGGGGCTGTACCGCCCCGAGCCCCAGAGCCGCCCGCAGACCCCCGGGCGCCGCGCCCGCTTCGGTGCCGGGCCGCGGCGCCTCCCGGCTTTCCCCCCCCCCCCCCCGCCGCCTTCCCCGGGCAGCGGCTCGCCCTGGCGCGGCGGCAGTTGCTGGAAGTCGGCGGCCGGGATCAGTCTCCCTCCCGGGGAGAGTACCGTGTGGAGGGGCTACTCCTGCGAGTCACGGCGGCTGGGGGTCTGAGTTTGTTTACTTGTGGTTCGCCTCTCTCCCTCTGGATTCTCTTTCTGCTCGCGTAGCGGATCGACAGAGGTGCTTTGGTGGGGTTTTATGGTAAGTTTGCGATGGGTGGGTTCTCCTGTTCGCGGGAATTCCCTGTTCTGTCGTACAGTGTGTAGAGACGAGTTTCGTTTTTCTTACATAGTGCTGTTTTTTAAGCTAGTGTTTAAAAAATACACTTCTGAAACGTTTTCTGGTTAGTAATGAAATGTTTTACAATAGAAATTAGTTTTCTCAGCTATAAAAATGATTTCTAGATGTTAGATAGCTAAAGATTTACGCTTCTTATCAACTGAGTTTATTTGACTTTGCGCTGGTGAAAGCAGAACCTCTTGCCTAATGATTGCCACCAGCTAATATTTTATAGTGGTTACTTGATGCTTTTTCCGGCAGTAAAAGCCAGACCTCAGTTCAACTGTTCAGGCAGGTCTGAAATACCGAACTATCTTCTCGGCAAGGGTAAGAGGCAAGCTGAACCTTTGCCAAGTCAAGCCCAAATTTGTATGCGAGACCTGGGTTTCGACAAAGAAAGGTACTGACTGAATTTGTCCTCGCGTTACATCTAAAAACTCCCAGCTGGGCGTTTGGGTTTGGTGCCGGTGGTCCATAGCTGTTCCTGCAGAAGGCCCAAGGGCTGGGGACCTGAACGCCGCCCTCCCGGTCCCAGCCGTTCCTCAGGAGAGGGCTTCGCTGTAAGGGAGTTGATGTGGTAACGTCCATGCTGCCAGCAAATCGCTTTTTCTTCTTTTGTGTAGACTGCTACAGGGGGGAAAGCCTCCTATATAGAGAGACGGCAGCTACCACTTCATTTGCTGGTTTGATGTTGGCTACAGCCCTTCGGTGCTGAAGTCATAACTGGTATTTTTGCAGCACTCTGTTTGCCTTTGGTGTCAGAAGCAGTCTCTGGTAAGATACCTCCACGTTGCAAAAGAGCTTACCCTCTGGGGCAAAACCAGCTCCGAAGAGTTACTCTCAATGCTTGTGGCTGAAACTGGCCTGGCTTGCTTAGTGTATCTCAAAGGATGCTACATTTTTAATGTTGTTTCTGTAACTAAAACAGCCTGTCAGGGACATAAATATCAAATTGCCGTTAGGTTATTTGGTGCTGCTGACAGAGTAACGCCAGACTCTGTATGTTCTCTTAAAAACAAGTGGAAGTTTTATAACTGGCCTCGGTAATGGAAATCTGGTTTTCTTGGTAGCTAATATGCCTCAGTGTCTTGCTGCTGACTCTGGATGTCCTTGGATGACCATCCTGTGCCTCAGTGTCCCTGCCAGGGCTGAAGGGAAGCCCGGTACTTCCCTGTGTCACCAGGATGATAAAACTTCACAGCTTGTGCTTGCTGAGGCCCTCATGTGGGTGTTGCTCTGGAAGCACACCCTGGCGCTGTTTGGCTTGGAGAGCCCTGTGCTCGTACCGGCACCATCCTTTGCAAATGTCACTTCAGCCAGCTTTGAAACGCCAGGTTCCTGTTCGACAGGCTTTGGGGCTTGGCAGTAATAAAACAGAGCCTCCCTTCTGCAAGGAGCTTTTCAGAGTTATGAGATTTTTGTTTCTTTGCATAGAAGCACAACCCTCCCCTAGTGAAGTACTAATCGAGTATTTTGCTTTTTGAAAGAACCAGAACTTGTGATTTTTGGTTTGACCAAATTACAGTTATCTGTGACCTAGGTTTGCGCAGCACAGGAATTTCTGAATGATGGGCCATCTCTCCTGCGACTCCACAAGCAGCAGCTCATTAACTTGTCAGGCTCCATTGTTGCTGTGTAAACTTCTGTAATGGATTTTCCGTGTACCAAGAAAAATCGAGCAAGCTATTTTTGTCTCATTTTCCTTTACAATCACTGTTTGCCCCTCTTCTGTGTATAGGTCACTGTCCTCTTGTGGGGAAGGAGAATAATTTTCACAGTGGAACTTGATGCCGTGTTGCAGAACTGCGTGTGATGGTTACTGTGAATTGGCTTTTCTTAATTTAGACAGCTGGAGACTTTTCCTTTGAGGAGCCTGTATGTTTGAGGCATAGTGACAGCAATTGAAGAAGAAAGCGGAGGATGGTTTTCTGAGATGTTAATTGTTAAAAATACTTGGCTAAAGTGATTAGCAACATCATGTTAGATACCCAGTTGTCTCATCCCCATAATTACTCTTGGCCAAGAAGAGGAGGGTAGAAAGAGGGATGCCCTTTCTAGATTGAAGCTGTAAGCCATGCTGCATCTTGGCTGTCTTCTCTTTAGCCTGCTTGGCTGCTCACTACTGCTGCACTGACATCCTTCACTTTTTGTGCTGGGGCAGCATCACTTCAGTGCAAATTTGAGGTTTTCAGAGCGCTTCCTGGCATGGTAAATCCTAGCTTGAATAATGGTAACGCAGAGCGGCCTTGATGCTCACTTCCATTTCCTCCCTCGGTTAGTGAGAATAAATGCACTCTTCTTAATAGAATATCAGCGTAAAGGAAATCTAGACATATTTTCATTTTAGCAGGTTTCCCAGGATAGAGGTTTGACATCAGTGTTGCTGGACTTCATAAATCCTGGCTTAAGGCCAAGGCAAGAGCAATGCCAGTGAGGAGCAGAGGCTGGTATCGGGGCGCTGCCTTCCTTCCTCATGCCATCCGAGAAGCAAACCTGGGCTCGTGACTCGAGCAGTGAAGGGCTCCATGCTGGCAAAACTCTGCTTAGATGGTCGCAGCTAATGTAGCGTAGGCTTGCTGAGCTGTGTAATACAGTACACAGCTTGGGGCTAATGGAGATGTAGGTCATGCATGTTGTCCTGGGGTCTTAAAGTATTTATTAAGCCATTTTCTGTGATGAAGGCAATGCTTAAGATATTGAACAGCTAACTAATTTTTCGAAGTCAACACTCAATGTAAGATTGCTATGTGTAGCTAAATATTTGGTAATAATTCCAGAAGTTAGTGTTGTTGGATTTAACTGTTAGAAAATGAACACGTACTGTGGGCTGAAACTTGCCAGACAGCTACCTCACCCACATGTATCTTCTGTGGGATTGTGTACATGCTAGTGAATCTGTGTCGCTCCATGCAGCACATGGATCCTTCGAGGATGCCTTAAAGCTGTCTTTTTAACATGCAGTTTAGGGATTGAGAACTCTGTTAGCTGATGTACAGTTGTGCTGTAGGATAAGACGTAATGCATCACGTGCTTTCTGGGAGAGGAGTTTGTCTTCAGGCCTCTTTACTCAACTTATGCTCGGGTTGGTTGTGGGGGTTGGTTGCGGCATTTTGATTTTTTTGCTTTGTAAAGGCGTGTGTATCGCTAACACTGTTGGTAGACCATATCCTACAAATATACTAGCAGTGCCACTCCTAAAGGCTGAATCTCATGTTTGCTAATAATGAACAATCACCTGTTCTCCTTTACTTGGAGAAAGTGATTTTGTTACACCATTCAACCTACTGTTGCTTGAAGACAGCTGTGTACTTGACCTGTGCTCTCTCCAGGGTAACAGTATTTGAAATGGTGGGTGCTACCTGAATCCTGCTTTAAGATGATGTCAGGAAATGCCTTTGCCTTACCTCAGCTGCATTACAGCCCACAGTCCTTTAGATTGTATAGCGATAAAATTGGGGTTTGGGTTTTATTTGTGTGTGGAAAGCTGACAGTATAATGAGTAGCATCCACAACCTAGCAAGGAAAAATCCTTGCTCTGAAGAGATTTAATTTTGAAGCAAAGCGTAAAGAAAACAGTGTGCTCCTGTAACCTTGGTGGCAGCATGGGAAAATGCATCAAAGAGGAGAGCAAGAAAAACGTGGCTTATGTTTCAGGAGCGGTGCTGCGTAACAGAGCAGTGCTTGGGGGGTGCCATGACTTTGAGCTAAGAACTGCAGTTGCAATTTGGTGATAATTGATTAAATTTTGGCTACCTCTGCTCTATTAAAGACTGGGCCTATCCATCAGGAGTGTTGGGTAGAACTCACTTGTTTCCTTCCTTTGGTTCATTTTGGACCGCAAATGGAGGACTGACAGGTACTAGCCTATTTAGATATGCGTATATATATTTAGATTTGGGGTGTGTGGTTGTCTTTTTTTAAAGGAATGTTGTCTTTGCCTCAGAAGTCAATGCAGTGCAGCTCCTAATGTGTGTAGTGATTGAAATGCAGAAATGTAACACAATTTGTGTTTTGTCCATAGCAAAAAACCCCAAACAAACAAAAACCAAACCCAAAACAACCATCCACCAAAAAACCATGAGGGAGTTTGTATCTGCTTCTCTTCGTTAGTAAGAAATGAAGTACCTAGGCTGAACATGGGTGCTCAGCTTTGACCTAAATCTGCTCATACTGAAGTCACTTAAACTTAGACCAATGCTGAGCTGTATTTTCTTTAATTTTTCACTTCTCTCTGCTTGTTCTGCGTATCTTTGGGTTGAACATCACTGATTAATCCTGCTCGTGACTGGTGTCAGATGAGAGGTTTTATTGTGTTGCACTGCAGAGCATGGGTGACTTGGCAACTTTATCTTTGAGGATTTGTCAGAGGCTGAAATGACAAGCACGCTCTGGTGCAGCACTAAGCGCAGCAACGTATGAAATCCATCTTTGAGGTGATTGTCAGCTAATTCTTTCAGAGCCATACAGCAGACTCTGGTTGAGTTTGCTTTCTTGATTTAAATACGTGCATTTCCAAAAGCTCATACTAATACTGCCTTTCTCGTTCTACCTTATGGCCAAAGCCGGGCGAGCTCTTGTCTTCTGTTAGACTGGGTTGTCCCTTCCTGTGGTAACAATTCCCGAAGAAGGTCTCGCAGTGGGCTTTTGAGAGAGAGGAAAGATTGCCTGTGTTTACGCCCTCTTGTCAGAAAAATGAGGATTTCCTTCCTGCAGAAACTGGTCCATGCCCTGGACCCTGACCAGGATCTGAACTGCAATAGTTCTGTCTCCCCCGACCTCCCCTTGGTGGGGTTGCTGCTGAGATTCCTGCAGGTGGGCTGGCCACCCTGGGACCTCTCTGTCTTGAGGCCGCAATAAAGGGCTGCAGTAGGGACTGCTGACTTGCACTTGGCTATTGTATTTCTTGAGTGGTTTTTCTGCTTGGTACCTGGACACAGCAAAGCTCTCTGTGTGGGGGGGAGAAGTGAGGCCAGTACCTAGAGACCGTTCAAGCTCCTTTGACACCTAGCAGTGGCAGCTACCTCCCCGACTTCCAGTTTTTCTCCTGATCAGACTGCAATATTCAGTAGTCTGAGCAATGCTGTTTCCATTTCTTTTTAAACTCAGTAGCCTTTGTTAAAAGTAGTGTTTCTTGACTATTTAAAAATTGGCCTGTTGAGAATTGCTCTTTTAAGGGGGCGTTAATCATGTGAGACTGCTTGCATGGCTTTAGGCGTGGAAAGAGGTGGGGTTTTTTGAAACTGCTAAAAGATTTAGGTACACAGTTGTCACTTAATTTTTACTGTTTCTCCTCCATCTGTTCTTCAATTCATGCAGAAATAAATTCCCTCCAGTGGACGGCTACATTTTTCATTCAATATCGGGGGTCATACTTTGTGCAACAAGGCTTTCTTTTAATATTACTTACATCAGTGGTACATTTCATACTGAGAATGTACTGTCCACAGAAATCCCTAAGTCGTGATCATAGGCATGGTCATGATCGATGAGTTCGTTTTTTCATTTTTCTTTGTAAGTATTCTGAGAAACAGTTTTACTAGGGAGGGCCAGAAATGGCTTGGAAGAAAGTTGGCTGGTGTTATCTTTGAACACTGACCTATTCCCCAAAATCTTGAACTTATTTCATAATTGAACTATTTTTGATAGAAGCCACACAATGCACAATTTTGTCAATGACTACTGTATTCTCAGGTGAGAAAATGCTGTGACAGTCAAACCTATGTATAGCCAAGGAAATGGTTGGACTAGATCTTGGGTAGAGGCAATTTTTAATTCAGAGCTTTAACTATTTTGTAAGTTACTAGCTAAATTATAAAAGATTTCTTGTTTTGAGAATTACTTTAAGGGTAGCTTGGACATACAGAACAATCTGGGGGCCAGTACTGATACTTTTGAAAATTTGTTTTCCAAGCTAAATATTTTAGGCTCCGTTTCCAGAATAAGCTCTTGTTGTGTTCCTCGCCAAAGGCTGTCATGTGCTTTTGGCAGCAGATCCTTGTAGTGTTTTGAAGTGAATAGTTGCTTTAAAATAAAGTTCAAATACTAATTTGTTCATACTAGTATTCCTTGCTCAGTGATGTCATTACATATAATTTTTTAGTATATCCTGTATTCAACTTCATTTATGTGAGTTGTTGGCTCAAGTTAAAAACCATCCCAAAATTCAGTGTAGCTAATCTGGGGATTTAAGAGTTAAAATTGAAATCTTGCCTTTATGGCATTGTTTGTATTGTATTATTGGCTTTTCTGGCTAAAAGAGACATTTAGTTGAGGTTAAAAAAAAAAACCCATTAAAATTAAATTTTAACTACTCCATTTGTTTGGTTATCTCCAGAGCTTATCCTTATTTAACCTGTAAAAAGATTGACTTGTAGATATCTCTTCAGATTTACGTGACACATTTGCATGGGGGGTTGAGTATCTGTTCCTCATGGTTCATCACTGGTCTACTTGGACGTAATTTAAATTGAGGACTTCAGCGTGTGATACTAGCATGCGCTGAGCTTTTTCAAGGCCCTGGAAATATTTTGGGGCTCCAGCTGGTTCACTTGAGCAGGGCCATTATTTTATCCTTTGCATAGGAAAGAAGCAGCAGCATGCCTTTGGGCATGTGTTAAACCTGAGATTGTTGATAAATTAAAATCTGAGCTTTGATGGTTTCATCCTGTGCTTTAGGGAAGTGCCTGTCTGTGGAGCACAGCAGCTAGGTGGTTATTTTGGGGAGCGACCCCACAAGGAGGTTTAGGTGCATTATGTCATCTTGATTTCACAAATTCTGATGCAGCATAAAGAAGCCAAAAGACCGTTTTCCCTGTTGTTGTTGAAAACTGTTGTCAAGCATGTCAGAGATGACAGAAGTTGTTTGAACTAAAGATAATGACACATCAAAGTGTATAAAAGATGGCAAACATTGCCATCCCGACCTCATTTTGGCTGTGTTGCTGCATATTAGTATTACACCTGCTTTGTGCCAGCTATTGAGCGTGTCCCTGCATGTCAGGATTGCCGGTCTCTGATGCTGTTAACGTCTGGGTAATACTTACTGTGATACTCTCACTTCTAATTCAGAGTGTACTGATCATTCGCTAATTATTTATATAGTCCTTGGTTTTGATGTTGCAAGATAAAAAGGCTCTGTTTTTCTATCATCTTTGGTATTCAAAGGCAAATAATGCATTGAGGCTGCTGATTATTTGAAATGATTAAAAGCTAAAATAAAGAAGTTCCTTTGTACTTTGGTCAGTGCTGACGTAACTGTTTCCAGTAGTCTAGAAAATCTTACATGTAGTTCATTGATGGCTTGTTTAGGCTAAGGTGCGGTGGTGTAAGTGCAACGATCATCTACCAAAGATGTGAGAACGTGCTCAGGAAGGATTTGTTACGACATGTATCATGTCTTATCCTTTGAGGTTTAAATATAACAGGATATATTAAACAAGCATGAGCTTGAGACCTGGAATATGTACTGGTTGTTCTTAAGTTTCTTAACGTTTATATTAATGGTATGCGAAGCAAAAAGTGTGTGGTGGAGAGAAGGAAGGGAAGAGAGGCTCACCTCTGCAGTAACTCTCCCAGTAGCTGTGTACTGAAGCGCAGAGGTAGCGGAAGGAGGGAAGGAAGAAGGCCAATATTCAACAGTACAAGTTCTTGGAGGTGCACCTGGACAAAAGGTGATTCATTTGTCAAAGGGACTAAGCTTAAGTATTCATCATTATTTTCACTCCCCATTTCGTTTTTAAATAGACTTCATAGGCAGGGTGCACAAATGAAACTCAGAGCTGCTGCAGGATACTTCTGTGATGCTCAAACTCCTGTGAGAAGTCAGCACTGATGTTGTAACATACCTTCCCTTGCCTCAGTAAGCTGCAGTGGGATGGGAGAAAGTGTGTGAGGCTGCTGCCTTGAATTCATGTCTAGGGATCCAGTGGTCCTTCAGTTTACCTTTTGGTTTTTGGGGGGGAGGGGGGTTGTTGGTTGGTTGTTTTTGTGGGCTGTTTTGTTTTAGCGAGCCACCTACAGCATTGATAATTGGTTTGCGTTTCCTACCCTTGAACCCTATAACAAGAATCAACAGATTATTTTTACTCCTGTGTGCCTCTTTCTAGCAATGTTGAATGATAGCGCAAGAGAAGAAAACAATCCATATGTGCCAGGCCATTTCCATTTTACTGCTGGAAGAAGACACCAAAGGGAAATTCAAGCTGAAGTGTATCAACACTCCAGGGACATGAGACTGACTGATGAGCTGGCTTTCACTGCTGTACTCTGTCCACATCCTCTAATAGAGTATGTTGGAGCAGGAAGTCTTCACGAATACAGAAGCCAACTCTTTACTCCCTTTATTTTTAGACTTTGTTTTCCCTATGGTAAAATAGTTTGGATCTTGGGGAAGCTATGCCTAAGGCTGGGCAGAAATGTGACTTAATAGTGAATGCTACCAGGTGTGCAATTATTTAGGACATGAGGGGGGGAGACTTATTTCTCTTTCCCTGTAGCTAGAGGTTGCTGAGATTGATTGTTGGTGTAGCGTAATTCCAGTGCGTGGAGGCCTGACATCCTGTTTGTTTCTGCAAATGGATGAAGATAGTGAATTAATGCAGCAATATTTTTCTTTTCATTTTGGGTGTTGGAAAGAGTGGGGAAAAACAGTCTAAATCTGACATTTAAATTTAGATGTTTGAATTAGCAATGCAGGAAACATAGTAGTGAGTGTAGCAAGCAGCTCAGTTCCTCCGGAGCAATGCTGGCAGCATAGACAACTTGTGGGCACTTAACTCATTCCGGCACCTAAGCTGTGCAGAGCGGGCATCTCTTCACACCTGTTGTGGAAAATGGGGATATGCTTCCTCTGGGTATCCTTACACCAACGCAAAACTGCCATTTTAATACAACTTTTATCACAGAGTTCCCACTGAAGCAGGCTTTGCAATGGATTTTCTGCTTGTGCTCCTTTTTTTTGTTGGAATATTTGCATATAGTGCTTTCTCCTTCCACAGCTGTTCTGTGTTTGGTTTCCCAAGTGGTAAGAAATGTGGTATGTTGTGAAATCAAAGCTGAGCCTGATAGTCTATTGTATAAATATAATTGTAAGGGAAAATTCAAGCAGTTACTGTATTACAGCAAAGACACGTGGGTGGATGG
This sequence comes from Balearica regulorum gibbericeps, assembly GCF_011004875.1. Lineage (NCBI taxonomy): Eukaryota > Metazoa > Chordata > Aves > Gruiformes > Gruidae > Balearica > Balearica regulorum. Next base: position 7,557,781 of record NC_046192.1, on the reverse strand, counting down.
TCTTGGTAGAATTCAGTTCTTGCATTTAGGTCTCTTATGGTGCAAGAAGAAATGTTTATTACATGTAATAATGAGCTTTTGAAATAAAGGGGATTATCTTCCATTTTAATTACTCTGCCTTAGTAGCAGGGAAGAAAAATCATTGTTTTATAAGAGTCCCAACTCGGTTCTCAGTGTTTTCTAGAATGACACTTTAATTGAATTTTATATTTATGGGATTGATACTTAAAATTTGTCATTCTCATGGGTTCTTACCTGTTCCCCCACTGTGTATTAATCAGTTGTATTTTTAAAGAGCGTAAGCTTCTGTTCTCCTTGTCTTACCAAACAAAAATTCAGTAAACAATTTTTTGTTAGGAGGATTATTACTTCTGTTGGTCATTTTTAATGTGCAACTCTAATATTCAGCTACACTTCTCTTGTTAACACGAACCATTATATAGTTGCTTCATATCTAGGACGTGAATAGCTTGTAAATAAATAACAAAAGTAGGTTTAAATTTCAGGCCTATTCTTAGCAAAACTAATGGATGGTAATCAGCGTAATGGCTGATGATAGATTGTACCGTGCCAGCAGGGGAACTTGCGCCCAGAAAAAGTAACACGGGATCAGGAATGGCTAGAGACTGGTTGGTGAATGTGTTTTTCTCCAGATGCTTTCTTAATTCCTTCAATTAACTTGATTAAAGCAGCTTAGCTTAAAAAAAAAAAGAGAATTTGTGACTTGGAAGTTCTCCCATGTAGTATTTTCCCATTGCCTTAGGAATTAATTCCTTTAATACTGTCTGTGTAAAGCAGGCAGCCTTGGTTGCTCCTGTGTCTTGCACAGGCATGAGATGGTGTATGCTTAGTATGAGGGGCACACACAGGGGTGGTTTTTTTTTCTCTCCACAGTTGGATCTAGGCAGAAGTAATAAATCTCAGTGATTTCTGCACAGTACAATTGAATGGAGATGGACTACCTTATTTTTTATTAGTATTGAAAGTTCCCCTCTGCTTCGATAACTATGAATCCTTCCCCAGCAGAGAGGAGCATGTCCTTTTTCCCCTTTGCCTTCTGCTCTACCTCAGAGCTGTGTTTCATAGTGCAAGGTTAGCTCCACATGCCATCCTCTGATACCTGAGCTGGGTAGCTGGTATATCTGTGGTAGAGCCTGGCTGAGGCAGTCGCTGAGATTTTATAGAACACTGTGTGCCGTGTTCCAGGTACAGCATTTGAAGGTACGTTTTCTCATTGCTCTTGGGTGTCTGTGTTGGCTGCAGCTGTGGCACAGTTCACCAAATATTTTTCCTCCTATGCTCACTGGATAAGTGGCTGCTCTTGTATTCTTCTGACCACCATTTTAAGGCAGTGGTTCCCAAGCAGGGTCCACAGTTTTCTAAATAAATACAAGTATTTTTTCAGTATTAGGAGTAGCAGTGTCTCACATAAGTTGTCTTTAAATCCATGCAATAGCTTTGGAAATGGGGGTTTGTGTTTATAAGAGTTTGGTTTTGGGTGTTTTTTTTCTCAGAAGAATTTCCAAGAAGACCCTGATACTATTACTACCTCTTCTCCTCCCCTTGATTATACTGTGCTAATCAAAATCATGATATAAATGTTTTGGTAATTACTGATGAGTCTGTAGGTTGGAGTAGAACCAGGCATCCGCTGCCTCATGAGAGGTGATGGTTGAGTGTGCCTGTGTCATCTTTCTTTCAGGCAGTGCCAGGGGGCTGAACCAGCCCTAAGAACCTTTGCTGTGGAGTTGGAGGTAAATGTCTTAATAAAATACTAAAATATGAGAAGAATGTCCGTGTATTTTTTGGTGGTCTTATACATGCATTGGTTTCTCACCCTTTCTCAATGTTGACTGATGGGAACACTAAATGAGTTGTGTTGGTTCTGGAGGTGTATGAGATGAATTCCTTCCTCTTCTTTTTCCTCTAATTTTGGAGAAGATTACAAAATGGATATTTTCAGGCCTTAATTTTATCTCAGTGATGAGCTCATCTGCATTATAGAATCTAAATTTAGTTAGGTGAATCCCACCTGTGGGATCTGGTTAATATTTGCAGCTGATGTTTACAAATTGTAAAAAAAAGTGGTCTTTCAGGAATTTGAATGGGCCAGTGCCTGTGGAGAAAATAGGATCAGCATCCCCTAGCGATTAGTTGTGATGATGAAGCCTGTGGAGTGAGGTCCGAAAGACTTGCATGGAAAAGAGCTCTGAAGGTTGAGGGAGAGTCAAAGCCTTAATTCTTAAGAAGAGAAAACCCAACAGGGACACACAAATAAAGTCTGTCCCTCTATTATGCAATGAGGTGAGTTTGGTGTATTATCTTGAATCTCAGTGACTAGTGAAAGCCAGTTAGCTTTTATAAACCAGTCTTGCCTAATTGTAATTATTTTGGGGATGTTTCAGTGTTTTGTGAATAGTTGAGTCCTAATACGAGAGCAGATGTAAGTCTGTCAGGACGGCTGCATGATTAAGCAAGCCACATGAGGCTTCCCACTATTAAAGAAGCTGACAATGGGATGTGTGGGGCAAGGAGTGGAAAGGAGAGGGAGACTGGAAAGACTGGGTTTGTAACAGAAGGCCCTTTGCCATAAATCTGCGATGAAGATGATATGCAGGGGAATTGAAAATACCTGGTTTTCATCCCTTCCCTCACTGGAGGGGGCAAGGAATTGCTGTTCATGAGAGAGATTCTTCAGGTAGGTAGAAGGATTTGTGAACTTCTGGATTTTAACACTCCATTTAATGCATGAATTACTTCACACTTGGCTCTGTTTTTTATCTGTCTTTACTGTAAACTGTTACAGACTTAATGATAAATATAAAAATGAACAACTGCTCTTGATGCCATGATTCTAGCAGCAATTTCTGTGTCTGTACAACACTTCTGGGAAAAGTATAGGTCTGTTTGTCTTTTGAAAGACTGGTTGAAACTTAAAACCCCTCAATACTCTTTTTTTTTTTTCTTAACCTGGTGGCCTAAAGGGCTTGTTTTCCTCTACTGAAGCAATTTGTAGTGTTTGTGCAGCATTCAAGAGTGGTGTGGTTTGTGTGTGACTTCCAAGTCTTTTGCAATAGTAAGCCATAGCTCGCCTGATAAATGCAAAATCACATTTATACGCATGTGAATATCTTGGTTAGATGTCATGTTATTCTGGAAGGATGTTTGTATTAACTCAGTTCTATCCCGCCTGTGCTGTTCTTGAGGATGTGGTAAACAAAACCCAAGTCTAGCTCTGTTAAAGTTGAAAAAAAGAATCATTTTCTCAGTATTTGTTCAGCAATGTGGGCCATATTGAGTGTGTTATAGTTTTATAACTCAATGGGAAAAATATTTTTTTTTTCCCTAGAGGTAGTCCTGTACTTTTAAAGACATTTCTAAATGTTACTTTTATTCTTTACTATACTGGAAATCAAGGTGGTCTGTGTATCCCAGTGCAGTCTAGGGTTTCACTTGTTTTTCCAGAATTAAAAACTCTGAACAAGTTTGGGTTTTTTATGTTGTACCTGTTGATGGAGCTCAGCTTGTATTTACTGATGTGCCTTCTCTTTGAGTATAGTCCTGCTGATCCAAATTTAGACTGAGCATATTTTTCTTCAGGACAAAGCAGGGGCCTGCCTGAGTTATTGGAGAATCAGTGTCTAGCAAATTTAGAGAGTGTCTTGAAGATTCTTTGCAATAATATAAAATATGTTCTTTTTGTGTGAAGATTAACTTTAACTGGAATGTGCTCATTTTTATGTAGCTTTCGCAAGACTTCCAGAATGTGATGCTGGTTATTTTATTTCAGTGATGGTACACCTAGAGATTGAGTACTAATATATTTTTATTCCCAGCAAAACTTGCATTCTTGTACAATTTTCTTCCAAATAATTTTCAACTTTTTCCCCCTCTTTTCTCACAATGCATTAAAGAATGAAATGTGATTAGTAATTAATTGTTACAAATAAAATGCTGCTTGAAAGAAAATTCTCTGTGGAAGACTGCTTAGCAGTGGGAGCTTCAGTGTGAAATTATTTGGAGAAATACAGACCTTGTGGTTGAGCTTACAGATCATAGTCTGTGTTGAGACTCCTGTAGGTAGGCACAAAGCTGATTTATTTTTATCCATACCTCTATTAGGAAGTCTAGGGTGGGCTTTTAAAGTACTTTCCTGTGGTCAAAAATACCTGGAATTGTTGGCATTTGTAACATGAAATTCTTCTAGGATGTACACGGTTAGGTCAGTAGTAAAGAGATGTAAATGCTACTCAGTAGCAACTTCTTTCAGTGTGTCTTTTCCTAGTTGGAGGCCTTCTCTGATTTTTAGCACTGGAAACAGTCTGGGATACTTCTTCTGTGTAGAACAGTTTGTAAAGGCAGCCTTTCCACTTAATCTGACTATAGGACAATGAAAGATCAAGAAAGAAAATAACATTCCACGCGGCCTTCACCACTGAGAGACCCATGTTGGGTTCTCACCAAGGTGTCTCTTGTGTCTTCAGAGGAGTCACAGACTCTTGATGTGGGGATGTAACCTGCTGTAAATCCTTAACTCCTTCTTAAATCCCCATGGCCTTTCCCAGCCTCTCCTGCATGACCAAGTGCCCTCTTTCCTAAATTAATAGCAAACACAAAGGAAAATACCACTCTGTAAAATGGGAAAGATTTTACGTGCATAAGGAAAAACAATTTTGTTGCTTGAACCTCAGGCGGTTTGTTTCTGTCATATTATTTTCTCCGTCATCCTCATTTGTCTGTGCAATTGTTCTCTACTGACAGATGGGCTTTAGCAGAGGCGTGTGTTTAAGACAGATGAAATTCATTGCTTAAATGTGTTGACTTTTTTTTGAGAAAACACTTAACAGGAAGTTGGTTTGTCTTTTTGTTAGTGCTCAAAAGCTATATGTAACTTCATTTGTCACCTTATTTGGGAAATACACAATTATCCTCATAGTCTGAATTTGTGATGATGCTTCCTTAAGTTGTATAAAGTTAATTTCTGTTCTTTAAAAGAAGTCACTTTAGAAACTGCAGGACTAATGAAGCATTGCTTCCTGGATTTGTCTTGTGGCTGACTTAACTCGAAATCTTTAGGACACTTTGCATGCAGTTACAGCTTAGAAGTGAGCTCATTCTCTTCTGGGTTCCTTCGCAAGATGTGAACTGTTGCAGCCCAGCCTGGTCTTCCATGGAGTCACTTCCAAGATGTCTGTCCTCTTCCCAAGCTGCCCCTCTTGTAGGAACAGAGTTATGTTTGAGCCTGCTGCTGTGGTGTCAGGTTTGGCTGATGGTGGCTATTGACTGAAATAGTTAAGGGGGAAGGGTTAGGAGGGATGCAGATGGTGTGATTGTGTAAGCCTATTTTCCTATTAAACAAAAGAATACACTTTTGTTCAGGATCAAACTTGTTCTTGTGTATTCATCTTCTACATGTTTGTGCAAATACAATGGCTGGGTTCCCTCCAGCCCTGCCCTCTCCCAGCGCAATCCTGAGCAGAGGGAACGGTCCTGAGCCCTGGGTGCGTCTGTGGCTCCAGTACGACAGATCACGCATGGTTTGTCTGAGACAGCCTTTTTGGGCATCATCTTCTGAATCTGTTCAGTTGCTGCAGAGGGGACAATATCTTCAACTCTTGCCTGTTGTGTTTGGCCAGAGGCACAATACGTTGTTGTCACTGGAGCTTGGCAGCACTGTTGGAAGTATTAAAGTCATCTAGGTCAGATCAGGAACTGCCCGTAATGGGCTGCTTCAGCTGGAGCATCTGATGGGTTTGCTTCTGGCCCACAAATGGTGAGAGCATCTGACAGGGATTATTTGTATGCTGCCACTTCAGTTCAACTGAGAATTAAAAAAAGGCTTAAAAGCAAAAGAAGACAAAAGTATCTCAGCCATTCCAAGACCATTGCGAATTTTAAGCTGTCAGTGACTGTCCTTTTGTAGACAAAATGTAGAGAGGCTAAGCGCTCAACTCATCCACTGACTGCAAAACATATAGACAGGTGCTGTGAGAGTGGAGCCATCTCTTGTAGAGTCTGGTAAGTCTGCAGCAGCCTTGTGATTAAAAAAGAAGAGCCGCTATTAGCGGGTGTTCCTCCTTGCCCCCATCCTCATCATAATACTGCCCCTAGAAAAGCAGTTGTCAGCCTAGGTTCCATCATGATTTGCAAAGACTCACCAGGCTTAGAATACATTGATATGCGTAATACTATGACTGAACTTTGAGCTAAGGGGTCAAATTTTCACCAGAGCATGTCATGACAGTTTCTGCGGTTGAAATAAAGTTCTGGTGAACAATTGTGTTAAGATAGAGGAGCTCTGGTCTGTATGATTGTCACTTTCTACCATCTTTGGACCTCTACTCAGGGATCATGTCTGGCACATCCCCTGGGATTTGCTGCTGGCTAGAATACAGAATGATGCTTTCCAGAAGGCTTTTTCTCATCTATGACTTTATAACTTTTCTTTCATTTTGAAGGCCAACTGGCTCCACTGTACATTACAGCAAAAGAAAGGTAGTGGGAAGATATTCAGTCATCGTTTAATGAACTGGTTTTGAAATTGAAGCTGTAGGGGTATTGATCCTCTACAAAGCTGTAGAGGTAAGAGTAAAATAAATTGTGTAAAAAGTGTTAGGGTGGTGAAAAGTAGTAGTGACTGGAGAGAAACTGCAATATTAAAACTTAGTTATTCTCTGGGCGTTAAATCTCATGTGGTGTGACACCTATTGGTATTACTTACTTGAAGCACACCTGAGTAGAAATGTAAAATGGCAAATGATCCAGTAAAACGCAAAGTAGACCTGACAACATAGTTCTCAATTTAGCATTAAACCTTTTTCGTGTCTTCATTTGCTCTTTTAATGTAACCCTGACACTTGAATATTCAAAACGGCTATGCCAGGCATTCAGGAAAGACAGGAAGATATTTACTGTAACAGAGGGGTGGCTGAAGGAGGAAAGATGCATCATTTCATGCCAGAAGGGTGAGGAAGATGTAAGCAGAAGCTCATGACTGTACTGAACTTAGACCTGGCGTTCAGCTGTGCCCTTCAGGCACAGATCCACAATTTGCTCCACAGTTTGGGCTGCTGCTTAAATGGATGATTCTGCCTTTCAACTGTTAATTTTTTTCTCTCCAGTTCCTTACGCCAGAGCAAGTGTTTACGTGACTGTCTGATGTGCCAGATCAGAGGGCTTATCCACCTGGAAATAACCTGGCAAAATAACGTGCTAGATTTTACTTGCTTTAGTTTTCCACAGCAGACCCATCTCGAGGCCATTTGAATGCAGGTGGCTGCAAGACAAAAGGGAAGAATGAATAGGAAGGGGTGGTGGAAGGGATGTAGCAGCTTGAACATATGTAAGCTTATGGTAATTGTGGAATCACATGGGTATTCCTGTTAAAAACCCTGAAAAGAAAGTAAATGTTTCCTTTCAGTAACTTTAGAACTGGAACGTTGCTGTTTTAAAAAGTACTTGCATAGTAGAAAAAGCCATTTTTATTGTATTATGTTACTGTATTGGTTTTTCAAATTACATTGCTGTATTCTGAGAAGTCATTATGCAAAAAACCTGTTTATGAAATAGAAGTGGGTTTTTGTCATCTTTCATGTTTCTTCAGAATATATGTTTGTATTTAAAATCAGCTTTCAGTACCAGAGAGGCAAATTCCAGAAACACATGCAGAGAGATGGAAGGCATAAAACCAACTCAAAACCTCAAATCAGCTCAGTTCCAAAGTAGAGTAGATGGAAGTATTTAAAAATATACATTCCGCTGTATTCTTAGCTACTCCAGATTCCTTCTGAATACTTCATCATATGACTAAACTGCTTCTAACTCTGGTGGTACAGATGGCGTGGTATTTCAGATTATTCTAATTCCAAGCAGCTAAATGCACAGCCTATTTTAATAACAACCTTATCTTGAATTTTGAAACAATTACATTTTTGTAACATTAGAAAACAAATTACCCTTTATGGAGGAATGTCCTTGGGATTTTCAGGATTTGCATTCCTTTCGGGAATTGAAGAAGTCATGACTTACTGCTGCATTGTTCATCCCACATGTTAAATGTCACTTGCGAACTGTGCATGCAGCATAAAATTTTATCTGTAGCACAGGATAATTTAGAGTATCCAAGCGTTTTTGGCTGGTTTGTTGTTACTGTATATTCCCAGTTTGACAAGGAAAGCCAACATTGTTCAAAATGGGCAATAAATCAACAATGTTGGATACCAGGATCTACAGCTGAATCCAAGCTGGCCAATCTTTTTAGGATGCCAAAAATGTGCTTAGTTCATTGTCACCCTCAAAACAGTGTTGTCATGGTTATGTAGCTGTTTGCACACTGGGAACATAGTTGATAGATGCTGGGCCTCATGCCTCTTCGTTGTCTGGGTGGAGGTTAAAGTCCTTGCTCTTGAACTTATAAACCCTTCTTCATCAACTTGCCCAGCACAGCAGAGCTGATATTTTTCTTCTTCCTCTTCCTCCTGTAGAGATGTTAGGACCAGGGTATGATTCTGAGTACCTGCAGAAAGGAAAAAACCCAACAAGGGTCAATAGTAGAAAGAGTGGGAACTACTGTGTAGAAGTTTGAAATGCTGGTAGATGGAGGGAACACCTGCCCCGCTTTTTCTGATAGACAGTTTCACCAGTCAGGATTGTTAGTTGGTGCTCACCAGCTTCTCTCTTTTTTTTTTTTTTTGTTAAGTGTCAATTTAGCAGAATTAACTTAAGTATTAGCACATTCTTACTGTAGTTTTGAATTGCGTTTACATGGTGTCATTTCTCACGCATATTTCCAAGATTTCTGCACATCTAGTTCGTGATAATCCAGAGGGAAACATAACTATGAATGCTGAAAGCTGACTTTGCAGAAAGCATGTTTCTTTTATCAGCAGTTGTGTTCTACTGATGCCAGCATACTGAGTTGTTAAAAAAATGCGCCCTATTTAATTACAGCAAAGTGGTGTCCCAGCAGGCCTTTCTCTGGTAAGTATAACTTGTGTTTTTATTGTGAATAATTTCCCTAAATATTTTGGCAGTCTGCATGAGGACACTGCTAAGTGACATTGACACACTTTTCCTGTTTGGAGTTGGCTTGGTCTTGTACAGTACATTTAATTTAATCATCATATCCTGACAAAGCGTGGCATGAGTGTGAAACTGAGAGACAGAAATAATTTAGGTTCCAAAAACTAACAGTGTTCTCATCCAGAGATTTCCAGTTGCTACAGGAGTGTACTTGTATATGGTTCTTCTCTTCCCACAAAAACACTACTTTCTTTTCCATGAAGTACCTTTTGTCGCAGGGAAAACTGATGAAACTTAGCGTTTCAGCTGTAGTCACTAAACAGGTAAAATGGAGAGGTCATACATAGTAAGCCAGATGGAAATATTTTCTTATTTCCAAACTCCTGAGGTGGTTTGAAATTACTGGAAGAGCAGAGTTTGGGAAGAAGTTCAAAGGAAAACTGTACAGTGAAAATGCGTGTTCTTTTAATTTCAGAATACTTCTCTAGTGGGAAGATACTACTTAGAGAAACTTAGATTTCCTTGCATGTATAAGATTACAAAAGTCACAAGAGTTGAATGATGATGCTGTGTTTTTGCAAGTTTTTATTATGTAAGGAGATGGTGAGGAGGTTTTACAACCAAATATTTCTGTAAATGGCTTGAATAGTACATAATCTGAAAGGAACAATCTTCCATCCTTTCAGGTCAACCCACAACTTTTACTAATCCCGTTTGGTGTAGCCATCCAGTCCTGCAGACAGGAAGCCAGTTTGGAGTACCTTTGCCAGATGAATTGGTCATCATTCCGCTTCCCCTTGTGAGCGTTCTGCTCGGCTTTGCCTGCGACCCCCGACATGCAATAGTTATGTAGCTCCGTGGGGAGAAACTGCCAGGAGATCCTGAGAATAATGGTGTGAGCATGACGTGTCCGGGGCTTTGCCTTTGGCAGTAGGATATCACCTGTGGAAGTAGGGAGGGGATGTTTGTCAGTGGAGACGGGCTGTCCCTGGTAAGCCGTGCTGCTCCAGCAGCAGCTTCTGGCAGGGTGAAGGAGGCAGGGATGCCTCTGCTGCTCTTCCCCACCTCACTGTGAGTCTCTGCAGTCTGCCTGGTGTAAGTGGACAGGATGCAGGCAAGAAAAGGGAAGAGATGGCCTTGGCTCTGAGACAGGTTGCTCCTGCAAGCAACCAGCAGGACCGTTGTGAGCTGCCAGGATGACTTTCTGCATGAGTCGCTCCTTGTAGAGCTGATGTTAATGTTGCATGGATTGTGAGCCCTCACTGCCTCCTCATATAAAGTTTTTATGTCAGCTACTATTAATGACAGGTAATCAGAGCTGTTAGATTACAGCCAGCACGAGGTTACACCTTTATTGCTGTACTGCTACAAATGATTGTGTTGACTTTTTTTTAATGTTTACTTGTTCAAGTCCACCGATACTTGAAGGAGATCGGTGTGGCTGTAGTTGGCCTCCTAACAGGAGTTGGGACCAATTACCAGCTACACAGAACTAGGATGCAAGAGAGTGTAATATGTTACAGTGGGTGGCAGAAAGTGTTTATGAAAGATGGCTTTGGAGCTGTACCGCTGCTTAGGAACTGCAGCATCTTGAATGCATCAGTAAACTGTAAGATTTTCATGCTATTGTTCAGTCCTGTGTCCATATAAAGCTATTTGGCAAACTGTTCCGTTATTTAATTAAATAATCTGGTAATGTCTGTTTATGAAGAAGGGCCTAATATTGTAAGATACGGTTTCAAACCGAAGTGCGTACTAAGCACATCCCAGAGTAAATGCACAGTAGTTGTACACGTATCAAGGTACTTACACTGATGTGGTTTACTCCTTTGAATTACTGATCTATCAATTAGCAGCTTGTTTGTGTTACAGTTTGGGGCACATTAGGAAGAATGTTTGTCTGTGGCTTGCCAAGTGAGTCACTTTGGTGTTTATAACCTCTTGGTGATTTGCCAGGTAAACCTGTGTGCCAAGTTCAGTTTTGCGTGTGCTCAGGAAGTGATACAGGAGGATGCACTGAGGACTTCCCCGGCCGACTCCCCTGTGCAACCTGACAGGAACGTGGCAATTGTCTTGTGCTCTAAAGAGGAAGTTTTCAAAGGCATGTAGGGCTAAATCTCATGCAGAAATTGCTAGGTTTCCCTTTTGAACATCTGATATTTTTTTGCCTTTTCATATCCTTCTTTCCAGCTCAAATAATCAAGTACTTTTTTTTTTTTTTTAAAAAGGAATTACCCAATCCCTGAGCATGTGTCCTCCTAGGAAAGCTTGCTTACTTACCTGATGACATTTACTCCCTGTTGCTTCCCTGTGCGTATATTAGCATCAGTATTTCATTTCCCCTGGAATTAGTAGCGTAGAACCAAGTATTGAACGTGCTTTGGTGGGCAAAATTTGCCATCACACCTTTGAAACAACCTGTAAGTGCTTCTGCGATAGTGGAAATGGCAAGTGTCAAGTTAAATGTAATTACTGTTTAAACTTTCAGATTCTTTTTATGTGGTTTGGAAAGAGTAAAGGGTTTGTTCAAGCTGATTTCACGTGGGGTAATTTTCAAGTTGTGGTACTCTTTCAGTGAGAAGAAGGTCCTGTGAATCGTTCTGGATCCTCCTGTAAGTGTGATGTGAGGGGCATAGAGGCTTATGTTTAATTTTGATTAAGGATTAAAATTGGGTGCAAAAGAGGTGGTTGTTTTATGCTCAGATGTGCACATATACCCTTGTGGGACCAGCCACCAGAAAATAATATTTTTATACAGTAACTTAACTGTCACATGGATTTGAAAATCATCTTTTTACTTTTTTTTTTGAAAGAAAGCTTTCACATAGCACAGGTATCATTTCATTTCTGTACGTAATACATACAGAAAACACTCTACAGGGTATTGGCTGTTGTAAATAATATAAGGACTCAATTCACTTCTAAAACATGGTTGAACAGTAAATTTTACAGGCGGTGTTTTTTCCTAGATGACTTTTTTTATTTCCTTTAGTTGTGAGTGCATGTTTCTGACTCGTCTGCTTTCAGAAATGATCTTTGCAACGGGACAGTATTTCTGGGGCAGAAGTTCTTTAAGAACAACATCGTGGACTTGTGACTTACCAAGTAAAGCCTTGCAAGACATTTTTGTGAGACATCTCTGCCCCTGCCTGCTGTTTGGTGCTTTATGAAAACCAGCTGTCACCTTGGCTCCTCAGGCTTTGGAGTCTGATTTTTTTGCTTCTGCTCGAAACACTTCATGACTCTGTCAGTAAATAAACAGGGTGGGTCTTCTCAGCTGTATTTGAGCATTCCCAGACTTGGCACTTACTTTGCTAGATGACAGATGTGTGTCTGCTGGTGCAGATGCTTTATTTGATCCCATGTCAATCATCTACTTGAGTCTATAGGACTCTGTCTTCGTTTTTATCCCTTCAGTACTTTTAGAGGTTCTTGGCTTCCCTTTGCACTCTACCTGAGCTCTAAAAGGTGAATGAATCTAACTTAGCCAGAATGCAAAGTATCTTTGCTGGGTGTTTTTGACCACTTTGAGCTACATTACCATGTTTGTCTGTGGAAGCACAGAAAGAATACATTTCAAAATTGTGTATTCCCCTTCATGTGTCTTACTGAATTCTGCTTCTTTGCATCAGCCTAATACTGCAGTATAGAAAAGGTGGATTAGCCTGCTGTCCCGTGGCATGAAAAAATACCTGGTTGGAGTAGCTTCCAATATAGAAAAGTCTGCTGAAGAGCTGAAATTGCCATTCTCCATTTGTCCTTCCTCTTCCCTCATTACGTCTCTTGTTTTAGTGCCTTTAAAAAAACCCTAAAGCTTCATGAATATTTTTGGTTTTTTTCTTTCATCTAAGGACAAGGTATGTTAAAAGTAAGCGTTTAAAATTTGCAGATATTTGCTGTTGGCTGCGCTTGTTTTAATAACAGCACAGAAGCTGAAGCTCTGTGTCACCAGGGCCCAGAGAAGAGAACAGCTAGAAATGAAAGGAGATTCTGACATAGTGCGTATTTCTAAGACTATGAAACAAAAGCGCAAGTGAAAGTGAAGCTGCCGCTGCACGTAAAGTTTATCGCTGTTGCTGGGGAATAACGTGCGCCTTCTTCAGGTCTGCTGTGAACTTGGCCAGACAAAATGGGTGGAAGGGCAGAAGGTGGGGAATGTCTGCATCCTATTATGAATTGGAGGAAATGACTGTCTGCACTCTGTGCGCTGGTGGGCTCGGAGTATGCTGCTGGCAGGCTGGTTAGTACTGTAGGGGACTGAGCAAAAAGGGGTGAATTGTCAGCTTTGGTGTTTGAAATAACTACTAGGGATGAGAAGTTGTTCTTTAAAAATATGCTGTGGGTTTTTTGTTGGCTTTCTTAAACTAACTGGAAACTTTCTGCTTTCTTTCAGGAGCGTTTTTCCTCTGAAAACATTGCTGCTAAAAAGCTCCAAACGGGAGAAGTAAATCCAGTCAGCTTGTCAGGTCACTGGCTCAGCGTAAAAGTGCTTTCATGAGGTAACGGTGGGCCAAAGTCAACTTTTCTTTCTCCTTTGTAAATCTGCAGCCAAGCAATGGGCCAGAAAATCTCAGGGAGCATAAAGTCTGTGGATGTGAGGGAGCCCCCTTATAGACCCGTTAAACGAGAGCTGAGAGGCCCGGATTTTTGCAAGCCGGCACGACTGGACATGCTGTTGGATATGCCCCCTGCCAAGCTGGAGGTCCAGTATAAACACGCTTGGAACAATGAAGATCGCTCCTTAAATATATTTGTAAAGGAAGACGATAAACTGACTTTTCATAGACATCCAGTTGCCCAAAGCACAGATTGCATCCGGGGCAAAGTCGGCTACACGAGGGGCCTGCATGTCTGGCAAATCCACTGGCCCACGAGGCAACGGGGAACTCACGCTGTGGTGGGCGTCTCCACGGCCGAAGCCCCGCTGCACTCGGTGGGATACACGTCGTTGGTTGGTAGCAACAGTGAATCGTGGGGCTGGGATCTGGGACGCAACAAACTCTACCACAATTGTAAAAACCAGCCTGGGGTCACGTATCCTGTCTTTTTGGAACCGGATGAGTCTTTTGTACTCCCAGACTCCTTACTGGTGGTTTTGGATATGGATGAAGGGACGCTTAGCTTCATGGTAGATGGACAGTACCTTGGAGTGGCCTTCAGGGGACTAAAAGGGAAAAAACTTTACCCCATAGTCAGTGCAGTTTGGGGGCACTGTGAAATTACAATGAGATACATCAATGGACTTGACCGTAAGTGTTACCGTATTTCTTCATTACGCTTCCAACTTTTCTCATGTAGAATGTTCTTTTCTTTATCCTTTTGTTGTGAACAGCGTGCTGGGGGAAAGCGATCTGTCCACTGTGAAGAGATTGCATCCCATAGTTACTGCCCACAACTAGTATCTATCAGTCGTCTAGTAATGACGGTATGGATTGTATCAAAATACTTACCCTTTTGGGAAGCAGAGCAGCAAGAAATCTGTGTCCAAAGAAAGTGAACAGACTGAGAAAAAATATCTTGAAACTAACTGGGTATATTTAACAGTAAAACTCTTGTTTACTGGAGGATATGTTTTAAATCTGTGGTTTTCAAATAGGATTTGTGGATCCCGTAAAAAATTTCCTGTAGTAGTGGGAACTCTTACATGGTGTGCATAAACATACTTGAATTCAGGCCAGTAGGCTTTCTTTCCATAGTTGCCTTTCCAGGACCCTCAGAAGCAGCTGTGGATCCCCAAGAATCTGGGAGCTCAAGTCAAATACAGCTTTCAGCAGTTTTTCTAAAAGAGAGCTCTGTTCCTTAGTTCATGTCAGAAGGTGCACTCTGAAGGTGTTTTTTTTCCAAAACGCCATATTTCTGGAGAGAAACATTAACTCTTTTTGATCTAAAGGGGTAATATCAAGTGAAATCGTTACGTAGTAAGGAGCAGCGTGTTGCCGCTGTGACCTTCAGGTAGTAGCCCACCAGAAGATGAGTTGCAGAACTAAGTCTTGTCCAGTTCTTCTCGCTGCTCAGGAAGACACGTGCTCCGCCAGGTCTGTACACAGCTCAGTGTATGGTCAGTCATGCCCAGTTATCTACAGTCAGCTCGTTGGCTGCTGTGAATTGGGGAATGGACGGCTGAACGAGGTAGCGAGGGGAACTTTATTCTTGTTTAAGGCTGTGTTATCTGAGCCGTAGGAGCCATGAATGTAAATATGTAGATTTAACAAAAATAGATGACTGAATAAAATTTCTGTGGGTTTTGGGCTTCATGAATGGTACTTGGTCTTGTAAAAAGAGAATAATAGCAAGTGTACAACACCTGCCTTTCAATTAGTAATTTCTAAAGGAATTTACTATTCTTTTCAATTAGGATGGGGGTGGCCTAATTTTTTTCTGTCAAAAATGAATTCTCTGCTCATTAGCCTTACACTTGACATGCAACGTAGAAACATAATTAAATAATTTGACCCCATTTAAGATTACGTTTTCATAAACATCTGTAATAAGCACTGGGGGAAAGAGTCTTTATCCACAGAAGCCCTGCAGATTATTACAGCCAGATGCTAAATGGCGACTTCCTGAGCGCTTTCATACAGGGGAATATTGGAGGATCATAAGTATTTTGCAATTACATTGCAAGAGTGGTGTGCTGACAGCTTTTTGGTGGGGGTTTTTTTTTTTTTGGAGGGTGGTGGGGGAGAGATACTTTTGCAAACTGAATATTTGTGCACAAAAGTAGTTTTTATAATACTGAGAATATCTGCCAAACTAAGCAAAGTACAGCTCTGCTTGGTCCACCACGTCCATGCAAGGAATTGTTCTGCATTCCTTTTGTAGTCTTCACAGGGCTGCTCAAGGGAGCGCTAGAAAGATGAAAACACAGGAGGAGGATGTGAATGAGTTTGGTAGAAATTATAAAATAAAAAGGGCTAAGTAGAGAAGGAAAGCTGTGGTCTGTGAGATGGCAGAGAGAAAAATTCTCATCCGGTTTCTCGTGGGATAATTTTGCTGGAAGAGGCAGGACAGCTTCCTAAACTATCCCAGAGAAAGTCAAAGTAGTAAATTTTTTTTTTTAAAGTGTGAACCCATGGCTAAAAGTAAACTTCTAAACTAAACTTTTATGTAGGCCTGAGCGTTAATCTGATCATGTGAAGAGGAAGTTTAAAGCCACTGCGCTGCGGGGCAGTTTGACATCCTGGAATCACATCATTTTTTATCACATGTTCACTGATCCAGTACTGTCCTGCAACAAGGAACAGTGTTCAGGAAACCAAAGTAGCTTGTTTAGCTGGTGCTCTAAAGCAAACGCCTTCTCTGCTAACAGTGTTTCTATCCAGTCAGCCCTTGTGTAGCAGTGCGAGTTTGGTCATAGCACTCCTCGTGTGTGCTCTCATAGCACTTAATGTTACAGAGTTTTATAATTGCTTGTTCTTGTGAAAATTGGAGTAGATCTTGAAAAACAGCAAGATGCTTGTATTGCATTCACAAATTGAAACACATTTGAACGTAAATATCTGCGTGGGGTTTTTTTTGTTGTTGTTTACTGGCTTTAACCTTGCAAATTCTCTTTTTTTCTTTCTTTTTTTTTTTGCCTTCCCTCTTCCCTGGCAGTATCTCATACTGCTGATTGCAGCTTTTAGTAGATCTGGCAATAGTAATTTAGCTGTTCTTGAAGTTGTGCTGTCAAACAGTGACTTGTAACTTGCTATTTAGTGATTGATTGTTACTGCTCGGAATGCATACCACAGCTTGCGATGGTTGTTTATGTGGTGTCTTACAGAGCAAATGGACACCTCGACTGGAGGGATTTCTAGTGTTTTCAGTACTTGCTGTTTAAATAGAAGACCTCTGAATACTTTAAAGGCCCCTGTATTTCAGTTGCCTGGCAAAGAGTGAAGGGCTTGCAGGAATGGAAGAGTGAAAGGACCAAATGATGGGCTTGTGCAGCTGCAATGAACTTAAACCTATGTCGTAGTGGTATAGAGATGATGCAGACTTTGGAGTATGTTACTTACTGCATAGAGGTCAAAGATCAAGAACCTGTGTGCCCTCTGGGCTTTGGATATTGCTCCTAGAATAATGCTGTAATTAAAATCAATCGTAGTTCTTCCAGCTGCATCTGATACCTGGAGTACTCTGCTTTCAGAAGCTACTTTGAGCATCATGTGCTGATGTGCTGTGACTTTCATAAGGCAGTTTTTCACTCAGATTCGAGAGACTTGGGAGTTGCAAATATTTGTCAGGGTTTGGGAGGGAAGGTGGGGGACAGGATGGAGAGTGCTCATCATAAGCACATTGAGTTCTTCCCAGGAAAAACTTCTTTGATCAAATGTTATCAGTATTTACCACGCTGATGTTTACCCAGTGCCCAAGTTTTACGGAATTTTGCATCAGGCTTCTGACTCGTTGCCTGTTGCAATAATTAAACTCAACGTAAATGCAATATATGTTATTTTTCAGATGGTCTTCTCATCAGAGTACGTGCATGTTTTAAAAAATGCTAGGCTATTTATAGTTGTTGCCTGATGAGGAGTTCTGAAGACTGCTCCAGTCTATAAATAGAGTGAAACACTTTTGTATAAATGTACGTTGCAGATCATGAGTGATACATTGGTACAGCACGTGTTTAAACAAAGCGGTGGGAGGACAATATAACAGTGTCGTGGTGGAAAACTTGGTCATTGAGTAGGTGAGTTGAACACAGTGATTTATTTTGATCCTTAAAAATACCTGACAGAATAGTCAGTGTTTTGATTTGCAGAAGTCAAAATACTTTTTATAAGTATGCATTACAGGTCTGGCTCTGCCCTGTTCTGAATTGGTGTGGAAGAGCAAAGCAGCTGGTCTGTATTTTGTATATGATAATAATAGGTGATCCATAGACATAGAATTTGATAATGCAACTCATAGGTACAAAATCTCGAATTTAATATCCTCTTAGGCATGTAGAAGGCAGAAGGAGGCTGAGAAAGGTTTGTGGTCGTGGTTTTTTTTTTTTTTTTGTTTCCAACCATCCTTGTGTGATAGTGTAGAGTTGCTTGAAATGAAATAGTGCTGGCAGGAGGGTTTGTGGGGCTGTGCTGGTGTTGGGAACCGTCCCACGTGCATATGTCAGCGTGATACGCTCTCCCTAGTGTCATGAAGAAACATCTGCAGGTGTGCATCAGCACTGCCCTTCTGGCCATCTCTAAAAATGCCTGTTGGTAGCGCTTTCAAATTTCTTCATCCTGTAACATGCACTCTTGCTGAAAGTGCAGTGCTGGCTGCTACAGCTGTTGCCTCGGAGTGAAGCATCTGGTTGGGATACGTTGTGGGATGTGTCCTAATTGGAGACGCTGTCTATGCGATCGTGACAATTTTAAAGAAAGTTACAACTTGCCAAACTCTTGCCTAAACTCTTGGCTGTTGTGCATTTGCATGAAGGAAGGTTAGAGTTCATTTAAATATTGACTTATAAGTCGTCTTGAAATTGCACGTGAAAAGAAAGAACTCTGAATTCTGTATTATGACATGCTGAGTAGACTACAATAACTGCAGATTAAACTATTGCACCTCACTACTACCAATTTATATG
Source organism: Balearica regulorum gibbericeps (assembly GCF_011004875.1). NCBI lineage: Eukaryota > Metazoa > Chordata > Aves > Gruiformes > Gruidae > Balearica > Balearica regulorum. The sequence goes on along the minus strand of NC_046192.1, from coordinate 7,539,201 downwards.
TTTCTGGTTATAAATCTCAAAGCTTCTTCTTAGAGGTGAGTAAATTTGGCAAGATTTTGGGATAATGCTGCCCAAGCAACTTTTCAGTAATAATGGCTGATGTCCATCACAGACGTGGTTTATTCTTACAATTTTTTTTGCCCTTTTAAGTTGCAAAAGAATAACTCCTGTTTTGATTGAAAATTGACTGTAAGACTTTTTAAGATAAACAATAGTATCCCAATTAGCTTCCTTATTCTCTTCCTTCAGAATTTAGCCATCTTGTCTTAAACTGACATTTTATTAGATCAAAGAATTACATTTTTGAGACATTTGGGACGTTGGCTGATCTTTATGCCTGAATCTCTTCCTTCTAAGATCAGGAATGTTGATTTCAAAACCATAACTTTCTATTTCCCTTATATAATAGTACAAATACTTTGAAATATTCTATATCAGACTGTTTATTTCCTTTTGCGTGGTATTTACGGTTCTTTTTGCTGTTTAGGTGCAACAGAATGCTTCTTGTGCTAAACCTTCCATGGCCCTTGCACACTTTTGAAAATAAGTCTAATTGTTGGGTTCAGGGAGCTGGAAGCACTTGTCTCAAAAGAGAAGATGACTTGACTTAGAAATGTAATTTACAGAAAAGTACCGGTTCATATTTTAACCTACAGATCTTTCTTCTAGTATTAGGTACTTATGGGCAAGGGTCCCTAGGCGCAGTTGGCTGTTGCTGACCACTGCCCTGCAGCACGTAGCCTGTCTTTAACATCTGTAACTATTTACATCCCCAAATGAAACAGAAGCATTATTCAAAGTACATCTTCGAACTTACCTACAAGGAATGAATAGGTGGATTAAAGCAATTGTCCAAACAGAAATTCGGGGGTCCTGTTTTTACGTGCCAGCAGCCTGTTCGTGTGAAGCATAAAACTGGGCATGTTTGGAGAACATTGGCTGAGTTCAGGGAGCCGCAGCCGCTCCGGCGTAGAGGCCCAGGAGCAGTAGTTCGTGTTTCTGGATCCTGTGCTCCCTCTCCACCCCCAGGTTCCCTGGGGGAAGGGCGATCCCTTTGGCTCCTGCCTCTCCGAGGTTTGGCTGCCGATGCTGCCCATGCACCTGGAGCCCACCAGGAAGAAGCCTTGGGGTGGTTCTGCTTCGCAGGTGTGGGGAAGGAGGGGGCTCGGGGCGCATCCCCTCTGTCTGCTGATACAGCTACAGAAGTTCTGGGATGTGGGGTCTGTTTGACCCTTTTGTACTTAGCCTTGCAGAAGACCACAATTAACCCTTGAATCACTTTTTGACCTTAGGTTGCGCGTGTCTAACACTGTGAAATAAGGATAATGTTTCTAAGCTAAAATAACAACTGTGGAGCTACGCAGCTAAGCACAATTTCTTTCCTACTGTTCTCAGTTTATTTTAATTTGCATTGGTGTGTCTCCAACATACCACAAATGTGAATTGTAAATATGGACTCCTACCCTTGGTGGCCTTTTTACCATAAAGAAATTCAAGTCAAAATTGCAGAATTGTTATCTGCCAGGAGAAATATATAATCTCTCATCAGACCCTCAGCTTTTTTCCCCCAAATGGTTTTCAATTAAAATTTTTAAATGGATATGTTTTTTGTTTATGTAAACCTGTTTGCTTTATCATATTTATATAATACCTTACTCTGGACGTAGCAATGGAAATAATGTACTCTGAAAATCCAGTATTGCAAAAATTTAGGAAGAATTCTCCCTACAGACATACAATCAGAGGATGAAGCGGTAGTAATTAAGCAGCTAATGCTGTGGAGAACCAATCTTTAGCTTTTGTGATAATTTAAGAGGAAACAGCATTTTCAGTTCCTACTTCAGGAATCGGATAGCTCGTTGTTGGGTTTTTTGTCTTCCTCCACATGCACCCACCTTCCCTGGGTTAAGCGCATTTCTTGTCCTTTATTGACACTTTATAATTAATTTTTGGCCTTATCTCAGCAGGCTGAAAACACTGTATTGTCACTAGAATATGCCACTTGGCTTTTTGCCCCAGCCACCTCCTGCCCCTTCCAGGTGGTCTCTGTATTACATCTCTCTCCAAGATAACTCTTACACTCTTTTTTTTTTTTTTTTTATTTCTTCAATCTTCCCACTTTGTTCTTCTCTTCCCCAGATGAGTTTCTCTTATGTTACCACACAGTTACTAATAATAAATTCTTACCTAACTTTTTTCTGTCGTCCCTAACTTCAGATAGGGCAGTTTTTGTTACTGGTGACAGTAGAACATTAGGTGCAGTGTCACTCTTCCAGAGGAAGGACACTTCAGATTTAAGGGTGTGACTTTAGCTGTGAATGGTCTTTGTAATGGTCTTTTTGCGTGCGCGTTAAATATTTATATTTTTAATTTGTATACATTAATTGTAATCATGCCAAGGATCATCCGATTACCTCAGGTTGGTAGCAAATAGTTGCTTATTACAGTATGTAGTTAGGAAGAGCTTCTCCAGCTCCTATGCTTACAAGATTAATCTTGTCTTGTTTTATACCACTATGGCCTGTTAAGACCTCCAGCAATGGAGACTCCTCAGTCAATCTAAGGCAGTCATTAGCTTTTCAGATAACAGCTTTATTTCCCCCTTACAATCCAGTCCATTTTGTTTGTTTATTTAATCCCGTTATCATTGAACTAAAACATAAGAAGGTGCTGGCATACTTGGTATTTTCAGTTCAGTAGCTCCTAAGGCTAAGGACCAGTGTCAGTAGTCCATAGCTGTGTTAGGATTTAGTTGTGTCCTGACATACCTGTGCTTTTTCTTCCTGCTCTGGTTCATAAAGGTGCTGTGGCAACTGCCAAATCTGACAGTTTTAAGGAAAAAACCACATGTTAGTGTGTTCTGATCATGTTTTCACTGATTTCCTGTGTATCCTGTTTTTAAGAAATAAGAACCTTGAAAAGCACCGACTATACCTGTTCTCAGAATTGAAGTGAATGTTGTAACCTAGTTACGCTTTGAATGTCATATTTATTACTCTAAAATAGAAAGTAGAAATTTGATAGCCTTGCTTCATCCTTTTCTGAATTTGCTTGAGCTGTGATGCTGGAATTGCTCAGCAATATGAACTAATTTTCACAGGTTTGTATTAGAAGTGGAAATTCGTAAAGGGTTGTTATTTTTGGATTTGCTCTATCTGTATCGCTGGGCAGTGTAAATCTAAGCTTCGGTGCAAATAATGATACTTCTGTAATATGTTATCCAGTGATATATTTATTTTATTGCCAAAAAATGTGCACGCTTTGTCCATTTTGACTGATTTCATACAAGTTTCCTCATAAGTTATATTTCTCTAAGATACTACTTTTATTTGTCTATCTAGCCATGGAAGTTTCTTCCCCTCTCTATTCACAAGCTCTTTCTGCAGATGGTCTCTCTTTCTTCCCTTAGACAGTGTAGCTCCTCATTTAGGAGAGGCAGATAGCAACCTAATTTCTAGATGGGGCTGAGAGCAAACTCCACTTTAAAAAGATAAACATGAGAAGACCCTGAGCTTCCTGGAGTACATTGTGGTGAGTGGTAATTTATATAGCAGTCTTCAGATTATATCAAAAAACATATTCTTATGGTAAATCTACAGGCAATGTGCCTGAAAACGAGCACATGCGGAAATGCTGCTGTGTTCTGCAGATGGTTCCACTGAAAGCGGTGACGGTGCTGCCTGCCTCCCCGTGTAAACCGCGAGGAAAGCTGCCCCAGCAGTAACGCTGTGTTAAAGCAATGCTGGGGCTGGCGAGTTGGCAAGTGGCGGAACGGGATTTGTGTTTTGCAGCTGCAGTTCTGAGCTCGGCAGCCTTCAATTGTGCTGTGTCCCACTTTCTCCCAGTGTTTCGCTCTGGTAAAAGGTGGTAAGTTCTGCTGCAAGTTGTCCTGTTCTGTTCCTTTCCTGCCAGTGTTTTTCCTTTGAGTCTTTTTGAGTCCTCTGTGTCTGGGAGCTGGTGTGTTTTGTAGATTTTCCAAGACAGCTGGCAGGGAAACCTGATGGAGCACGACAGTCCCTGTGTTCTCAGGTTCGGTTTGTGTTCCCCTTTGAAGATAACAAATGAAAAGTTTGGCTAGCAAGGACAGGACTGGATCGGAGCTCGCCCTTGTCTTGTTTGAGTTGTGCATATACAGAGAATTTAAATTAACTTAGTCTTTCACTTTAAACTGTTTTGGGGTGGGACTGATGATCAGATCTGTCTTCAGGCCTGTTATCAAACCTGATTTTTGGTGAAAATCCTCCAACACTAGAAGTGTGGGATGGGGCATTTCAGTCTTCAGCGCTGAAGCTCGGGGTTGAGGCAGAGGACATGTTACATTAGAAGTTACTGGCACAACCGAACTTCATGTACAAGAACTATAAGGATTTTTTCAGTTGTTTAAATGTTATTTTTAAATGTTAGCTGGTGATGAAATACAGAAGATAAACCGATGACACTCCTAAGAGGATTTCTGTTGGTAATTTGAAACAAACGGAGCATTTCGTATAGCCTTCTGCACGTTGGCCAGGATTCTGTGTGACTGGTTGGAGTTGCACGTCTTCAGCTAAGAGTGTCTGTTGCAATGGGAAGGGTATTCACTAGGAGCATTGGATAAAATATTTTTGGTAACGCTTGCTCAGAGCGGACTTACCAGGCAGTAATTGAACGAGGCAGATGGCCAGGGTTACCTCAGATCAGTTAGTCAAAGCTATACCTGTATTTTCTGGGGATGTGCCTACGAAAACACAAATTTAACGGAAGTGTCAAACTCCTATGATGAATTACAGTCTAAGAGTAATTGCCTTATGTGAACATTTCTTTCTGAAAATAATGCACGTCCAGACCTGGCCTATCTTTGGGCTGTGGTTTTTGTTAAAAGAGAAGATTACTTATTAGTTGCCAATTTCTTATCACTGGTTGGACAAACAAATTATCTTATTCCAGAAAAGTGATTTGTATGAAACCAAAATGTATTTTGAGCAAGGAAATAGGTTACATTAAAAAAGGATAACTTTTGTTTGAAATTCACAGTTGCATTTTTCTCATAACAGACATTTTTATTTCCACAGTATGCCGCATCTCCATTGCAACTGGGAATTCATGTCTGGGTATATTGTTTGGACATGAAATTTAAAGATGTGCTTCTGCTTTTCAATAAAAGTAACTAAATGTTTAACAACATTCTTCTTGTGTATGCCAGGTATCTGTATGCCTATTCAGTATGCCACTGAGTAGGCCACAAAGCCTCGATACAGCATCGGGAACCTAAAAAAAAAAATTTGCTTCCTTCTCTCTGTAGTTTCAGCAAGCTTGACAACTACAGTGTATTTAACCAAAACAAAGTGACTAGTTTCTTGTAGGTCCTGGTGCTTTTCCTCATTTCTTGTAGTGTTTACCTTTTACTTCTTGGCATTCTTTTAAGCAGAGAGACTGTAATTGCTCTCAAAAATATGTTCCACTGTCCATCAAAACAAAACAGAATGTAGGGTTATATTAGTACCTGGTTCACACTTTCAAAATGGAAACGCTTTATGTTTCTGAAAATGCCTCGTTTCCAAGTAATTTGTATTATGTAAAATATGCTGTTTGGAGAAGCTTTTTTTAAAAGATCTTTCTCTGTAAAGGTTAAAGTAATTTTTAAAGGCTGGGGCATTAGTTTTTTAAGCGCTTAATGATTTTGTAAATAGCAAAACTTAGTTGTAAAGCTAGCGTAAGTATTGTGAAAAGAATGTATTTTCACTGAGCAAAGAACTTCTCCCCAGTAAGCTGCCCCTGGTGAAAGGCATCACCCGGCCACGGGCGGCGAGCCCAGCAGCGCGCTTGGAGCTCGGTCCCTTCAGTGACAGCTGCTCTGCCAGCCTCGCGCTCTCAGCTTTTGTGTTCTTTGCAGCATTAACGGCCACGCTGCTGAACTAGCACTTGCACTTAAAAATTGGTAAAAGTTTGACACCGATGATGTCAAAGGCTGCCACTTCTCATGAAACAAGCGCTGTTACAGTGAGTGACTTGGGTTAGACTGGCCCGGAACGTGTGCATTGGCTTCTGAAGAAATGCCAGTTAATGTCTCGGCTCACGCTGAGTTTCATTGCACTAGAAGGTCTCTTCCTCACGTATATGGACTCACTGTATCTTTGTTATTTCAACTAAAGCAGTTGCTTTAATGTGCTGTGTATGGTTGTAGCCATGGCTACATTACCGCTCCATGCATGCTTGCCATATGTGTAAACAATTTGCTGATTTTAGTGGTATGACCTATTGGCCTCTGCCTGTATAAACAAATGAAGGCCAAAGTTCAGAGAGATCAGAGGGGAAACTTTAAACATCCTGCAAAATCTGCACTCCATTAAGTGGACGTTAGTGTTTGGTTACAGCCAATCCTTTTGTACTTCGAAATAATTTGTTCATGACACATTTGGGAAGGAAGGATAGCTTCACCTGGTGTGTGGAGACTTTGGGGAATGTAATTGCATTGGGTTTATGTTAAGAAACTAGCTTCAGTGGTATTTTCTTGTCTTGGGTGGGGAAGTAATGCTAACACATGCTTTACTTGGCATTTAGACTGAGATACAAATGTTAAAGTTGTGGGGACAGGCTGTTGGAAAAAGGGCTCTAGCGTACAACCAGTGAACAGTGTCATGAGAGGCAGAGGACCCACAGGCAACAGAGTGAAATGTGTGTCGAGGGAGGAGGAAAAATAAGAGCTAAAGTGAAAAATGCCGGCAAGATCTAGGAAGATATATTTGAAAGAGCAAATGTGAAGAAGGCACTAGTGCTTAAAAGGAAGAGGGAAAGCAGAGAAGGATGGTAAGAGGGTTAAAAAAGGAAAGATTCTGAGATTTTGACAGCAGATAAGCCTTGATATAGTAAGCCAAGTAGCACAAAAAAAAAAAAAAGGTCAGGGCTGTCCAAGCTCCTGAATGACCAAACATTCCTACTTTACTTTCTTTACCTTCATCATCAGTTGTTCTGGCAGGAGCACAGGAGCTTGGGTTCCACCCCCCAGCTGGATGGTAGGGAGTGAAAATTCACCTGGCTCCTCTGGTGTTCAGCACAGCTGTGCTGGGCTTTCCTCACCACTGGTACCTGCTTGGTTCTCTAAGTCAAACTCAGAGCCGAAGTCAAAGAACTTGACAAATGTTTGCTGTGTTTCAGCATAAACTTTACAGGAATTGCTGTGATGCTGTTGGCATCTCACAGGGTCTTTTGTGTGTTCACAACTGAACTTTTCAGTTTGAGTAGAAATGAGTAAACTCTTAGTATTTCTGGATCCAAGAGGCTGAATTAACCCTGCAGACTTTTCTGACTGAAATTTTTATTTCTGATGGACTTTTATGTTTCTGAAATTCTTTTCCTCTTAATTTTCTGAAGGCTTACTAAAAATTTAAACCTGTTACTTCTACATAACAGATCTTGTATCCTCTAGAAGAATTTTATTAACTTCCATGTATAACTGATCACCAGTAATGAGCTTAAGGCATGTTATAATTTCCTTGACCAAGAATAAAGCAGAAGCACAATCCTCTATGATGCAAACACTTTCAAAATCCAGCATGTAACTCGATGTACTTGAAATTCTGGAGTTAGTGTCTTTTATCATCATCCTGGGCAACATTTCCAAAATGAAACTCTGATAAATGGGCAGCATGAACAATGCGAGCATCTGTATGCAAATAGCAGCTTCCTAAGAATGCAATTTTTTTTGTAAATCACTTATGCAGAGGAATTTCCAGACTTTCTCTGGCCCATTTTTTCCAACACCTTTCATAAATAATGCATATATAAGCTATAATCTTAAAATATTAATCACAATAAGTTTGTCTTGAAAACAGAATGGAGATGGAACAAAACAGAATGCCGGTTTGGTCTTTGCACGAAGGGCGGTTCTGCCTTCGGCAGCTTCTCCGGCTGTGGAGCAGCAGCAGTTCTGTACTTCTGCTTCTGCCCACAGGCTGCTTCTCTGGTTCTCTAGGCGTCCAGGGTCTGGTGGAGCGGAGATACTGGGTGTGAGAACCTTCCTGCTCAGGGGTGTATGTGAGGTGCTACGCACATGAGTAGTTAGTGGGTGAAAGCTCCCTGCTGAGGAGTTGTTCCTAAAAAAGCCTGCCTTTTGGGGCAGGGATGGGTGTCTGTCTGCTTAGAGGGGCCTCCCCCACAGTGTTTTGCTGTTGTGTTGGAGATTTCTTGTTGGGTAATAAAGTAGTGTGGAAGTGGCCCATCATTTTGTGTACAGTGCTACTTTTGGAGCAAGAAAAACCATTATGCTGTTGTGGCGGATGGGTTCCTCAGCAACCCGCTGGGACGTGCCAGTCAACAAATCCCAGGGCTCCAAGTGACTTCTCATCAGACTAGTCAGCTGGAACCACCATCTGCTTTCTGTTCCCCAGATTTGGGTGTTGATAGAAACTTCCTTAAAATGCAAGCATCAAGAAACACTTTGTATATGAAACATGAGTGAGCATAAAATCTAGATGTCACTTTTACCATAGTGTACTAAATCACTTATTCCCCATTATTTTGAATTATTGTCATTTTGGTTTAACAGAAATTCACTTTAAATGTACTCGTTTAGTTTATAAGACATCTTAATAAACTGTTACAGTAAGCATGTTACATAGGGAAAAAGTTTGCTTTCCTAGGGAGAAAATAACAAAATACTGTATCTGGTAACAGTGTCGGTTTTCCTTCGTAACATCTGAAGAGAACAACTGACTTGGAAATGTAAATATTCAGAACTTGGTACAAGCTCTACCATTAAGTGGTATTTCTGTATGTACATTCTATATTCACAGAAAGGGACTGACCCACAGGTAGCACTCTGATGTTAAGGATTTTTTGATAGTGTCATCAAGTTCAAGTCCTTTGCAGGTGGAAGAACGCTTCTATATGAAAATAGAAAAAAGCATGCTAATAATCATCAATCAGGAGGAAACTGAATTAACATTTTGTACAATTGTTTGTTTTTTCCATCATAGACAATTACTTGCAATAACAAATGTCCATTATTTGCTGTTTTTCCCCTGTTGTATGGTTAGTCACCTTTATTAACAGGATAAGCTGTAGTTCCAAATCCCATTAATTTTAACATCTTCTAGGTATGTTCTCTCCTGAGTGCACAACTGCCTTTGCAGTGTTCATTTTTAAAAAAAGATGTTTAGGCTTTTAAACTACGGCTTTTGACTAACTCTATATGGCTAGTATTTGAAGTAATACATGAAAGTAGGTGTTTGATAGGAACTGACCTGCTCTTCGAACAGGTGAAACTGGTAATCAAATGTTCTCTCTACTTGGGAAGTTGCTCAGTACTAAGAAAAGAAGAAAACCACGTTTTTAAAACCAATATGAGAACACACATTAAGTGTAAAGCAAAACAAAAAAACCCCAAATAAAACAAAAAAAACCCCTCCAAACTTGTTTTTTAAGCTTTTAGGATTAAGATTTTGAGCCAAAAAGGCAGATGGTAAATCCATTTCCCAATGCTCATCTGACAGTAATGTTCTGATCCTCTGTGGAGCTCAGTAACGCTGCGTTGCCTGTCTGAAATCCAGAGGCTGCTGGTAAACGGTATCTCCTTGTGCAAAAAGTCGTCTCTGTTGATTTAGCTGGTGACGGAGGAGTGCCTCCTGCTAGCAGTAATGCTGTTTCTCTGCAGTGAGTATTATAAAATACTGTTTTTTCAGGAGGCAGGGAAGAGGAGTGCGATGTTGTCCTTTTCTGAGTTGATGGCTGTAAGCTGTCTTTTTTTTCTTTAATCTGCAAATGATACTGTCTCTATGCCTACAGATTTGAAAAATGGGCTCTGTTCAGCTGATTCTGCCAGTTGTTTTGCAGAAACAGTATTTATAAGTAGTCTTTTGAGGTAAAAGGTGAGAAATGACCTTTGAAGAAATTGGGTTAAGCAAAGTAAGTCATAAAAATGCAGTTGTGCAAAGCTGTCTAGATGTGTCTTGAACATTCAGTTCATTCCTGAATAGATTCTAAAATTTTTGGTTTTTTTTTAAAGAACAATTTTCTCTGACTGTCAAGAAGTCATTAGTTTTGTTGAATGTTGAAAATCATGATGAACCTGGCTCAGTTGTGGAGCACTCTTTTAACCTTGCAGAATAAGAAGCTGCCAAAGAGAAGGGTTTTCAGCTGGTAGGTGAGGAGGCACCAACTGAAAGTCCTTCTGGACCTTCTTACAGCTGGTGCCGGGAAGGGCCCGTTTCGCTTCTGTTTCTATGTCAAAGTTGGTCTCAGTCACAGGGTTTCCTAAAGGCTCTTTGTCTTGGTGTGGCAGCTTTCTTCTCTGTTTTACCCAGAGTACAATAAATTAGTAAGCAAGCAGAGCCTTTTTCACATAAGGGCTGATGTTCAGTATTACACGACGCTTTCAAAGAATGCAATGTTCTGGATTCAGCAGGATGAGACCTGTATTTTTTCCAGATCTTATCTGTTTTTTAGGTAATGACTTCCACATTTGACCGTCTTATAATTTTACAAATAAGCTTTTGCAGACAGAGCCAAAGTATTCATGCCCCATATAGGCCATCCAAGATGAATACATAGACTCCACAATGTATAAGAATGAAATATATCTTGAAATTCTCATAAAACACATTCAACTTTTTTTGAAAAAGTGAAACCTACTTCATTAAACACATAATTACGTGGTGCAGACAGCAGTCTCTGAAGATGTTAGTATCTTTTTTGCTAGGTAATTGTAGTAGGGAGTTCAGTGCCCTGTGAGGCACTTTCTCCTGCTGCCCATCTCCAGTTGTATCCTGCCTCACAGGAAAACCAGCGAACAGTAAATGATTTCTGGTTTTAATTAGGCGGACAAAGATGCATGCCCGAAAGTCCTCTGGAAGGTGTTGTCATGAAGTGTAGCATCCCTAGAGGCAGCTCCTGCATGTCCCTTACAGTTACGTGTGCCCAGGGTTTGCTGTTCAGCAGGCTGTGAGGGTACACGTGCATCTCTCTTGCCTCGTTTCTCAAACCTGCGCTAAACTGCCGTCTCTGGCGGTCTGTATCGCTTGGCACACCACCGGCTGGGTCGCGCTCGGCCTCCGCTCCGCCTTGGTGTTCAGATGCAGCCGGCCCAAGTCTCTGAAGTCAGTGCAGCTACAGAAACGCAGCGAGTGTGTAACACACGGCTCTAGCAAGCTCCGCGGTGTGAGACTTCATTAGCAGTGATGTGCTCTTGGTCCTGACAGCAGTGTTAAGTTGACCTCTTTTTGGCTATTGAAAGACTGGGGATTCATTTTTATTGCCTGTGTCCTGCTAAACTTTGTACTCAAATAATAATTTTGAACAAAATAACCGGCAGCAGGGGTGGTCTTGGTGAATGCTTATTTAGACCCTTCATATAGAGGGATTTTAGGTGTCTTTTCAGCCACTGGAATATGAGTTCAGTCCCTTTTTAGTAAGAAGTGTATGAAACTAGAACTTCCACCATTGGAATGGTGACTCAGCAGCACTTCAACTGGCTTTTTTTGTGCTCAGACTACAGAAATCTTCATGTTGCTTCCATTAAGGCCTCAGACCTACTTCTGCAGTCCTTTTCAACTTACCTAGATGTTCCAGTCAAGAAAACAAGTGTATTTTCAGTTATCTGGTCAACATTATGTCCAATAGATTCCATCACAGAGGGAAACTCATAGTTTTTGCTTCTTGTTGATCCACAGTGGAAATCTAGTGGTCAGATAAAGATTAAATTAAAAATTTAAGAAGAATTTAGGCTTTTGCCTTTAGGAACTGTAATAAAGAACAGAATTATTAGGCAGGTGAATATATATGATGATAATTGTGATTGCTTCATGGAAGGGAGTTAGTATAATGCTCTTCAGAGTTCTCTGAAGGTGGTAATGCATGTGGCAGTAAGGGTGATCCACTAGGTTTTGAAATTCCATATACTTCAGAGAACCTGACAAAAGCATCCCTTCTAAGAAACTCGCACGTTGTTAAAGTTGGACAGTTCCTTAGGGAACTTTTAACAAAGGCAACAAAAGCCAGAAGCAAATGGTCAGATTTTAAGTTGGAAGGAGATATTAGCAGGATCTCTGCTGGGATCTAATCCACTCAGTACATTAATGATGAATGGGAAAATAAGGTGAAGTAATAATATACACAAAATTTTTCAAGGTGCATAAATCTAAATTGGACTCCCTAGAAGAGCTGTAGAAGAATTCTGCAGTACTTAACTGGATAATAAAGGGGTAGGTGAATTGAGTGATGTTACGTGCCCAGTAATGCGTAGTGGAGGACAGGGGTGAGGGGAGCAAATCTGCCCATACGTGGTGTGTGAAGAGTTCTTGTGTGCAATGAACTGTTGCCACCTGGAAAGAGATCCTGGAGGTATTGTGCATAATACTATGAAAATATCAATAATGAGTGTTCCAGAGGGTGAATGTGATGTCCTGAATTGGAACAGAACAGGAAACCTGGTTATGTTATTGCAACCATCTTCTATTTTGAGTATTGTGCACTCTTGTCGTCCATACCTGTCCTCCTCTACCCCTTCTCCCCACCTGTAGAAATAAGTAAATAAATACTAAACTAAATAAATATTAAAACTGAATAGGCTGGATAAGAAGGAAAGTACGGCTTCTGTACAAGAAAAGAATAAATAAATCTGGACCTGACCGATGGTCCCACCTAGCTTGGTGTCTAGTCTTCAATAATGACAATTAATCACTGGTTAAGGGAGAGTATGGGAACTGGGTAAGCTATAGGGTGATCCCTATTCGTTCCCTGGTTCTGATGAAGCTTATTTTGTCTGGGTGATCCCTTAGCCTCTAATCATCTGGATTTCAGTGACTTAGCCAGACGTATATGTGTTTACTAACCCTTAATAGCTAGTTTCCTAAACTCTCTAGTCTCCTTTTGTGGAGCTGTGTAAGCTTTTCGCATCCAGAGCACCTTGTGGCAGCTTACATACGTGTTACATGACAAACCACCTCCTTTGGTTTGTTTCGGCTTTAACTCTTCAGCCTGAAAAACAGAAATAACTGCAGAGAATATTAAAAAAAAAAAAGTCTATGCATTCATAAGTGGCACAGAAAAAAAGACTATGGAAGGTCTTGTGTTAAAATATGACTGTGGTGTTCCAGTAAAATATCAGGTGCCTTATTTAAAAAAAAATAAAAAATTCATCCATTGAAAAAAAAATCACTCCTGTAAATCATTGCAGTGAGATTATGTGGAAATCAAAACTATAAATGGGTTTGAAAAGGGATTAAATATATTCATAAAAGATTTACTGATATTGATTGAACGTGGCAGTCCAGTTACATCCTTCAGCACAGGAAATGTCAGAAAATGAGAAACAAAATAGCGTTAGGTAAACTGTAATAAAATTATCTGCTCATAAAAGAAAGTTGAGATTTCATATGGTGCTTCCTTGCGTATTAAAATAAATTTAGCTATATGTTTATCGAAACTAAAATGCCAGAAGGTAACAGAAGTAAATTTGTTGCTCTACATATAATGATCTGTGATGGGGGGGAGAGTGTAACTTGGTTTTTAGTAAAATGTCAAGTAATTTTGAAGAGCGCTGAAGCTGTTATGAGTTGCAGTGGGGATTACAGGACTAGTTTGTCTGGTCTTATAAGGTGAATTTCATTTCCACTTTGCCTCTATGAATAAGATTAAAGTATGGAAATACCACTGTTAGAATTATTTGATACTCTCTTTCTCACATGTGTTTTTGATTACCAACTGAATGCTTAAAATAGTTCCCAAGAACTGAAAACAAGCTTTTGTCAGGCACAGTTTATAAAATAGTTTCAACAACTTAAAATGGAAACAGCTTAAAAGGGATTATTATAGGTAAGCCTAAAAACTGCTCTCAATAAAGATTAGGCCGTGGCAGAATTCCTGCTGTTGCTCGATAGTGGAGTTAATTCCACCTTTTTTCTTGAGCTGAATATGGGCATCTGTTCATATTTAGGTAACCTTTAAACCTAACAGCAGCTGTACGTGGTTGTTTGCAGGTGTCCGGATAGCCACGCACCAATCCTTCATTCAGAACTGGTCATCGCAAACGCGTTGTAAATGTAAAACCTTCCCTGCTGAGGAAAAGCAGCAATTATTCTGCCTTCAGGATAGCAAGGGAAGCAAGTGCTGCCTCCTGACTAATTTCATATCTGTTGGATTAGACCCAACTTTGAGAGTTACTTTAGCACTCATCAGGTAACTAGTATGGCATCCGAAAGAAGAGTTGGATTCAGAAAATGGGTAAAAACTGTTAGTGCTAACATTGCTGATACATGCCCTTGAAATGGCTCGCTGTCAGTGAGTTTTGTCTGGGTTTTTTAATGGCAAATCTGCCCTTTCTGGTTTGCTTCCACTCTGTGGGTGTGTGTATATATATGGATGTGGATCGATTATTTTTAAAGATTGTGTGTTTACATCCTAAATGTTTGGTGACTGGCACTAGCCTGCTCTATCTCGTGTCTGCTTACATTTGGAGATTGAAGCAGTATAGTATATCCTTAGAGCATTATGCAGCATGTGACAAAAGCTGCCTCTTTGCACGCTGTTACGATAAGCGTGGGTGCAAGTTTGGTCTCAGTGGGCTGGCTGTGGAACATCATTGCTACTGAATCTGAAGGCAGGGAGTAAAGCACCAGGATACCTTTTTGGCAGTCGGTGAAGTTGGTAGGACTCTCTGTTGCAAATCTTCACCTCCCTCCAAACATCGCTAACAAATATATCACCAAAATAGTGTCTCAGTCAAGCTGTCTACTAGCAATGCTTTGCTATCTAAAAAAGATGGATTATAAGAAGAAAAAAGCGTTCATTTATAACTTCTCTCTTTTTTAATAAACTTTTCACGGTTAAAGAAAAGACACCGAGTTTTTAAAAAAATTAGTTACTGAAACCTGGGATCCTTGAACAACTTTGGAGTAGTTCATTTGCAGATTGACTTATCTGCCAGCAAGCTTAACCTATTTGTCATGCATTGATCCAGTCCATTAAAAAAGGTCACTTGCTCATTATTCCCTGAATTGGATCTTAAGATTCCAAACTGCCCAATTTAGGCAAGGACTTATATTAAGTAACCAAGTCTTCTCCCAGCCCAGAGTGACACCACCACCCCACCCCCCCCCCCGCCTTATTTTTTCCATGTTTTATCCTTCAGTAGCACCAGATGCCCAACAAGCTTAGGTTTTCAGCAAACCTCTTGGGCCTGTTTGTTGTTGGATAGTCAGCAGTTGACCTATTAAAAAAAAAAAAAGTAATTGATTTCAGAGGAAAATTAAATGCCTTAAGTGACACATGGAAGTGGTGTGCATTTTTCATGTTTAATTTTGTGTGAGAGAGTGAGTGAACCAGAGCTGGTTTGTTTTTGGTGCCTAGTGGTAAGTTCTCTTTTTTTTTTTTTTTTTTTAAATCGTGCCTCTTAATTCATTGAGGAGAAAGACTTGTAGAAGCGCCTGTACAATGGCTTAAAATTGTACAAGAAGCTTCCTATTTTTATTTTTTTTTAATTTTTTTAAATTCAGTGCTCTATTCACTTTTGCTGAGGAGGTTTTCTGTTTCTGAGATACTGATGCAGTGGGCGACCTCCCCAGCTGCTGTGAATCAGCGTGGTGTCAATGCAGCCAGCGCACTGGGCCAGCCTGGGTGTTAGGTGAGAATTTGGGCAGCTGTCTGTCCGCTCTGACTAATTTCTCTATTTGCTGAGGTTTGCAGAGTGTTAGACAGGCCAGTATGTCAAGAAAAATTCTGTTTGGTATCTGGTTGACCCTTCTGGCTTCTACGCCACTCAGTCTTACTGAGAGACGTTGACCTCCTCAAAAATTGTCACTGAACAGTGCTGTGATGATGTTAGGGTTTTGAAACGCTTCGTGCTCTTACCTGATAATAAGGTTCCATCCGAGTGCCAAAGATACCAAGGCAGGGAATTGATAACGCATTGTGCACATCACAGAAAGGACTTGGCCATGGAAAACGTTGCTTTCATTTTAATGTTGATGTTTTGGGTTTATTGTCAGTTGTCTTAGTGACTGTCTTTAGTAGGCTTGGTTGATAAGCCCAAGAGGGGTGCATTTGAAGAAAATTATGATCTTCCTCTTTTTTCTGTCTTCCCCTCTCGCCCCATCTGTGCTACATGTGCTTTGGGGTCAGTTTTGGCATTTTAGCCATAGTTTGTTTTTTTCATCCTTCACAAGCACAGAATTTGCTTTCCCTTAGGAAAATGAAGATACTGAAAGTAAGCAAACTGTGACTGCAGTCACAAGACAAGAGGAGACTTACTGGGTCAGTATTGTCCAATGACATTTAATCCTTGACTAGATTGCTTACGGGGCGTAGGAGCTAAGTTTAGTTACTGATGCTGTGTTGAGCGTACTCAGGGTTCAAGGGGAGAGGAGAGCATGTAAAAATCGCACAGCATCATTCTTTGCCTTACTTACAAAGCTCGTGTTCTGAAGCGTCTGGATAGTGTAATGTATAATGTTTTACTGAAACTATAATGAGTCCTGGACTGAAAAGAGAGGACGGTAACTTGATAATATGGTCGCTTTTGGGATTAGGATGATTTGAGGATAGGCTTATTGAATGTGATTTCATTAGGAAGATTATTGGAGCTTCATATTGGGATTGACTCCCATTCAAATGCACATTAGCATATATTGAAAGTCCTGTAAGAAACACAGAAAATGGACATAAGAGGCCTTTGTATGAGAATCATTTTTATCCGATGCTTATTTTTGTCGGTGTGCATTCATATACTTTTTAAAATATTTTTGACGCATTTGTTGCATAAGCTCTTAGTGCAAATTTTTATTCGCTATTAAATTTTATTACAAAAATCTTTTGAGTATAGTAGTACTGTATTAGGAACACAGACTCTATTATTTCACTTCCTGCTTGACGCTGCTTTATTACAAAGAAACTTTTTGAGGAGAAAATGGTTCTGTCTGTCTTGCTTCAGGTAGCTACGATTACTGGAGAGTTAACGTGGCCACGTGCTCCTAGAAAGTTCGTAAGGCAAGGAAAAAAGCTTGGCACTTCTGTAGGTAAAATGCTTGTGTTGGGATGAGGCCAAACTCAACACCGGTGCCTCTCCGGGTTTCTGATTTGCATCTCTCTCTTCAGCTGCTGGGGTTCCTCGGGATCCGTGTCATGCTCCGGCTCTGCCTGCAGGCACTGTGGATCCCATTATCGTATAGAACAAATACATGGAGTGCATCTGGGGAGAAATAAAACTTCTGTTCTTTGACTTTTTTTTTTAAGAGAAATTTTACTGCATCTCCCTTGACAAACAGTTCCTGTAGGTGAGTGATTACCGTTTTCCACAAGGGGAAATGGTGAAAAATGTGTGGGTGAATCCACAAGTTTTTCCATTACAGTTTGTGTGCCTTCAATGTTAGATTTTAAAAGTATGTGTAAACCAACCAGCAAACCATAAATCCTCATTAAATCTTACTGGAATTATTGAGATCCATGTTTTTCTTGAAATCTCACTCAGGCCTTGTTTGTTTGCTTGGTTGGTATGTTTACAAAAGTTTGGAAACATTTGTTGCTGAGAACTCCCCATCAACTCGCGTACCAGATTTTTCTCTCTTTGTACATCTACATATCTATATAGATATAATTAAGTGGAGAGAAAAAAAAAAAAAGCAATGTTCTTAAGCTTGAAAGACCTATCTTCTGTCTTTGTCCATGAGAGAGGAGGTTGCCCCCGTCCTGCAGCTGCCTCCCTCCCTTCCCTGCATGGTTCGCTTCTCCTCCCCGAACGCTCCTGCAGCCAGAAGCTGCACCACGGGCTGGGGGCTCAGGTTCAAGGAGAAAAAGGATGAGAAAGGGTCTTTCAGTTAACCTGCACAGGGCCCAGAAGGATCTGCTGGTTAGAAGGAAAATACGAACTGAAAGCAAGGCACGTGTTTTAATAGTGAGGGTTGTTTATTGTCCTTTGGAACACACTATCAGGGGATATGCAGTAAATCCCCCTAGTTGGGGGTGGCTTGTTTGTTTGGTTTTTTTTAATTCAAATTCAGCTACCTTGATAAAACTCTATTCCTGGATCTGATGGGGGGTGGTGCAGGGTGAGACGGTGGCTGTCGCTGTGGGGGGTTAAGGTTGGGTGATTCTGGCTCTTGTGGCTGAACAGGAGCTGCTGTGATTCATTCAGTCTCGGCAGAAGCAAGCGCTGATTTAGCTTTGTTCTGCCACAGCCAGGGCAGCACCCTGCTCCTGATTTTTCAGCGGGAGTACGATTGAGTACCTCTGAATACGCCTCCCGTAGTCACTTGCGTAGTTCGTAGCTATGGCAGCCAAGGTCACTTTCCTGTTGCGACTCAGCGCGGGCTTCTAACTCCGACAAGTACCATAACGTGGCCATAGAAACGAAAATGGGTGCAGGCTCTTGGGCACGGCAAGGGAGCCACGCATCTTTCCCTCCGTGTGAGATCTGGAAGTTAAAGCTTTTGAGGAACATATGTTGGAAAGTAACCTTTAATACCAGGTGCTTTACGTGATTGGCTGGATAAGGCACAAGAGATGTGACAGTTTTTTGGTCTGCAAAGCCTCCGAGGCCCTGGAGGGGCCATGGCTGGCCGGTGGCTGGTTCGATAGACTCCTTGTCAGGAACGGGGCTGGCTCCTGTGAGCGGACTCGTCCCCCACGAGCGGCACCATGGGAGTCTTGTCTTTTTGTCATGAAACGTCGTGTACTTACATTTCTTTTAGACAGCAGCTAATGGAATTACGGATATTTTGTGTCATCTCTACATCAATAATGAAATACAGGCCACATAAAGAATTGATTTTCTTTTTTGTTTGGGGAGGGAAGCAGAAAGATAATTTAACTCCCGGCAGTAAGAGATTTCTTTTAGTAATTCCAGTTTGATGTAGATTCTAGTTGTGACCTTGAAGTCACATCTAGAAGCAAGGAGGCTAATTAGTAAAATTTTATAATTACTTTGGATGGCTCCCTAAATTATAGCCGTGCAATAAAATCAATATTCCCCGGAGCAAAGCAAGTTGTACTGCAAAGACAGGTTAGTGCTTAGGACTATACTGGTTGTATTGCTATACTAAATAGGGTGTAATATCAGTATTTTGTTGTGTCTGGAAACTAGGTTGTCCGTTGCTTTAATTTATCTCTCGATGGGGAGGACATCTTCTGTGGGAAGAATTGTTAATTCTTTTATGCGCTATTTCCACACCTGTTCTCCTTTGGTCAGAGAAAATCAGCACTTTTGTTTGTTGGGGACAACTTTGCTGTGTCCTTTGAGAGGATCAGTGGAGTCTTCTAAGCTGCCTTCAGACAGGAGGAATAATTTTAGCTTGCCTGCGCCTTTGCAGATGGCAAGGAAATGCCGTGACTTAGCAGAAATGATCCAAGTCAGGAGCATATTCAAAAGGAGATGGCGATTCCATGGAACTGTAGCAAGCGTTGGGAACGTTGGCCACTTGTAGGTAAGCAAGGAATGGACTTTAAGCTGCAGTTTTGGTTGACAAAACTTCCCCTGAAGGCTGACAGTAAGCGTTTAATTCAGTATTCAAAATTTCAGAAGTCTGGATTTTGTATGCAAAAGTTAACACACACCTGCTGGATTTTGTTTACCCTTGGTGTTAAGTATTGAAAAAACAGTGTTGATGTGTTTAGATACAAACTTTTATTATTTTTTTTCTTTTGCACACTGTAAATGTATATTCAAACATTTGTAGCAAACATGCATTTGGGGAGATGATGTGCAAGAACTGGGGTTTTTTAACATATAATTGCATTTTTTTTTAAAAAGAGAAAAATGTTTCAGATGAAGCTTTTGCTCATCTCTAGTACTGAAGCTTTCTGTTTGAGATGCAGCATTCCTATGTAGCAAATACCTCAAAAATGTTATTGCCATTACTGTTTATCCATCGTTCCAATACAGATTAATGTGGATGTTGATATTCCTAACAAGTTGGATAGCAATTTGTACATAAGATAAGGATTTATAGATGTGGTCTTCACCTAAAGCTGCCCAAGATAAGCCCTTTGGGCACTTTTTCTCTTCAATTTAGTAATTTTGATAAAAATTTTACACTATGAAGGAAAGTAACACATTTATGAAATCTTTTATTTTAGGCTTTAGGCTGACTGAGGCAATGATCATTTATCAAATCTGTACCTATTGCATAGTAGGATTCCTGCAATTGATGAAATATGAGTGTAGCTTTGTCTAGCAAGTCACTGTGGAGTGTGTGAAAGAACACGAGATGGCTAAGTAAGTGTTTAAACTCCCATTTTGTTGGTGGAAAGTGTGCTTTGGGTAGCATATCCAGATTAAATACCTTGCTTCTTTCTTTGTTTTATACAGCAAGGTGATAAAGGTAAGTGAGGTTTCTCTTCCGTGTTGTTTTCTGTTGCCTTGAACTGGCCAATGGGGTACTAAGAAATGAGGAAAGCCATTTTGGTGCTGAAAATCCCCCCCATGTATCATTCATTTCCAGAGAAGTTTTTTTGGTAGGCTAAATCTTGTGTCTTGATGAAGTAGCTTAGCAGCTCCATATTGACTTCAGACAAGGGCTTAAACCATAAGCAAACAAACTTTATAACTGAAGAACCATGCGATCAATATGAATGTGTTGTTTGCCTTTTACATAGCACACAATACTGTGTTTTATTCGGTATTAGAGATTCTAGTTCCATGTTATGCTACAAACTGCTCCAGGGCTTCCTTGTATTGCTCAAGAGGTTCATACAGAAACTATTTGTATGTTTACACGGAAGCTGTCCACCCAATGCTCGTGGGCACCAGGATAGTCGGGAAGTCAAACTTCAGTGTCCGCGTGCTTCGTTCAGCGAAGGCGTGTTTGGGCGATGAGGAACGCTGGAAGTGCTAATGCCGTGGCTGTGTACTGAGCACCAGTCCCAGTTTGGGGCATCGTCTCTGTGTAGCAGATTCTTCAAATGTGTGCCCAAATTCATTTAAGCCAAAGGCATGTAGACACACGCTTAACTGGACTCGAAGACTTCCTGGTGCCTGGCCCAAATTTGTAGCAGAGACCAACCTGCCAGGGGCAGGGTTGGTTACAGACACGTCTTACTGAGCCAGCTGATCCAGCAGTACTGACAGGGCTTACGAAAGACTGGCTTTGCTGTTGGTACACCATACATTAAGATAATCAGCGGTGATTATAAACTGAATTATCCAGTTTTAAAAAAAACAAACCCACGAACTCTTTTCAATCTCTCATCGAATATTATTTTGCTGATGCTGACAGAAATGAGAGGCAGGCATGCTACGAATACACTTACCCTCTTTTAAATTTGGCTGTGATAATGAAAACTCCCATCCTTCCCCATTGACACAAAGAGCAGACATGCTTTTTGCCTGCGGACTTGCTGAGTTGACAGTCTCTGTCGCTCAGTCTGTGCTATCAGCCCGTCATCTGGTCATATTTTTATTCCGTTGGCAAATCTGCACCATCTAGGTAGTTGATGGGAAAAGTCCAGTTTTTGTTTCTACTGGCACTTCATCTTCCTGTGATATGTTTGTGTTTGTGATCATTAAACAGAATACAAGAAATTAAAAATCAGCGTGCGTGACATGGGGACGTGCACTCGTGGCATTGGAGTATTAACCTTTGCCAGCACACAGGTACTGGAACTTCGAAATAAATGCCTGTTTATTGGTGGGTTTACGTATACTGAAATCTTAAAAATGATAAATTTTCTAGGGTGATTTTTTGCCATCGCATACACGGGTAAAGACTTCCACGGAGCAAGATCTTTGCAGCTCACGTCTCCTCGTGCAGGAGTCTCCCGTGGCGGGAGAAGGGAGCAGGGGCAGGCGGGAAGGGATCCTTGCTGTCGCTGCCTCCATCTCTTAGTGAAGTCAGCTGGAGGGGGAAAAGGATGAGTCATCCATCAGCTTATTGTAAGACAGTGTAGACAGCTGTAAATATATCCTGTCTGGAGATTTGATTCCAGTAATCAGCACAAAATAACCGTTGACATCACACGGAGTAACTCTGAGCCTGTCTCGCTGGAAAAAAGCTGGGGGGGAGGGAAGGGATTAATGGTGCCGAAATAGCAAGAGGTAATATTCCTTCTGGTGTAGCCTGTGCATGTGTTCCTGTGGTGTGTGTTGCCTTCAAACTGCATGGAAACTATTAACTTGTAGACTGTTCCTCTGGGCTAGTATCTTAATATGGCTTTCTTTTAAAAAATGATAGTAAAAATCTAAACATGAGGGTACGGCAGTTTCTGTGCCTCGGGCTAAACTTGTGGCCTGGGGAATGGGTTTCTCATAGTGCATTTCTTAATTGTAGACAATTTGGGCTGAAATCTTGAATTTAGCTTGCAGAAATATTTGAGAAGGATGTGGCCGAAATAGGAGGTGTATTTAATTTTTATGAGCATGGCTTTTGTATTTCTGTGGTTAAAGGCTTACGAATTACATGTCTTCATTTGAACTTTGAAATAAGTGGAAGTGTGTGAAATGAAGCAGTTTCCCCTGCATACCTTGTGTTTGTTTATTGGGAGTGCTTAAATCTACCCAGGTGTTAAAGCAACATACCCGCTTCCAAAGGCGGATTAGAAACCTGGCCAAAAGCAAGCAACAGCACGAAGGTTTGACGTTATTTTCTGTCTGGCTGCACAACAGCCATACAAACAACAACTATCCAGGGTAGGCTGAATGAAGAAGAGATTGCACTCTCTCAGTGTACCTATGGCCAGCTGTAGCTTTCCTTCAGGAATTGTATTTTAGCAGTATGAGTTTATTAAAGCCCCTTTTTCTTTCTGAAGCTACTAGTGTGGTTAGAATCACTCCATGATAACCCTTCCCAAAACAGCAGTTACAATTGATATTTTTTTTTTAATCCAATATTATGAATTTTATAATCTGTTAAATATGTGCACAGAGCAAATTAGGGATTTTGCATTCATTTGAGAAAGACTAATTTGTAATGCCTCATGCAAATCAACTCTTTAGCAAAAAGCCCCAGGGAGCATATGTATACTTTGTTTTCTGCCTTTATCAAATGGATCTGTAGGTTGGAAGCAGCAGGTTACTCCTCTGCTTGGCATATGGAAATGAGATTCAAGAAATCATGTCTAGATTTGCTGCTTTGAAATGGAAACAAAGATGTTGCTTTTATATGGGTCTCTGATAGTCTTGCTGGCGCTGCCACAAGAGACAGGAATGACGTGCAAGATATTAAAATAACAAAACCACCAAATCCTCTTTTTTCCTTTCAACCTAGCTGTACGTAGTCCATGTTCAAAGAGTTGTTGCTTCTGTCAAAAACTTCTCAAATTAACATAAAAGTCTATAATTCTGCTAAACAAATGTTTAAAACGCTCACATCAAATGTATGCGCAGCAAGAACCGCACACGTGGGTCTGGAAGCGGGTAGCCTGAAAATCCTGCCTGGCTCGTGGCTCCCAAGGTTCCTGTGCCTTCACGAGCCGCGGAGCTCGGTGTACAAGTCCCGACAGTCCTGGGCTCCACGTACTGCGTGTGGTTCCAGACAAGCAGGAAGCTGAGGTCCTAGACTGGAGTTTTAAGATGCTTCATGTCCTGGAAACCATTAGTGTCTCTATGGGAGCATATATGAGTTAAACAGTGCTACTATGAGGTTTTTCTCCTTGTTTTCCTCCAAGTTTTTGGAACTTTAATATTATGCAACGCAATTTCAGGTGTTACGGTGTGTGCCTTGCTGCTTGAAGCAGGAGCAGGTCTGAAGCGGCCCTGCCGTACGTGCTATTGCTGGGGTCAAAGTCCGGGTCACTGCAGCCAGCGCAGTGCTCTCAATAAAGAACAGGGCTCCAACCGGCCAGAGCATCAATCCTCTCTCGTACGTAAAGTACAAATAATGAAAAGTTTCCTCTTCTGACTCATGACTGAGTATTTTTCATGCATCAAAAATTTAAAAATTAGAGGAGGGTGGTGACTGTGTGTGGTCTGAGGAAAGAGATTCACCAGTTAATATTGAAAGATGTGTGTTAACTGCTGAGTCATCATCTTGGGGATCTTTTGAACTTTAATGCAGCTGACAAGAAGTGAACGTAAATATGGTATCTTTCTCTAAGGGCTTACTATTTAACGTGAATTTTGTTATTTGCTTTTAAAAAATTATTAAGTTGTTTATGAATAAGCAGTGCCTACCAGTTAATTGTTGGAATTAGCTTGTGAAAAGTGCATGCTCTTTCCCAGAGGGAATTCTGAACAAGCACTTTGAAGTTTATTCTTTTTGGAGCTACCTAATTTTTTTTCGGATGACTTGAAAGTCTGCCAGCTTCTCTGCTGATTCGGAACAAGCTGATAGTGTTCTCAGTCTCTGCTGCAGAGATATCTGTGTCTTTGGTGACTGGCTTGAATGAATTAATGCAATGTTTATGGGATAGAGCCTGTGAAGCCAGTGCGGAATAATTTTGAGCGAGCAGCAGTCTCTCTTTTCCTGTAGAATCAAACAAACAGAACAGAAGTATGTTTCATATACTTGTAATTATGAAATTTCGGTGGGGTGTGTGGCAAGTGTTATTGCTTAGAAAGGTCATAACCGGGTGGAGATCAAGAGTTGAGTATTACTTTGTGTTTTCCAGTAATTCATACATCAGCTTGAGCTGTCAGCACAACAAGTGGCGTCGTGGTGTGTGCTTCTTGTGGCTGTTGATAGAATCTGTATTCTTCTATCAACGTCTCTTTTTTTTTTTTTTTTTTTTTTTTTTGAAAAAGCTTTGACTTGAATGCTATTAAGTTTATTGAAGATTATGGGGAATATGCAAAAAGTTACTGTAAACAATTTTATGCAATTTGAAACATTCAATTATTTTTTTATTCTTATTTCTTTTTCTGGGCTAACTGTTGTACTGTATTGTGGTCTACTTATTGTTCTACTTATATGAGTTGCAGTCAAAAGCAAAAATTTGTGTGGTTTTGATTCCTAGTGGTGTAATGTGGGAGGTAATCCTGCTCTCATCGGTGTCAGTAGGATTTGCAGTAAGTGCTGTGGGCTTTGTTGAAAGCTGCTTCCACTAGTTACTTCACCAGCTCTGGGCCTGGTAGCTCCTCTTCCTTGAGGGCAGGTTGCCCTTTTTCTTAATGTTTCCAACCCCTCGAGCTTTTAGTTTCACCTGATGTGTTGTAGCTGTAGTGTTGTATTTGGAGTATTAGTTATATTCAAGCTCTCCAGGTGTCTTGCCGTAACTGTGGATAACTTTCATCCTTCTGGTAACCAAGGAAACAAGTTCAGAAACTTGAAATTCTGTCATCCTGCAATTTAAAGAGAAATTATCAGATTAGGATTTACAGGATGTTTTTTGAAACATGTTTGTTTCTGCTTTATTTCTCCTTTATTAAAAACCCATTTGTCGCCATAAGATTTTAATTGATGCCGCATTTAATTGTTGTAGATTTTGAAACTTATGATTAGATAGCTTGCCTTAAAATGTCTAGTGTTTAATTTGATGTCAGTGTGCAATTGTGTGCGTGTAATATAGGTGGTATATATTTAGTATTGGATTTGGATTTTTAGTATTGCAGAATAACGTTTGCCTCAACAGTAGAGCCATGCCCGACAAAGTACTTTTGTATAGATACATGATACAGAGTGATAGAGGTTTTGTCAAATTTGTTATCCTTTTTTCTATCAACATGCAACCCATAACATTGTATCAACATAGTCTGGTAATGATTTGGGATTCTTTTGCAGCGAGTTTGAGGAGAGAAATAAAGTCAGTCAGACGAAGAAGCCGGTGCAGTCTGTGCAGAGATGTGCTGGTTTCCAGGGCGAGTGGTGCCCTTGGAGGCTGGGTCCATCCCTGGCTAGTCGTGATCCAAGGTGGTGCAAGCCCGTTGGCATATGTTTGCAGACTATCAGAATATCAGGAGTATCAGGAGAAGGAATCCAGTCCAGGCCATGTGTATCTGTGGATAGTGGTCCTCAGGAAGACAGTCTCAGAGAATAAATCTGGGGTTTTTTATGAGCGAGCACCTGTTGCTTTTCACGGAAGCGATAATCTTGGAGCAGCTGCTGGTTAGGACCAGTAGTATCAGCTCGTGGGCCCCGCTGTTAGCACAACGTGTTTAAGACCTGGTGTGTGAACTCGCTGATCTGCTTTACCATAAACATAGGCAGTACTTGGACTGCGAGGAAAGTTGCACATGGAAAGTTACAGAAGGCTCCTTGTTGCAGCTCGGCATAAGTTTCTTTGCCCGCTTCAAGAGACAACGGTAGTCA
The DNA here is from genome assembly GCF_011004875.1 of Balearica regulorum gibbericeps. NCBI lineage: Eukaryota > Metazoa > Chordata > Aves > Gruiformes > Gruidae > Balearica > Balearica regulorum. Next base: position 7,513,057 of record NC_046192.1, on the reverse strand, counting down.
TCTGCAAGTGTTAGATGCCATGGGTCCGTGCTTGCTTTTCTTTGACGCTGCAGGGTACAGCAGCTCGCCCACGCTGCCCTAGACACTGCCTACTTCTGTCTTCCTCTTCCAGCCTCTCTAGAGGACAAAAAGCCCCACAGTGTTTTAAAGTGAATAAATGTGTGCGTTTCCCTTTCTTGACTCTGATCTTTAAAACGTCACAGCATAGAAAATTGCCAAAGTGTGAAAGGCTTCCTGTTGGAAGTTGTGCGGCTTCTCTCGTGGGCTGAACTGGCACTGGTAGCAAGACAGGACTGCAGGAGGTCCTGATTTAACAGGCCCTTGGAAGCCTGGTGGCACTAAGCCCTTTAAAACCTATTTTTAGACCAGAAATACTGAGGAACGACTGACACTGCAGTCTTTTGGGGTCAGTCTTTTCCCATCTTTTCTCTTTATGCCAGCCCAATGGCTGTTTTGTTTGCAGAATGATTGCATAAAATGAGGAAAAAACCAAACCAACAACATTTTAAGCTTTTATAAAATCTAATAAAAGCACAGAGTTATTTCTGTGTAATCATAGGGAGCATGCTTCTGAAATGAGTCACGTTCTTCCTGTATCTGTTTTTCCTCCCCTTAAAGTGCCTGAAGATGATGTTCTGAAGATGTAGTTATCCTTACAAGGGTTGTGCAACTTCTTGTTAATGTCCTTTGCATAAACTCACGCGGCTGCTATCTTTCGGTTATTTTATTTGAAAGAATTGGACCGACAAGTCCCAGGTTGGATCCACCAGCCAGGATAAACCCTGGTCAGCTTCTCGTGGTCACTGCTCCCTAGTAGAATGCGACTGGGAAAGAGGCAGTGGGTCAGAAGGTCTCTGCTGCCACAGTTTGCCTGGGTTTCCCAGGAGCTGATCCTTGGCCACCCGTGGGGAGCTGTGCTTAGGGGATGCTGTTCCTATAACCACAGCAACATGGTCTGTCTCTCGTCCGTTCCTATACTCGCGCAGAGGTCTGAAATTGTGTGGCTTATGTAAGCAGCAGACACGCGTATTTATAAGCAGAAAATCAAAAGATACTACTTCATATTTGACCGCTGCTTTGATGTGCCTTTTGAAGAAAATTCCATATACATATGTATAATGCAACTACACGGAGTGTTTATGTGTATGTATACATGTGCACACCCTCTCAGTATCGATACCACAAAACTTTAGTTGAGGCACAGGATGAGCAGAGATCCTGCAGTGCCCCCAGAAGAGACACCTAATTCTTGGAACAAGTTTTCCCAGCCCTGGTGTAGCTCACAGGGAAGCAGCTCTTAGTAATGAGAGAGCTGTGGTTGTCTCAGTTATCTAAAGGTCACAAAGGATGTCGTTGTCATGTGAAAGAAGAGATTAAAAAAATCCCTCCCCCCCCCCCCTTCTCTCCCCACTGTCTCTACTTCTCTTTTTTGTCTGTGTTGGTGTGTGTCTCTGTAACCAAGATCTACTGAAAATTTTTGGGGGGCAGGGAAGTTTGGGGTTGTTCTAATCAGTCATGATATTCCTTTAATGTATCAGAAATAACCTTTTCTTATCTACATTTATCGCAGTGTTTCTTGGAAGGTAGGAGGTGGAAAAGACAAGAGGAACAGGAGTTGCCTGTTAGATGTTACAGTCTATAGCACACAACTAGCTCTTGAAATGACCAAACGCTTATTCATGCTTCAACTTCTTTCTCTTTAAGAGACAATGGTTTTAATTCTCTTTGTTCTGACTGTTGTTGTTAAGGTATCATTTGTCAAGGTCAAGCAAGCGTGGTAAATGCACTGGCAGAGGGTTGTGCTGGACTGCCGCGCGGTGCCTGCAGTACACTGAGCCCTGGGCCCGGCAAAGCGCTTGGCCAACCCGGAGAAGTTGATAAATCTTGATAACATAATGGACAGCGGGTCAACTTTCTGTATGTGTCAAGCTATTAGATATGTTTATGGCAGAAAATGTAATCACAGTATTTTTAGGCATGCAATACTTGTCAGAAGAAATTGTGCTAGGTTGCGCAGCAGTGTAAATTAGGCTTTCAGGGTGCAATTTAAAAATGACGCGTGTCTAAATTCCCTATATTGCTTTGCAAATGGGGTGATCAACAATCTGTTCATTGATTTGGTTAGCGAGCATCAGGCACCATAAATAAAACTGTAAATGCTATTTAGATAGCTAAGGTATACGTAGCAGCTCCAGAAATAAATACACTTCATTCATATTTCCAAATGTCAGACTTCTTTGGGTTATGTTTCAGGTGATGAGTTCTAACGTGCAGACTTTGTGTGGCTCAGAGGAGGATCATTTGTTGATCTTCCACATTTAATGAAGGTGGTGACTGTTCTGCTGCTGCGTTCAGAAAGAGCAGCGTGTGGCTTTCCTGCAGAGTTCACAGCGGTGTTTCCTTCCACACTGGAACACGTCAGTGACATAGACTCGGAAGGTTCCTCTTTTTCTAAAACATGAGCTGAAAGCTGTTGCCTGCCCAGGTACGTTCCAAAGGATGGCTTGTGTCCTAGCAGAGCCAAGCGCGGTAGACTCTGGAAGACACTGATGTGTCTTGAGGTGAAGAGCATTTTCCGTGGGAGTTTTCTTTTGTCCAAGGTCAGTTACTACTCTGAAGAATAAGCAGAAGGTACCTAAGTACTGTTAGAAATAAATACACTGTTTTTCTTCAGTCTAAGCTAGATGGTAATTCTCATGTGAAGGATTTCCATTATTTTTCCTTTCCGAAGTTCTGGTGAACCACAGTGTTTCTGTAAATTGGGTTATAACATATTTGTTAGTTTTTTCAAGATAAAACATTTATTACAGTACCATTAGCCCCAGTGATTGAAACAATACACTTTGGAATGTGCATGGATGGATAATTGTAAGTGATACTCAGATTGTATCAGCAGAAAATGAAGTAAGAGTCATAGTTCAGAAAAGGGAGTACCCGTTACACAGTATGCGGTTTTTCAGGTGTGATCTATGTGTGTCGTACTGCCCAGTACGAGAACGCCTGGCCTTGACAGAGAGGATATCTCTTGTTACAGAACAAGGTAAGCTGCTGGATGTATCTCCTGAGCCTGAGAAGTGACAGAACGACGAGGCTACTTTTCAGAGAGCCTTTTTTTTTTTTTTTTTCTTTTTTTTTTTTTTTTAGGGCATTCTAGATGCTCGCCTGTAGGGGTTAAGCCTTTGTCAGTAAGCGTCTACTGTTGTGAAATGCAGTGGCGTTCTGCTGGCTTCAGTACCAGCAGATCAAGCCCCGTTGTGTTCCTAACAGCTGAAGCTCCAGTTTCTACTTCGCTTCCCGGTCTGGCAGCATCCAGTATCTGGTGAGCATCTGTGTGCTTTGTGTTGGAGCCACAGCAATGAGGCTTTTATTGCATCAAGTATTTGGGGAGAGGAAGATGTGCGAAAGTTAAGTTTTGGGCAGTAGCTCATCGCTGTCAGTGTGTTTCCCATCACCCTTTGGTTGATGCTGCTGATGCAGTGAGATGTTGCCTGGTAAGGAAAATGTGAGCAACTCTTTCACAATGGAAATTAAACTATGTAGAGGATGTAGTTTTCTGGAGCTGTTTGTGGTCTCCTTAATGAGTGGGAGTTGGGACTTGGGCGAACTACAGAAACAGGGCTGGATGAAGTGGGACTCTTCCTGCCTCTCATCTCTGGTAGCTTACGCGTTTGGTTTTTGCAATCAGTTACCTCATTTGGTCTGCCACTGCAGCCAGGTTTGGAGACAAATGCTGGTTAAATTATTTAGTAGTAATAGGTCTGAAGCACTTGCATATAAATTTACAAGAATAAGAAAGAAGTCAAATGCTATTCTAGGTGGGAAGTAATACGTTGGGTAGATGATTCATAATAACATGGAGCTCTTAAAACTGTCTCGGAGTTTGAGGAGGAGGTAGTTTGGAAACATAAACTCTAAAGGTCAAGTTTATTGCTTGTTAATATTTATGTTATTGATGGTAATGTATCCCATAACTGTGCTATGCAGCTAAGTTGTTTTGTTTTTTTTTTTCCAGTTAGGCAATAGGGTTTAGTATCTGTAGGTATCAAAAAGCAAACCATTAAAAGTGTTACAGGACTGGGGAGAGTCTGTGCCCACCTGATTTCCTCCTAGTCCAGTGCTTAGTTACAGATCTCTTTTTTTGATGCATGTTGAAACCTGCTGTACTTGAATTCAGCTTTTAAGCAGTCAATAAGATAGCTATGTTTAAATGCTTTTAACAAAGTCAAAACAGGCAAATATTGGTTTTATGGTAAAGGCTGAGCAAATTCTACCAAAAGCTGACAAGGTACAATGGGTGATAAAACTGCTGGGTTCATTAGCAAAAGGCAAGCCAGAAAGAAAAGACCTCCACTACCAGACCACGGCAGGAGGTTTCTTTACAAACCTGTTAATTTGAATTGTTTTACCTATGGCAGCCAAATTTCTTTATTTAACTTTATCTGGTTCTAGTTTGTCCTGATGAAACGAGGCTTTAAGGAGGAGTGTTTCTGGGGTGCTTACTTTAGGGTAAAGAGTTTGGGAAGATTTTTTCCAAAATTATTTGCAGACTTGCACATCCTTTTCTGTGGGTGACTGTACCTATTCTAGTGTACCTGTCCAGGGGTTTTGTCCATTTAGTTTTGAAGTTAATGTTCCCAGTGGAGGGGGAACTTCTGGATTCTCTCTGAAAAGTGCCTGGATGAAGTCCTCATACTGCTAAGTGCTGTGGGAGTTATCTTGGGACTATCACTTGTCCCCTTGTTTTGTTTTATAGAAGACTTTTCTTTCACAGGCTGCATATTGTACTGCATTCTCACACAACCCAGTACTTTGGTACTGCAAGTGCCTTTTCCTGAGATAAACAGAAGAATTTTTTTGTTACAATTTTTTTTTTTCTTTTAAATCGTAGTGGAGGATAAACTCTCCATGTGAGCCAACTGTGGGTATTACCATTCAGGTTAGAATATGCTATGCTGCCCTTCCGCTCCTTTTAATGTTATCAGTTGAGACTAGGACAGGCATACAAGAGAAAAACTTGAGATCTAAGCAGGAAGAGATGATGGGTGGTTATATTTCTGTAGCTCTTACGGAAAGGATGAGGATATACTGCCTCCTAAGCTATACAGTGTTTGGCCATTAAGCTTTATCCAGGTGTAAAGATGACAACAAGGTACCTATAGTTCATTTTACTCCATTTTCAGTTTGCCTTCTTTACTACTTCTGTGGGACCATGCTAGCACATAGTATTTATGTGATAAAAGCGGGGGGGGGGGGGTGTGGTGTGTGGAAAAAAAAGAAAAAAAGGGTTTAAAAATATTTCACAATAAGTAACAGACAAAACTTAGGAATGACTGGTGTTTACACTTGCATTCTTATGACAGTAGTTATTTTTGAGAGAAAAGCTTCTAGTGAGGAATCAGTTAGTATTTTCATTCCTCCAAAAATAGGGGTTTTTTTCAAGCTTGATTGCCAATACTTGGGCATTAGGTTTACCAGTTTGTAGGGAATGTATTCTTTTCTTAATGATCTAAGTCTCTAAGTATTAAGGAGTGTCAGTTAAGTCAGAAGTGTCAGTTACCTTAGTAACTTCTTGTTTCATACTTCAACTCTGTTATTTCCATAAATAGAATAACAAGCCAAATATAAAGGATTTACTCCAAATATTTGAGGTTCACAGAACTGGTGCATGCATGTGATGAAGCAGCTGGCTGCAGTTGGTTTATGGTGAATATTGCAGAAGATACTGCAAGTTACGTGTTTGAGGTCACACTCGCTAATGAGTTCAAAGCAGAGCTTTGTCATGGGATTTAATATCTTTATCCTCTAGAGGGGAGGGTAGGGAGTTGTGAAAGGAAAGTAGGCTGCACGGAGCGATGAAGAGGTCTGTGGTGGTGCTGTAATGAAGTAGTAATTCATCAGCCTGGTGGCCAGCAAAGAGAGGCTGTGGGGGGGAAGTCGTGGCTGAAATGATGTCTGGCAGATGGTAAGTGCAGCTTTTCCATGCATTTAGTAATAGAAAAAAATTTACTTGAAAACTAACTCTTTACTTTTATAGCCTTAGTTAAACTTTCATTATGGCAGATCTGTCTGGAACAGCCAAGTACGTTGCTCTTCTCTGTGCCCAACTCTGCGCTGTGCGGGGCTGGGGGACTCTCCCCACGTGCCCTGCCTGCAGAGAAGCTATCGGCAGTACAGGAGAGGTGTCGGCAGGGGAGAATACAGCTAAATCTCTTGTAAACAGCGAAACTACAAATGTCTCTGTCATGAGGTTCTGGAGGTTAAAGCCGTACCCTGGCCTGGGAAGCGGTAGCCAGGGCTGGCAGCTGGCTGGGTTATGTCTTGGTATGGCTGCGCCGAGCAGGACGGCGTGTGGAACTCGGAGCACCCTGGCAGCCTTTGTAGCGGAAGGAGAAGGGAGCTGTTATGGACAGAAAGATGAACAAGCAAACAGGTTTGGACAGTGTCAGTGAGCATTAAATATTTTCCTCGTGGGAAGGGATTGGCCTCCATAGATTTTACTTTTTAAGGAACTGGAGAAATCAATTGAGTTTATTTGCAGAGCACAGTAAATACCACCACTGACTTACAAAAAAAAAAAAAAACCCAAGAGCTGGGATGAAATTTTCCATGGCAGCTGGGCTTTCTCTGGGGCACCTGGGTTGTGCCAGCCCCCTCAGAAAGCAGGGAGGGTCTTCTTGCGTTGAACTGTGTGGAAGGGCTGAGGAGGATGGAGGGAGCAGAGGTAGCTCTTCCACCTCGCTTCCCCTGGCAGCATGGCCCCCACGGTGGTACGGTGGTTTTCATGGCTGCAGGATCCGGCTCGTGGAGGGCAGGAGGCGACAGGTACGTACCGCGCAGCCCCAGCGTGCGGTAGGACAACGGGCGCTGGGGTGGAGAACCAGCGCCTTTGCAGTGCTCCTCCAGCAGCTAGTCAGGTACAGAAGGGCATGGCTGAAATGGAGAAGGATGAGCCCGTGCCCTGCCTAAGGCTGTACAGAAAAGGAGATTGAGACCGTGGAGGGAGGGGTGTGCATAGCTGAAGCAGAAAATGGGGGAAGGAGGGAAAGAATCAATAGTTCATTAGATTTGTAGAGTAGGAGGAGAAAAAGGATCGATAGTTCATCAGGTCTGGAGACTCGGCTTGTGAGAGGTGGTTGGTTAACACAAGAATATTTTAGTGGAGTCGTTGCTCATGTTCCATGTAACAGCTCATGTCAGTAAATGTAAAAGAATAAAGGAGAAGTAGAAATTAAGGTAGTCAGCTTGCAAAGCCTAGTTTATGGGAAGGCACCTCCTTAAAGAAAGCTTGTTGACAAATATGAAATAATTCTTTGAGGTGCTTTGGCCCTCCTTCACCAGCACTGTTTCCACCATGAACAGCATTGCTCAAAATTTCTGCAGTTTTCAATTAGGATTTTGGTGAATGTGAGTTTTGTCTGCATGATTTGGCCTTGTGGTTTTAATAGTTTACAGCCCAGGTGAAAAGTAAATACTGTATTAGACAGATTTCAGACACGGGTGTGAAATTTTCTACAAAATGAGCTCACTTATTTAACACATGTGGGCTAGAAGTAATGCAGTCATGCAGTTTCCATGATTATACTGTAGAGAAGTAATAGCTACAGTACTATAAAGGTGTATTTTTAGAAAGAAGGTTGCAAACATGCAATATGTGTGTGGACTGGCACTTCATAGTGAATGTGAATCGTTTAAGTGAAAAGGGCTACTTTTAGTACAAAGTAGCTATTTTCTGTGGTTTTATTAATTTAAAAGATTATGTATTGGCTGGCATTAAATGCTCATGCACTCATTAGGGCACATGAAAGCATGCTGTATAACAGCCACATGCTCTGACATCTCTTAGTAATGCAAGAATTCTTTCTTGCATTGGAGAGTATCAGTTGGCTTAAATATTCCTCTGTGTTCCCTTGCTGCGTCCGGGGGAGAGCAGGCAAGTTCTGGTGTTAGCTCTGCACCAGGAGCTCCAGCAGCGTCTGTGAGAACTGGAAGCAATCCCTTTGCCTATGTGTGGCTCCGTAAGAAATGCGGCTTTGCATTTAACTCTCATTTGCTTTCAGATAAAATAATGCAGCTAGCCTTTTTAATGGCTACAGATTATGAGAGATTCAGAGTTCCCTATAGCCCTCTAAGCTGATGAGTGCACTCCTGTCCTCCATGCATGAATAATGCATGACCTTGCTAGCTTTAGTAAGATACAGTTAATTCTCTTGGCCTTTAAGGGTTTTTTCCTCCCCGTATTACTTAGCTGCCATGCTGTTGAAAGGGAACGAATTAACCACAAGTCTACAAACGCTGGTGAATTTAGGAGACAATTACATTATACGGATAAAGCAGCTCCGGTGTTCAATTCTTAAGCAGAGATCTGTCTCTCTGGACTTACTAAATGTCTCTTTTGTGCCATGGACATTGTTGATATACCAATATTTAGGTAATTTTGTCTGTAGAACTTTATTAGATCTCAGTGAAGCCCTCCGGGCGCAGTGGGCAGAGCCTGGAAGATGCACGCTTTGGGGCAGGTGACGTGTTGGGAAACACCTGCAGCTGGTTCCACGCGTGCTCCCGCGCAGGCCTGACCCCGCCAGTTTGCGGGGCACAGAGGTGCGGGCAGGGCTGCCGCTTGCAGTCCTCCTTGTGTTTGCATTTTGTATCTTTGATACCATTTCTGAAGGTCAGAAAACTGTTAAAACGCTGATGCACCCTTCCTAGGATGGCTAGGGAATAGAGACTTGCCTTTCTGTCTCTGTTTATCCGGATGGAATATTCTTTTGAATGTCTTAAAGCTTAAATCTGTTCCTCTCTGCTTTACCCAGCACAGCTGTGGAGAGTTGTTTTGGTGTGCTCTGTCAATTTTAGCAACATATTCTCTTGATGTTGAGTAGTGTCCTAGTTTCAGCTGGGATAGAGTTAATTTTCTTCCTAGCAGTGGGTATAGTGCTGTGCTTTGGATTTAGGATGAGAATAATGCGGGCAACATGCTGATGATGTGGTTGTAGCCAGGCAATGTCTACCCCAAGTGAAGGACTTTTCAGCTTCTCACACTGCCCCGCCAGTGAGGGGCTGGGGGTGCACTAGAAGCTGGGAGGGGACACAGCCAGGACAGCTGACCAAAACTGGCCAAAGGGATATTCCAGACCATATGACGTCATGCTCAGTATATAACTGGGGGGAAGCTGGTCAGGGACTGGGACCGTGGCTCAGGAACTAGCTGAGCATCAGTGGTCTGCGGGTGGTGAGCAATTGTGCTGTGCATCACTTCTATATCCTTTTATCATTATTAATCATTATTATTCTCTTCCTTTTCTATCCTATTAAACTGTCTTTATCTCAACCTACAAGTTTTACCTCCCCCCCCCAATTCTCTCCCCCATCCCACTGGGGGGGGGGGGGGAAGTGAGCGAACGGCTGTGTGGTTGTTTTAGCTGCCTGCCGGGTTAAACCACAACAAGTAGGTAAGGCAAAACTTTAGAATGGCAGGGATTGATAGTGCATCTGCTAAAACAGACTGCTCTTTATAATCTGTAATTCAAATGTTTATTTTAAAAGGAAATACTTTGGTTGGCAGGCTGAAGTGTGTGATGATAGCTGAGTAAGCCTAAGCAGGAGGTAGAGCCAGGTCGTGACACGATGTGCTTTTTCTAAAGGTGCTATATTCAACAATTTTTCAGCTGGTTAACTTGATTTGCTGACCCCTGTAAATAACTGAACCCTAACAAAATGATTTTTGATTCATGAGAAGCTGTAGCTGAACTGGAACATTAAAATTCTTTTGTAGTATCTAGTGACATTTACATACAGTCCAAAAATAGTTGAGAATAGGTGAGCTTTATTGGTGTAACATGCTAATAGCTCAGTGCTGGATCTTGGGTTTTATTCATTATATACTGTGTTGCATCAATTTATTATTATTACTGTTATTGGCAGGCCAGGGGCAGAGGGCTGAATTCTCTGCTGGTGTGCAACAGCCCAGCTTTGGCTTGGTCACAGTGCTACAGCAAATGCTTAGGCAGTAAAACCAAGGAGTTTGTGCCATGTAGGCAGACCCTCTCTGTTGTATCCAGTCACTCTGAATAGTTTTCTTGCCAAGAAATTGTTCTACCTGCATTGTTGCCGCCTTCCCTTCCACTGCCACGTGTCATTACCTCCAAAATCGAATCGCTCATTTCCACTGTTTGCTCTCAAGAAGCATTTATAGACATTGCTCCATGCAGAAAGGTCACGTAACGTCAGGAGCGCACACAGGTTTTTATTAAGAGCGCTGGATGGGGTGATTTGGCATGGAGGGGTGCTGCACTGCCTAAACTGCCCTGTCCTGTGCAGTGCCAGGGGTCTGTGCAGGCAGAAAGCCCTGCAGAAAGCAGGTACCCTGACCAGCGGACGTGGGACTGCTCTGCTAGGTGCCTTAGGGCGTTGTTTTCCAGGTTGGAAACAGTCATGCTTCTTCCAGACTCATTTCATGTTGAGCTTCAAAAATATTTATTATCTGTTTATCAGAAGCTGAGAATCATCCAGGCTTTTGTATGTTTTTCTGTATATACATATACATGCATGTGCATATATATATATTTCAACTATAGTTATTGAATTAGGTTTCTAAATGTGGTATATAATTCAGTCACTTTGTAATATTCGTCACTATCACAGGAAAAGCATGTAAATGGCAAGAAATTATGGCACCAGCTAATTTAGTGGCTCATAGCTGCTTTATTCCTTGGCTATCTGGCTCAGTTTATGAAGCGTTGCCATAGATAACAGGAGAAAGGGAGGCCACTTACTTTATTTCATAGCACAGGAGAAACATTGAAGACATTCGATGGTGATAGCGGTGATTTAGGCTGACAAAATTGTGTGTTATTTGCTATGTTTAACTTAATTGATATTTTCTTACAGAAGAAGAGTGGTATTGTTAGATAAGATTATTAATCCACAGGTGCTGTACGTCATATGCCATATTTGGTTTAAATTTTTGCAAGTTCTAACAATTGTTTAATTGTGAAGCATAAATTATGTTTCTTGTTCTTATCCCTGATGATGTTCCACTGAATTTTGTAAAGACTAATTACTGTCATCCCCAATAGAGTTGCTCTTTTACATCAATAATCATTCAGAACTTGCTAGATGCCTGTGGCTACAAATCAGCCATTTAAGCAACCCTGGGAAGCGTTTTGTAATTTATTTTTCACATTATAGAGCCCATCTGGTAATGGAAGAAGCTGATAGTTACAAGCGTGTTATCAACTTGAAATCAAGCCATTTCTGAAATGTTGTAATTACCAGTTACTTCAGCCACTGAGATGACTCCGAGCGCGCACACGTGTGCTGCTGCGTGTGTATAGAGGACAGGGGCTTTTTCCTCTTTCTTTTTTTCTGCATAAAGGAGGACAAAGTCTCCTGATAGCGGCCCTCCCACGCTTGG